>NC_134707.1:54361244-54702494 GCF_043290135.1 Rhipicephalus microplus
CGGATATGACGTTCTAAACTATTTATCAACAGGTTGTAAGCAAAACAACCAGATGAAAGGAGTCTGTCGCGGGGAATTGAACTAGTGCTATTTCAATCCCCAACGCGTGACGTTAAACGGATCATACGCGTTCAAGAGCGCTAACGGCGAGCTGTAGTCCTGAGATCTCCGCAACTTCATTGAGTTTTTGTCAGCCGTAGAGAGACGGCGCGAATGTCTTGCTTTAGGCACGCTCTAAAAGTCGTCGCCTATGGCGTTTTTATGAGCGCTGCTTCCACAGAGCGGCGTCTCTCCTGAACGCTCGTTTATCAAACTCGTAAATCAGGAGTGCACAAAAGGTCACTTCGCTCGCTGCCGCGGTCGCGTTCAGGAAAGAAGCACGCTCCTCACACACGAAGAAGTCAGCATTTTGACAGTTGTTCGTGCTTGTGCTGAATATAGTTGTGCATTCGTTTCGTGCGTCGTTTTGTCTGTTTGAAGATTGCGCCTTATTGGCCAAGCTGTCTGAGCATACACAGTCCGTACGTGTTCTGTGGAAGCTCGTTTTATGCGTGCTTTCTGCTTGAGGTTCGCGCTCCAAGTTTCGAGCTGTTTGCGTTTCTTTGCGTGAATTCGCAAGTTGTCGCTGCTGCATCAACTCTTTCGCCCTTGTAGAGAGTTGCACAATAAACGCTCAATGACCTGTGTGAAGACGCGTTTCACTTTCGTGTTATACCGACTCCTAGGAAGAAGAATCAGTCACATTTTCGTTATAATACTTTGTCATTTCTGCCCCGATTGCTTTCTTTGCGCATTCAGCCCCAAGGACACTAATACGGCATGAAAAAGTGGTTCGGGCTTCTTGTTTCGCCGAGTCACCTGTGCACTTTTGCAATCGCGAATTACGTTTTCCGGGCTTATTTGCATTCATCCAGCAAATGTAGTTATTTGAGTAATGATCTTGTTCCTCTAGGCGAGTTTCTCATAAACTTGCGTGCTTGTCGATGACACTGAGCAGCTGAGTCTATTGTGTGCCGTGCTCCCCATCGAGAGGGCCGAAGGTTCACCGTGGTGCCCACCTCGTACTTGAACTAAGTTATTGTGGGAAGCAAGTATTGCATCCCCCCTCCCCTATTACGAGGCCAGAGAGGGGGAAACGCCCCCCTCCCTTTGACAATACCCCACATGAACCCGCATGGTGCCATGGTGCCTTGAATTGAAGCATGCGTTGGCGGAATCAACAAATAACGTTAACCTTGCGCTTGCAAACGTGCTTTCAACAGAATGGAGGCTGCCCTGCAGAGAGTTTAAACATGAGCTATGTGGTTCCATTCTTAGTTGCGCATTTTTTCGCTGTACAGAATAAGTGAAAACGTTTCGGGTCACCTTTGCTCTAAGGGACATTCTAAAATTCTAATTAAGTATATTCTTGTATATGCTGAAACTAATTGTTATAGGTACTCGCTTATTTGCTCGGTAACATCTGGCAACACTGGGAATAAAGACGTTTACACGTTAATAGTGCCTAATATGCTCAATATATTAAACATCCTAAAGATTACACGCTAAACACGACCCTTAAGCAATGTTTAAGAGTATATACGAACCTCGCAGGGGTTGGCGGTTGCGTCGATCGAGGCGTTCAGAATGGCTACCGCTTTCTTGCAGTCATCACTGATGCACGATTGCTTGAGGATGCTTGTGAGCGTGAAACCACGCATAGAGCTGTGGTGAAACAGAACGGCGGGAGACCCGGTAAGCCAGCCCAGGCTGAAGAGGACCACGACGAGAACCAGCGCAGCCGCTATCACTACGCTCATGCCGATAACCATCTAAAGAGACCAATTGTTCCGGAGATAAGCGTACAGCAGAAGATAGGAAAGAATATGAGAGAAATCACAATGTAAAATACCCATGAGAAATCAGACCGATAACCGTAGTGAATACTAGCGTGCAGACAATGAGCACGAGATAAATAAATAGGACCGTTTATAGAGAGCGTACTGCCTATAGTGACACTGATATGTCCACAGACCAATACGATTGCCGTCAGATATGTTTACAGACAGATACCTTTACAGTGAACTAAACAAGGGTATTCTCTGCAGAAGAACTTATTTTTGAGCAGTTGATGCTTGCTGAAATTTATAATGTAGCGCGTGAAAGAAACAGTTCGCTTGTGGGGTGTGGTTCTGTGTCTTTTGTGTCTTTTTTGTGCTAGAATGAGATTTTCAGCAAGCGTTTTTTTTTCAAGAGGGCTCGTATATTTCAATAATTAGACTTCACCTTATGAGTCTAACAACTAGGTAGTGAAAAGCATAGTACACAATGTTTCGCAATGTTCGAAAGCAGTTTGTTTTTGTCGCTCTTTGCTTCAGGCGCGTCATGAGAACAACCGCATCAATCGAATCAAGTGCAACGCATTGAAAGTCTGCACGTATTCGCTAGACGCAGTCAAATGAATCAAAAAACTAGACCGTCCGAAGCATGGCGAACATCATCTGTTCTCTCATGCCAGTATCTGAGAAATTACGATGTGCATTCATATTTATTAAGATGAACAAAAAACCCCTGTTTCCGCAGAATTAATCTTAACCAAGGAACTTCGCTGCGATGAAAGGTGCTTTTTGATCCAATACGTTGGATACTTTTGGGCATTTCGGTACTTCCTGTTAGCCAGAACTAGACACTGTGAAGGCGACAAGTATGAAACACTCTTTTTGTTTTTTGCCTGAGTGTGGCACCTGACCCACGGTTCTTGCCAGAGATGGCAGGGGACCAGTAATCAGTCACATGGTGACCCATAAGCCATAAGGTCTGCCGAGGTGAAGCCCTCGCTACGAATTACAAAGTCAGTGCCTTAGGCTAACCTGCGATGGGTTACTGTTGAAGTGACACCTCCTGTAGAGATCACGTCACACCTTTCCGTCATATACATGCTTGCTCTTTTGCTGCAAGTAGCGCCGGTTCACACTATACCACGGATTGCACGTTTACAGAAGCACCCAACGAAGCGGATAAGCAAGTGCCTTCCTTCGTAACTGGATTCGTAAAGCATTGGACGCTCTACTAGAGTGTAGTTGGTTTGAATACAACCGAAGAAAATGGTGAATTTACGTCCACGTTAGCTCACTTCAATTTGTGTTATAATTAGCCAAACATAAAGGCAGCAATTAAAGAGAACCTGTACCACTTTTCTGACATCCCGTGACTTGTGCGCAAACTATGCAGCTGACTATGCTCAAAACAGCCAATTGACGTAAAGTTTGGGTTTATGGCTCGATCTATCGAGAGAAGAGGGAACTATTTCTAGCTGACTTGAAGAATTATTGTAACTTCCAGGCCAGAAGCTGCACTATGGTGTTCGGTTCACGCGTTCCCAGCAGTCTGCACTCTATATAAGTGTCGTTTTCAGATCCGGCTGAAGTACATTTGCAGGGCTTCTTTTATGACCCATATTCTTTGCTCGAATGGAGAAATTTCTGGACTCTGTGGTTTTGTAAAAAAATATTTTTCAAGAGAGTTGCACGTACAGCGAAAGATGCTGGTCACGTATTTAAAGCTTGGTATGACACGTAAAACAAGAAAAGTTTGTTCAGTGAAAAAACGTAATATCAGCAGATTAGCAGCGAACTCATGCTTACAAATGATTGATTAGACACTATTCTATATTAAGAACGTTAGTGAAATTAATGAATGTAATTCATTCGTCACATCATAGCATACCCCCAAGAGTACGCAATGAAACAGTAGAACATGCAAACATAGGTAATGAATAGCAATATGACTTATTAGCAAAATTTTAAAATGTAATCGAAATTCTACAGCATAACGTCTTTTAACATGACTAACTTGTCCTTTATAAAAATACTCTTGTACGAAAGACAACGTAACTTGAATGTAAAAGACAAAATTCGAAGGTAAATGACAGGAAGTTGAAGATTGAGTTTAAGAAAGAGAACTGATTTTCTGTATTTGCATTTGTTGTTGTTTTTTTGCCAAAAGCGTGTAGTTTTGTTTGGTTTTAAAAAGGTGATGTTTGTGCTATAAAGGTGCGTTGAGAGAAAGCGGCTAATTTCGCTCGTCACTATTGCTTTAGAAAATAGGATATGAGTAAAAGATCTACACCATCAGTAAAAAGCTAGAGCTTGGTGCTTTGAAATTATATCCGCGCTTTGAGTCAGCCAGTTTTCTGAATTTTTTTGGGCTAAAGTATGATCGGAATATTCTGAAACCACAAAAAAACCTAACACGTGGATCTGACGTCACTGTTGGCTTGCTTTGGTATAGCTAAACGAAATTGCTGTCACATTTCACCTTTCCACAGACAACGTCTCCACAAAAAGCACTTCCAGGTTTTACGTGCCATAACTACTCGCGATGACCATATGGACAATCCATTGTGGAAAACTTCCTGTTACTATTGATGTGACGAGTGCTACAACGTAAACGTATTTCTAATTACATAGGTGTCACACTTCGCCCTCATCGTAGTAGGGTCACCGTTGCCCGAGATTGAGCTCGCCTCATCGATCTCTGCAATAAAACGCTTCACCTGCTACGCTTATCGGCCATGGTATTGGACAAGATGTTTCAACCGGATAAGTGCACCAGCCTTGCGGTATTGAGGGAAGTTATTAACATGCGACACGGCTTAACAAACGCCAACCTTACTACAATGTTATTCTCAGCAGCACTTGTTTCTGACCTACTCACTCATATTAGGAAAGAAGGGGGGGGGTGCAAAAGGGCTACCTTTTCACTTCCAGCAATGCCAGCACTTGCGCCACCCTCCTACTCGCAAGCTTCACTAACGCTCTCCTTCTCCTTCACTCACGATTCAACACATGTAATATTTCATTTATTTATTTATTTATTTATTTATTTATTGTTTGCAAATAATTTATTTACATCACTATGTTGTGGGAGACCAGGGGGGAAAAGCTGATACAATAAGCTTGAAGGTGTCCTGGGCACCCTACACGGGCTCCAGCGTAAAAGGTGGTAACAAACAAAAAAAAAAAAACAAAAGAAACGAACAGGAAAACGAAACGTACACTGAATATATTGTACATGAATATCCTTCATGCGAAAAATATGTACACATGATATATTGTACAAAACAATCCTTCAAGCAAAAAAAGTAACGTGCTTTTAAAACCATAATAAAGAAAACATAACAATAATGATTTTTTTTCTTCAGTAACAGCAGAATACGAAAAAAAAATACGGCGTTATTTATGACCCCCCCGCATTGTCATGGGGGAGATGTATGCACCCCCCCCCCCCCCTAGTCAATGTCCTCACGACGATCACAATTTATGCTGCCTCGTGCACGATAAAGCCATAGCCCGTTTCAAATTGTTGTCTTTAAGCGTTGTGCTTAGTGGCCTCAGCTTTATGATGCTTCGGACAACTTCGATCTTACCCTACGGTGGTGTTCCTGCATTTCCTGCCGCTCTCGTAAAGAGAAATCGTGAGGCTGCAAGTGAGTGGTTCCCTTTGCCTCGCTTTTATTGGCAGTGGAAGCCCGTGTGACTGCGAAACCAGTAAAGGAAGAACTTGAAGCCATCAAATCTTCGCCGGAAACGTTGAATAATAAAAGTGCATGCCTGACGTATAAGAACGCTGTCGCTTAAGCTTTATAAATGAGGTGCATAGAGCACGCGAGAGAAATATTGGTTCCTAAAAATGAAGTTATTTGACAAATGAGGGGACGAATAGACATAACATATAAAAAGTAACAAAGTTTTGTTTACAACTTTTGCCAAAATACAAAAAAATAAACTACTAAATTTTTGACGTCACGTGCGGAGACTTTGGTGTGATATTCGGATGTTAAACTTGGGTCTAGGTAACAGATTATATGCAATTCACGAAATTGTTAGCGTGAAATCAGTGACGAAGGGGACGAAATAAGGGGACGAATAGACATAACATATAAAAAGTAACAAAGTTTTGTTTACCAGTTTTGCCAAAATACAAAAAAATAAACTTCTAAACTTTTGACGTCACGTGCGGAGACTTTGGTGTGATATTCGAAAGTTTAACTTGGGTCTAGATAACAGATTATATCCAATTCACGAAATTGTTAGCGTGAAATCAGTGACGTGGAGTACGCCCAATACCATTTATCAATAAAAGCGGATTCATTGTTTACTTTAGAGTAGAAAGTCGACTATTACAGGTACAAACTCGGCTATCATCCTATTCATATCCTGGTAAATGGTAAACTAACTTGATTCACGGCGAAGCACGTCCGTGACTTTATTCGAATGCTTCTCTTTTTGGGACGTTTCTTTTTCAGCGTTGTGCAACGCCTTCTCTGAGGCGGTGCTGCCGCGGTGGCCGAGGCTGCCCCGGAGACCGGCGGAGCTGCTGGTTCGGCGTGCCGTGCTGGATCTCCGGCGGTGGGGCCTTCTTCGTTCTTTCGAGGGCCCACTCGTACTGGCACGTCTGCCCTGCGGGACATAAATATGGCGCTAGCGCTCTCAAACGCCCCGGCTCCTTTTACACAGGGTGCCGCATGAAGTATGCCCTCCAGGGCATAGGCTTGCGCTCCAGTGCATGGACCTGAATTGGCGTGGCTTACGCTAATGGTGCTTCGTTCGTGTAAGTCAACTCTCCTGCACCAGCCCCTCCTATAGAGGGTCGCACGTAGTATGCAAGGAAGTTATAATATTACAGTTTTTATTATATCCTCTAAGACTGATTGACATGAGGGATTTAACGTCCCAAATCCGCCATATGATTATGAGAGACGCCTTAGTGGAGGGCTCCAGAAATATCGACCACCAGGGGTTCTTTAACGTGCACCCAAATCTGAGCACACGGGCCTACAACATTTCCGCCTTCATCGGAAATTCAGCCACCGCAGCCTTGATTCGATCTCGCGTCCTGCGGGTCTGCAGCCAAGTACCTTAGGCACTGAGACCACCGTGGCAGGGCTATCCTGCAAGAAAGTAAGCTCTCTTGTGCATAGGCGTAATAATGACAATAATAGTAGTAATATCTAAGGTTTCACGTCCCAAAACCACAATGTGATCATGATAGACGCCGTAATAGAGGACTCTGGAAATTTCGACCATCTGTGGTTCTTCAATGTGAACTGGACTGGTACAACACACAGGCCTCCATCGAGATGATTTTCCGTTAGTGTAAGTACACCGTCAGCGTCCACTTTTCTCCCCCATTGGTTGAGTCCTACTGAACACGAGCTCCGCAATGGATGTATAATGAAAATTAAGTGATGGAATAGCTTCTCACGGAGGCCTGCTATTGAAACCTGGCTCTCCGGGATAAATGCGGAAATTTGACACTCCTCTGAATGCATCATCAGCAGGCCGGATTGTCTCCAATACACTAAGATAGCCATTTATCTGCGCGTAAAAAAATCAGAGAGATAGGTGAAATTTGCACACTTCCTTAATTGATACAAGGGACTGTGCCCCCCCTCCACCCTGTGCATGCCCATACTCTATTATCAGTCAAGGCTTGAACTGCGCACATGTACATTAGAGCACATAGGTTGGTGATTCATGTAGGAGCCGAATGATTCAGACTAAGGTCTCACCGTAAGTCTGACTGAGTGCGGATGAGCGAAATTTTATTGATTGTGAGTCCAACTGAGCCCTCAGCGTAAAATATACTTTTTAGATGAAATCGACTCAGTTCCACTTTTTTTTTACAAACCTATACATTCTCATCTAGAAATCTTTAGCGTTACTCTAGAGAAAGGGGGCCAGAGTCCTTGACTTCCAACCAAAAAAACGCAATCTGTTTGAAGCAAGATTCTTTACTGAAGTATCCTTTGTTAGTCATTCTTTTGTTGTTAAAATGTCCTAACTGGATTACAACTACTCAACGCTCGAATTCTAAAGTATTAGAGCCAAACGCCAGTTCGAGAGCATTGATTTTTAGGACGTCTTTGAAATCATGGTGGAAGAAGCATCATATTCTGCCTCAACAAAGTCAAATGAACAAAAATTTTGCAGTGACTTAGCTCAGCTATGTCAGGAAATACGTAGCGTGATCTTATGGACAGATGGAAAGCCAGCCAGCCAGCCAGCCAGCCAGGCGAATGGATGGATGAACGGACAGATGGTTGGGCAGACGTATGGACAGATGGACTAGCGGGTGATCTCACATGATTCAAACACAAGCCCACTGATGACGTCACTTCGGAAGCTTCAAGGCCTTTTCCGCGCCAGCTGTAGGCCGTGTGACGTCACAGCTCCTCACGCATGCGCCGCATGCCTCTCTGTAAGCCACGCGAAACTGCTCAACCTCGGCCACTGTAGCCTACACTAGAAAACGAAAGCCCATTCACCCCAAGTGAAAGCTCTGCGAACTGCGCAACATTGATTTGCATTGTTTTTTTTTAGGCTAACTTGCCATAGATTTTTTACTTGTGTTTATATTTACTTTTTTGTTAATTTCGTGTACAGGTGATACTATATATAATGTTTTGGTGTTTTCGCGTCATTATATGAATTGTATTGTGATTATCTATGTTCGGCATAGTCGTTTCCTGTGCAATTTTATACTGTTTGATGCTCCTAGCGTGAGGCGTCTAACTCATGGCGCTGTTGCTTCACGCCCCCATTTTCTTGTATTGATCAATGCCGATTTTCCGGAGCTGGCTTTTCACTGGCGCCTCGCAGCCTCGAACTGGGGAAGTAGCCGTTCGGAGACGCTGTGGTCCAGAGGCGAACTAGTGCTGGCGTCACAAACATGCAGCGTTCTCGGCTTATGTTCTCAAACGTGGAGCCTGCGTGACGCCTATGCGAGACGATGAGAGGTCAGTCGTTTAAACTGCTGCGCAGTTTCTAACAAACAACGCACACATTGTCTTCATTTGTGAAGCCCTATTTCTGTCCCGAACTTTACCAGTTGTAGTAGCCTTCTTTAGGTCACCTGCTGCCCGTACATCACATAACGCCTTATAACTCTTGGGTTTTCAGATATTAAAGGCAATATATGCTCATGAAGTTTATCAATTACACTGTAGCGTATGGCTGCGGTAAGTTTGACCATCTTGGGTTTGTGCACGTGCTCCTATCGAAAAATGCGGACCTCTGGAACTTTGCCTCAATGGGAATGTGAAAGCCACGGCCATAGTTTATTAGGTTGACATCCCAAGACTACCATATGATAGAGAGACGCTGTAGTAAAAGGCTCCACGAATTTCGCCACCTGGGGTTCATTAACGTGTACTAAAATCAGCAGGCCCCAAGCCTTTTTGCCTCTACTAAGAATGCTGCCAGAATGGCTGGGATTCAATCCAGTGACCAGCGTGTGAGCATTCGATAACAATAATGGTTAGGGCACCGTGGCGGGTAAGCAAGAACGCTGGGAGTCTGGAATAGATTGAAGTACGGACAAATGCCTCACCGCTTTCTTGCTGTGTGATTTTCCTCGGGTCCTGTGCTGAGAGTGGGAACGTGACTTGTGGGCCAACGGATTGGGTTCAGCCTTGCCAGACATGCTAATTCTCGCAAATTAAGCACTTCAACGCAACCAACGGTCTCCAAAATGATCAGGGGCTCTTCAACGCTTTTTGTCCATTGCAACAACTATGTCGATGGGTCGTGCCCACTACGGGAGCTCAGCCGAAAGGCGTTCTGAGAAAGGAAAAATCATTTTGATTGGACCATAAAAGAAATTGTATCTGTCAATTGTGTTTTCGTCATTTTCTCACCTCCCTGCTACTTTTATCTGACTTCATTCTTTCGAGAGCAATCAGTTTGAAATGGAGTGCCTTGATTGCTTGTTAGCCTGTTCCTCAGCTTTGGCTCTTATGCACTAAGGGGTAATGCAAACGAAAAAGACTTTTTCTTTTTTGTTCGTTTGTTTGTTTGTTGCCTGTATGCACTGGGTCATACCCACTCTGGGGGATCGGTGATGAAAGCATGTAGTAGCCTATGTGTGAAACATTGATTTAGAACCTGTTATTAAAAGGACAAGAAAAAAATTATAGAAAATGATTTTACAAAAAAATAAAACAAAAATAAAATAAAGGCGAATCATCAGGAAAAAAAAGAGCTAATACATATTAGAAAAATGAAATTTTGAATGGACCAGACAATTGAGTTTACCTCACCCGATCCAAATGAAATGAATGTACGACTTTCGTTCACATTATCAGCCATACCACCAGAATTTGTCAAGAATATATTTAAGCGGGCGTTATATTGACATGCGTTTAGAATATTAAATAAAATTGCATAGCACATCAAATACGTTTTGTGGCAATGTCCCAAGCAGGAAGCTTCGATACTGAGAACATCATCTGTGGTTTAAATTTACACCTACTGTGGAAAACGCAGCAACTAAATGTCTTATTCTAAATAATGAATAGTTACGACATGATATAAAGTAATGCTCTATTGTTTCTGTATTTCTGCAGAATGGGCACACGGAAGCTATCGCCAGACCAGCTTAGTGTAAATAAATGTATTTTAATGGGGGAACCCGAAAATAAAATTTGGTTAAAATAACTTCTAACTTCCTATATTGACTCCACTGAGGTTTGCACAGGGGCCTGGGAACCATACTAACTCCAGGAGTTTCAGTTGGGGTGGAACTAATGTGCGCAATATCACTAGGGCTCTTGATTGTTTTGTAGCTGTGAGAACGGTACACACCGAAAATGAATCTGTAATGATGATTGCACTGTCTTTGTTTGGCGACAGTTTTCGGAGCGCCAAAATAGTAGCCATGAGCTCAGCTTCTCAGGTTCTGTGACAGTTTCACCATCTTTTGGCGCCTCCGATTCTGGGCTTGCCAGTGGGAAAGTTTGATTGGCTCTTAATGGCATACTTTAGACAAAAAAATGTCACAAACACAGAGTGAAGAAACACACAACGACGAGCACTAGCGGCTTGTCGTCGATTGGCTTTGTTGAACTTCAACTATGAAACCAGCCGGTCACGTCTCTCAACTGGTTCTTCTTACTTTTTCAGTGAGATAAAGCTTTTAGGACATAAAGCTATGTTCAATAGTTAGTTATTTTTATTAAATGCGTAGTTAAATGTTTATCACAGCGAAGCATTTTGAGCTTGGATTTGAGATTTTCAGCTTGGATTTGAGCGTTTTAAGCTTTTATTGGACGCATCCAATTAAAATGACAGGAAAAGTTCGCTGCCGAATGTGACATAATAAAATCATAAATTAAAAAAAATGTGTTCTAATGAACCTTAATACACCTGTGAAAGCATAGGTACTAAGCTTGTCGTCATCGTCTTCTTTGGAACTCTGCAAAGTGGAAAACAGAATGGCGGAATGTGATAAAACTGACGCTCGCCACAACCAAATAATAAATGGCACCTCACTGGTTAACAACTAGGTCAGTATCTATCGTATTTTTATGTTGTTTATAAGATGTTTAACTTGCTATTTACAAAGTGGGTCTTCCCTAACGCTAACGTATCGCCCGCAGCAGTGGACAGTCTTCATGCCCTAAATATAGGACGCCAGGGCTCAGAGGTTGTCAGACCTGTGAATGCATTCAAGCTAATCCAAGATATGTAGTTCTTATAAAAGCTCCCAATTTGTTATTGTTGTTGAGAAACCTGCCCGCATCCCCTAGATAATATATAAGGGTGTCTAATAGCGAGATATTACGTAATACGTTTTAATTCGTTTTAAGCGATTTAATAATGGTGCGTGATGGAGCTCGAAGAAGACGACGATGAAGTTCAGTTCAACAAGCCTGCCCTTGCAAACATGAGCGGAGTTAATTCTGGTGCTGCAAAGGAGTATTCAGCAATTTTTCATGATGTTGGACTTTATAAAGTGTTCAATATATAGACGGCGGCCATTCAAGGGCAATGACGAGTTGTGTATCACGAGTGAAAAGACTTGCTATTCGACGATTGAGGCGCTGTAACTAATACGTGGTTGCTGTTTGTTAGTTTCACAACGATACCTTGCGCTAACAGGGTTAAATACATAATTGTATTTAAATTCACCACATATCACTCTACAACCACTAAGCCCTGGTGTCTTTTATTTAGGACGTGGAGGTATTTTTATTGTATACCGATGGGATGCTCAAGGTGAGTGAAATAACTTGTTGGGTCCACAATAGACGCGGATCAACTCAGCGTCACCTGGCAAGGCTCACTCTGGGACGGTCAGGTGAAACCTGACCGCCCTCACGCGGGCCCTCTGGACGGCCAGAATTTGAGAGGTGAGGTCCCGGGCCTTAATCAGCTTGTTCATTTCCTCTTCTTAGAAAGGGAGGCCGGCAAAGGCGTAGCCCCACAGGACATGCTCGAAGTTCGCATAACCACCACACAAGGAGCAAGAAAGATATATTCGCGTTCTTGAGGTTGTAGTAACTCCAAATCAACGAATAACAAAAATAAATGCTGGTTAAAAAATTCAGAGCTGAAAGGGTTAAGGCCGCCACTGCAGAAAATTCAGCTGGATGTCCGTCACAGGAAATATTGGGCAAGCATTGCTACTTACTACTGCAGGTATGAAAAAAAGCGAGGAAAGAACAATTGAAGGGAGAAAGTGATGCGAAGGTGAGTGAGAGAGAATGGTTAGGCTGAAGTGAGAGATAGGGAAATCTGGTATAACAAGAAGTAGCCGAGAAAAAAAAATTACGCCATGACTACGAAGTGAATGATGATGAAAGAGCTTGCTCTGGGGGTTATGTTAAACCAAGTATCTTCCGTACATCCACACGAGCAAATAATATAACACGAGCAAATAACACGTGCAAATAACACGAGCAAATAAATAACACGAGCAAATAACACGTACATTCTGTTAGAGATGGGACGAAGGACGCTGGAGGTGATGGCATCCGGATGGAGGAACTGAACGCTGACAAGAGGATACGAGAAACATAACAGAGGTTTATGACATTATTTACACTTATTTACAGGAATGAAAAGTTGTTTCACAAACCACGAGCGTGGTGGTTGAACGATACATAGTTCAGAGCCCGATGTGCAGCACTCTGCCGCGTCGTTTTATGCCCTGTCGGGCTCCTCCTCTCAGAGTCGAACACCAATCACGCACACACAGGTGAGGGAGGCGAGCATGCAAGGTCCACGGGAACACTGCACTGTGGTGGCGCCAGCAGGGCTCTTCCTCGTCGTGTGTGTGCCGCTACTCGAGAGTTCCCACGATCCTGGCAGCATACTTCAAAGGGTCCGCCGATTTTGTTCGCTCAATTAGCGGGGTGATTTGCGGTGGCCATCGGTCTCCTCCAGGAAGATGCTGTCTTTGTTGGCCTCTCTCGAATGGTTAACGGCGTCTTGGCGACACGATGTCTCGTCCTCCGGCTGGCACGTACAATGCCTGACGAGCATAGGCAGTCGGCCGGTCGGCTTGGTGATTGGGGATCAAAAGGAAGCGCCGCTTTTCTTGTCAGCTCCGGCGCGGGCCACGCCAGCCCTCCTGTTGCCCGATGAGTCGCCGAGTCCATTAGTCACGCTGCTGCTCGAAGGGACGACCAAAGGGTCCGCACTTGAAGGACGGGACTCGCCTCTGCCCGCCGCCTGTTCTGGATAATCACTCAAATACTTGACAGCGTCCGTCAGACTGGGCGCCGAAGGGATTGAGAGACGAATCCCCAGGCCAAACCTAACAATCCACAAGTATCCTCCGTACATCCAAACCCCAGCAAATAATATAACAAGGTTTGTCACGGCGTTTTCCCTCCCCTATTAGGTCAATGTATGACAAGACTCCCCCCCCCCCTTTTTTTTAGGCGACTAGAAAACAGCTACCCCACCCGAAAAAATGGCGTCCCCCATGTTAATGTAAATCCATCCCAATCTTTTACTATCGGGCGCCGGGGCAACTTTTCGGTCTGTCTGCGCCGTATGATGGCACGAAGTTACAAAAGAGTATTTGTGCCCATGTGGTTATTGGGCATGCACTTTTCCGAACCCGTTTTGAAAATTAATTCACTCCTATAGTGAAGGTACACAGGAAAAAACTACCAATTGTACACAATAGTTAAAAAAATTGCCCGCAGCTTCCCTCGGGGGAACACTGAGGAGGATGCGGACCATATAATTGGTTAACGGGGTGTTAAAGTGCGACTTACTTGGGTCGATGGCTAAATTGGTTAACGTGGTTGTGAAATGGGGTGTTAAATTGCGACTTACTTGGGTCGATGGCTAAATTGGTTAACGTGGTTGTAGGAGGGGGTGTTAAATGAGTGAACACGTACACACGTATGCGAAAGGGCGGCGCTGGTCGAAGGGACGTCGATCATTGTGTTTGTGGATTCGTTGGAATTCATTTCACCGCGATCTTGGACGTCGACGCGCCGTACAAATCAACCGACGAGCGGCAACTGAGCGAGCGAGCGCCGACCTTGAGTATATATACAGCACGACGGCGCATGCACTGTCAGCTGTTGAATGTTCTCGAAGCGCGACGCCACATGCGCGTCCACTGGAGAATCAGGAGAATTGTAGATGTCGAACGCGGTGTGTAGAGGAGGAAGGGTGCACAGATGGTGGAGGAGTGAAGCGCGCGCGGTGTGTAGAGGAGGAAGGGATGCACAGATGGTGGAAGAGTGGGCGACGGCGCGACGGCGCATGCGCGCGCGTCAGCTGTCGAATGTTCGAGAAGCGGTGCGGACGGCGCACTACAAGGCGCGAGTATAAGATGCTCCGCATCTAAAATCTGGCAGACACTACTAACTAGCACAGCAATAAGTACTTCTAAGCGACGCTACCAGGTAGCAATGTTTCAAACAACGCCACAACTGTGTGCTTACGTGCGTCTTGACTCCCAAACAAGGTTGTTTGGGTTCTTCGTACAAACAAGACTGTTTGTAGAACCTTCTACAAGAAATAATTTCCGTAAATACTATGTAGAGAACAGTACAATTACAAGAGCATACACAGGCATGTCTTGGAGACATAACATCTCAAGCGCTTATTGACGAACATTACGTTGGCGTCAGATTGACCCAATCCTAAGAATTCAGCGCACGTAGTTTGAGTCAACTACAGGGTGCCCACTGAAAGAGAAACTAAAATAGACGAAAAAGGGAGCAATTTAACAGAAATGGGAGAGACGTAAATATATTCATGCGCTAAGGGTTGACATACGGCGCTTCATCAAGCAGTCAGCATTCCATGAGTGGGTACGGGTAATTGCACTCGAACGTCTCATTGAAATTCGGCGAAGTGCGCGCCGTGAACTTCAGCGGCATCCGGTCCCTTTCCTCCTCGCCGCAATATCCGCGTGCAAAACGCAGGTAGTAAATCGCATCGAGCTCCCTGCGGTGACGCTTGTCGGATTCCTGTCGGGTCGCCGCGAGCGCCACCTGCACGGACCAGCGAGAGCGCGTGTAGGTCAGCCAATCGGCTTCGTTCAGCACGAGCTTGAGCGAGTTGCGCGAGTAGCTGGTCAAGCACTTGATGTAAGGCGTGGGCTCGGAGGGGAGACGCATCGAACTCATGCGAAACATCATGGAGGCCGCCAGCACGCCGAGGGTGCCGGAGTTGAGCGTGGTCTCGGTGGCTTCCTTGTAATAGTAGTCCGGCAGGAAGTAGTTGGTCGGCAAGAAGCCGCCCTTGGGCGGCGTGTTACTTCGAAATTCGGCGGCCCGGAACTTACGCCGGCCGCGACGGACGTACCGCACGAGGTTGGCCATGAAGTCGTCGTCGTAGTTCTCGACGAAGGCGGGGTCGTTGAGCCCGGAAGTCTCTGCGTAGAACATCAACGCAGCGATCATTGCCGGATCCGATACATGTACATTGTTCCAAATGGGTCTGCGCGTTGCTGGGGTACGTCGACTGAATTGGTGGCTCAACTGCCACAGACTGAATGTCCGCTATTCGCGCGACTCGCTTGCTGTGATTGCGATAGCAGCTTTACGGCATCCTTCGTAGTGGTAATGGGCGCAAACACTAGACAAAAGACATACGACTCTTCGAAGTGAGATTTATTTGTGAGGAATTCAACACAATTATGAATGGCGTGTTCCAACTAGCCCAACAAGTGACGTTGTTGGGTCATACTATCCTTCAAGGACAACTGACACCTCGGGTTATGTCTACTGTACTAACGACTATCTCGCCAAAAAGAGAGGGGTGTGGCCCGGGACCCGCCATGATGGTCCCGTGGTCCTGGTGCTAGACAAGGGACCCGATGTTCGCGGTATAGAATGCCGACAGCGGCGGACACATTTCCGATGAAAGCAATGTGCCTGAGGCCTGTGTATATAAATTTAGGGGCACGTTAAAAAACCACAGGTGGTCGAAATTTTCGGAGCTCTTTATCACGGTGACCCTCACAATGATATATCCAGGTTGTGAGGTGTTAGACCCCCCCCCCCCCGCTCATTTAGTAACATTATTATTGGCCGTCAAATTGAACCGGGTTGGCAGCTAGCTGCGAACGGAAGAGATATTGCCATGATGAACGCTTCTTCCATCGTCTGTAAGTCGCAGCATGTTCACATAGGTGCATGCGTCATGCACGTCCTCAGACGGCAGCTGTTTCTGTTATGTTTGCACAGTGCCGAGTGCTTGTACGTATGCCTATACGATATGCTCAAGCATTTCGCCGTCCCAAACTTGTGTGCACTCTGATAGGTCAGTGTGTCGGTATGGAGCCAGGTGCGATCTTCTCACCGCCACTACCTTCAAATTATTTTGATGGGGTGACACTTTGTCATTTAAACACATCACAAAGTGCATTTGCTGTCGTCCTAAACGAAAGGACTACTAAAATTACGAGCCAAAAATGCAAAGGTTTGTCAACACCGTCTCTTAAAGTTTTGGGGATATTTAAATCTTCGTGATACCGCAAAGCATGAATGAGCATCTGCAAATGACTTTTAGTAAAAAGATCTCAAGTCTTTTATGTATTCATGTGTGGCGCATGTATTCATGCAAACATGAAAGAGCAGTGTATACAAATTCTTCTTTATCTAGTTAGAGATGCAAATACCTAATCACCTCTGCATCACAACACTATATATAGGGTCGTATATGAACTCGCGTTCGTGACGTAGAAGAAGCCAGCAGTAGGCTTATTCTGGGTGAAACCGTTTATTTGGCCGAACTTATGGGCCCGCGAATCGCAAGCTTGAAAAAAAAATCACAGTAAGCAATGCACTCTCCAAATTGATATCAATGCACGAAGCGTCATCGATAAAACTGACAAACCATCAAGCGCGTAAGCTTTTACACATGCGTTATCAATGATTTCAGCGTTATTACTAGCAGCCTCGTAAGTACCAGAATTAATTGTTGAGGCCCGTGTATTGTGCGATGTCAGTGCACAATAAAGAACACCAGTTGGTAAAAATTTCCGGTTCCCTTCATTACGGCGTCTCTTGTAATCATATCGTGGTTTCGGGTCGTGAAACACCAGATGTTAATATTAAGTTCCAGAGATAACTTTGATGTTAACGTTGTGCACATTATCTCATCGGAACATTCCGAGATTATCTAGAGAATATCTTCCACCCATTCGGGTGCCCGTTGTGCGAGGCAACAGTTTTCACTGTGATAGGGCGTCAAAATCAAGATGGAAGCCGACAAATGGAAACGCGTATTGGGATAATCAGCGTGCACAGTGCAAGTGCCAAAAACAGGCTGGCTGACGTTTGAATAGGAGGACTTATCTTTCTCAAAGGCCTTTGAGAAAGATAGGTCCTCTTAATTTAACATCGGCCAGCCAGTCTGAGGCATTTCCTCTGTTCGCCCTCATTGTGATAGGGCGGTAACTTGAAAGCAGAAAGAAAACGTCACGACTGGGAACAGGCAGAACGCAAGCTAGACACGTGCAAAGGAAACAAGAAAAACATTGAGCACCTGAAAAAGGGACTGGGATCGAAGGCCAGTAGCCTATTGATTGGTGTAGATGGCACTTCTCTCGCACATAACAGGAACGTTAGCGTGAAACCATTCATCTGTGTGGAACTGAAGGTCGTATATTTCACCACAAGAATGCAGTGAGCGCCCTCTATTTGTCGACAATAAGTGACATGATCATGAAAATAGGAAAAGAAAACCACAGCCAGCTTGTGCCAGCAGTGCAAAGCTGGACTAACAGCGGAGCTTGTGGCCGCACTAGCTTCTGTCGGCTTCTGCAAGCTCGACACGTATGGCTAGGCATTGTAAGAATTGGCTATATTGCTTGGCGTAGTGTCGTCGAGGCAGCGTCAAGTGAGCCATTAAATGCTGGGGTGCTGCTTGGGTTAGTGTATTTAACAATATCCTAACACCGTTTCTCATTCAGCAATGTCCAAATTTACAGTGTCTCACTGTGCGTAATCTTAAGCAGTAACGTTTTGATCGACCACTACCCTGTATTTACGTTAATCACTAACATCTTAAGAAGGTTGAGGAGAGGAAAAGGACAGAGCATGCTGGCCGAGAAACGTGCTAGAAGGTATAGAGGATCGTTATGATGATGACCTTCCTTTTGTTCACCCTTCATGATCTTATCTGGACCTTGGACAGCTTGTACGTTCTAACCGCGCAAACTAGCAATGCAACCTGAACGGGCGTCTCTCTGGGTTCTCTTCTTTCGCTGTGCGTAGTTAAGGCTGCTATGAAAACGATCAATAATCAACTTTCCCAATAATGTGTTCCAGTAAAGGACAGCTACGTACCGATGCCCCCTGGATTGTGCGCGTAGATATACACGTGACTCTCACCTGTGACCCCGATTGACGCCGCCAAGAGAGCGTTCTTGTCGAGGTCCAAGCCTTTGCCGAGGTGAAGAGCGCTGACACCTGCCAGGCGCACCGAGCTCCACAAGTTGCTGAAGGTCACAGCCGCCTTTTGCGCGCCGAGGAAATTTGCGACCGCAGTGTCAAACGGAGCGGGAAAAAGAAACCCCATGTTGTTCAAACACTTTGTCTTCGCCCTGCAGAGTGAGAAGTCGTGGTTCTTCATAAAAAAGATACCGTTAAATATAGAAGATCTGTCATACTTGTATCATCATGGCGATAGTGCCATAGTGCGAATCGAATGCTCGGAATGTACGGGGATATATATATATATCCCCGGACATTCCGGGGCATATATATATATATATATATATATATATATATATTGTAGGCATTCATTAAGCACATCATCTATCTTTACACATATTCATCATCATGAGTGGTCGTCATCTTCTTCTGCTGTGGGGATTTGGCTTGTCTGAGTTCTGTGCCTTAAGCGTGGTCGCTTCATCGTGTCTTCCGGGCCTAATAAAGGTTGCCTTTACTGTTACATCACAATATATATATATATATATATATATATATATATATATATATATATATATATATATATATATATATATATATATATATAAGAACTTTCTCCACAGTTTTAAAATTTAAAATTCCCATTTTTTCGGTAGTCGGAAAAGCGGCTTGGCGGGCAGCGCTGGAAGTGTAGAAGTTAGTTGTGAATATACATTGACATATCTAGCATATCCCTAAAATAATTGAGATTAGTGTTTGTATAATTATGCGACCTGGTGACAACTTTTATTCATGCATTCTATTATTTCATTGTTTCTTTGTTTAATGCACATTGAGAAACACTTTAATTTGGTTCTCCTTAGCCGCACGTCTTTTCCGCTACCCTGCGTACTAGGGGGTCCAGGCTACTCAAGCTGTTCTCGCAGCTTTGACCTGCCCTCCTCGTAAGACCTGTTTGTTACGGAATAAAATTTCAATTTTAATTCTCATTTCAACCCCGGAAACGAGTGTGGTTTCGGTTTACAGCGGGAAGTTGTTGAGGCGGGTCAAAGCACTGCGCAGGGCCATCTACCTCGTCGATAAACAAAATGGAGGAATTTTCAGAGTAGTGTCCTTCAATCTAGTTTTGTGTAAAACTGAAATAAAAAATGAGCAGGGATGCTTGAAACGCTTCAGACAACGGACAGTAACGTCGGAATGACGCAGTCATACTTTCGTTTAAACAAAATGTTCTGGGAAAGTCTGGAGCCTGTCAACGGCGACGGCTACTCAGAACGCCCAGAGCACTTTCTTCAACGGACGACTCGTTGAAGAAAGTGCGCCAAGTTTTGAATAAGAACTGGTGGTTAAGCTTCCAGATTATTGCCGAGGAGTGCGAAATAACCTCGACAATCGTTCATTGTCGTTTTATGAACGATTTTGGGACAAGGAAAGTTGGAGCGAAAATAGGGACAAAAATCCCTAACAAGTAAGACGCATAAGGAGTCACATTACGCTGATTGTATCCAAACTGCAGGCCGAAATGGGTGTGGCAAAGCTGCTGCAGCCACTGTACGGCTTCTATTTGTCACCGCTACATTTTCGTTTCTTATGACTGAAGAAACCCTCAAAGAAACTCTGCATAGGATGCTTAAGATTGTAAAAGCTTCTCCGATGACTTATATGAAAGAGGTTGTGAGTGGGTGCTTTCAGGTTTGACTTTTGATCGATTCTCAGCAAGCAGTGTCGATATCGAGATGTTGTGGGGTATTGATGTGTACCACTGAATGGAGGCCGGACAAGCACGAATATTCTATTAGAATTTTCGACTATGTTACGTTACAAAAAAAGTACTCCTCCAAGAGTACGGAGAAAAAGTGATGATAAGAGCGCCGATTATCAAACGAATTTTTTTTTCATTTAACACAGCAACGTGTGCCCATAACGCTGAAGATCACATGACGCAACATATGCGTATCAAGGCTCCAAGATGGTTATGATATGCGGCATGTTATGTGCTGGTTTATTGATATACTGAGCGTTTCAATAAATTTATCCAAAGTTCTCGAAATTCAGAAAAATCCTATAGATGTTTAGTTCGTTCACGAATAATTTTCCTGTGGTCACATGCATTTTAATATGGCTAGAGACATCCTTTAGGACAGTAACTAGGAAATATAATATTAGCTTTGAATTAGAACGTTATGTCTATATGTAAAAAGATAGAATTGAACTCTTTCGTGCGGGTAACCTATAATAGCTTTGGATTTCAAAAAGCGGCCTCTATGAAGTAGAGGCCACTTTTTCAAATAACTATGAAGTAATGAAATTCAAACAATTGCAGCAGCAAACATGAAACCGAAAGGCGGAACAGAACTACTGCCATATTGTTCCGAGACGTCGCAGACGCTATTTTGAGGTTGCTGACCATATTGCTGCGCGAAGTCTTACCCTAATGTTACGTTCCCGGTGACTGCTCATGATATTCCCCACACCTGAGAAACGCCGCCATGACAAAAAACACACAACGTAGCAGTGGGATGTGTGACTGTTGAACTATCAGCTGGACGGCAAGTGACCGCTAATCAACCAGGTATAACGGACTGCTAAGGCCATGTGGCCGGCCGACTGGGCTGGCCCTCGTAAGAGTCACTTGTATTCTTTTTAAATAGTTTATGTTCTGTTGCGATTTGAGAAGGAAAAGACAACGATATCAGCCTATATTGTCAACTTAGAAAACTGTATGAGGAACCGTGCGTTTTTTTTACTGAAGTGCTAAGTGATAACACGCACCAAAGCCCGAGCTTTTATAAGTGACTCACGTGAACGTTTTCATCGAAGCACGTCTTCCGGCTTCCCAGCGCTCGACTGCCATGTACGGAGCCACTGGGACGAGCAGCGTATACAAATTGGCCACTTCCAGTAAGACTTGGCTGATTGCGTCCACGACTTGCCCGACGCCCTTGGAGTTGGACGAAAGGATCCTGAGGTCGACCCAGTTCGATGTGAAACCGGCGCGCGAACCGGATAGGGCATTCGTCCAGGCCTTTTTGTCAGCCTTTCTAAAGACGTTGCTGTCCGCGTTCACGACGGCCGCTCCTCTGGGCGCCGGAGGCACTCGCTGGAGCGATTTGTCCAGGTTGAGCAAGTGCTGAGACAGCCGCTTGACGCTTGCGGAGTCCACGACCTTTGAAGAAAAAAAAAGCATTCAGAACACGAGAGTGAGCCCACACATTGTGAAGAAAGAAATAAACAACAAAAAGCGCCCTCGTGGACCCCATACCCCAATATGGGCCCTCGCCACTACTTTGAGCAAGCCAAAGAGACAAACATCGTCACATTAGAATGAAAGACAGAAATGAAGAGAAGGCACACTTCTCAAAATGGGCTGGCTTTGACCCTATGCTTTCTGGGAATATACATGGAAAGTCGTCATAAGGCTGGCTACGCCCACTGCTGGGCAAATGCTTCTTCGATGTTCCGCCAATCAACTCGGTCCTATGCTTGATGCCTCCACTTTACACCCGCAAGTTTTTTAATCTCATCTGCCCAACTAACGTTCTGTCTCCCTTTCACGCACTTGCCTTCTTTTAGAATTGAGTCCGTGACACTTAATTACCAGCGATTATCTTGCCTTCGCGCTACGTGCCCTGCCCTTGACCATTTCTTCGTCTTGATTTCAAGTATAATATCCTTCAAATCTCTTTGTTCCCTCATACACTCTGCTCTCTTCTTGTTCCTTAGCGTTGCACCTATCATTACCCGTTACATTGCTCGCTGCGTCGTCCTCTACGAAGTTTGAAGCCTTTTTGTAATCCTCCCGGCTTCTGCTCGGTGAGTAAGTACGGGCAAGATGCAGCTAATACATACTTTTCTCTTGAGGGATAGTGGCAATCTAGCATTCATGATTTTAGAATGGTTGCCGAATGTGCTCCACTCCATTATTATTCGTCCGTCACTACGATCCCATGGTTAGGCTCCACAGTTACTACCTGGCCTAAGTAGGAAAATCCTTTACATCTTCAAGTGAACTGCTATCTCGGAAAGTAAACGGCATGCAAGATCTGCCCTACATCTTATCTAATCAAACCTGCCTCGGCCTTTGGCCGAGGCAGGTCTGACTAGATATAATATAGGGTGGACCTTGCGTCCTATTTTAGGTGATCGGCAGGGGCGACCGCTACACACTTGCCATACATGAGCGAGCTGAATCGAGGTCCCACCTGCTGTATGCCACCTGCCTTGAGCGCTGGGCCTGTTCTTTGCGATGCTAGAATTCGGATAAGAAATTATCTGTTCAGGGTGCTAGAATACAAAATTTCCAACATAGAAGTTAATTCTATTAGTGAAAGCCAAATGCGAATCGAAAATAACATTTCTTTTGCATGCTTTCGAACAATGAAGTGACGAGCAACGTTGTTGGGGCATCCTCTTAGGCGCCATCTAGGGGGTCTTTCTCTACCGTGCAATATTGGTGGACGCCGCCATAGTGCTCAGGGACCATGAAGTCAATTGTTGCTTGGGATACTAGCCAGCCCTTAGGCTAGCGCCTAATAAACGCACCTAATGAATAGCACAATTAGAAGCTTGGACAAAATATTTGTTTCACCAACCAGACACAATAGGGCAAGCTTTTGTAGAGGAAATAACAAGTAGAGCAATTATACATTGCATAATAATATTGCTTGATAGGAACCTGTGGGAAGTTTTGTGACGTCATGAAGGAAGGTGTGGAAGATTTTATATCCGGGAAGTAGCAATATAAGCTATTTCTTAGTTAAAGTGGCATTATATTTGCTCACTGACCTATACGTGCTATATGTGCATCAAACTTTCAGTAAAATAGCATAGATGTGCAAACATTTACGTTGATCTCAGTGGTTGCGCGCAAGTTTTGTTGTGCCTAATATGATTCGAAGAGTAGAAACGCCTTGCGATCCGAATGGGACACTGACTAACTGCTCGAATAGCTATGAATGGCTACGAACAACGTAGCAATTTGGGCCATTCGGCAGAGCTATTCACAAAACAGGGTACATACGCGAATGTTCGAAGAAACCAACCACATGACCACTGGCAATGGAATGAAATTTCAATCACTCAACAAAGCTTCATGCAGAATGTTTAAAACGTGTGTCCAAAATCCTTAAAAATCAGGAAATGCGATATTTGCTCATTGTTTGCCTGATTGTTATTTCTGTAACGGCAGGCAACTGAACATGGTTAGATACAACTCTTGGGACAGGAACTAAATGTTGAATTTTTTACCTTTTAATAAGTATACTTATATGGTTATGTCAAATGGGCGAATCGCATTTCGTGCAAAGAAACCATAGCAGATTTAAATATAGAAAAATGAATAATCAAATATAACTGAATTGACTGGTGAAACAAACCAATGTGCTCATGAGCCTTACAGGCAAACGACAAGGATGAAGCGACTGTTGAAGGCAATGATTACAAAGTTGTAGTTCTTTCACGTTTGTTACCGTCTTTGCTTTATACGTGTTATCATTTTAAGCGCAGCAGGTCCGCCCACACAACGAAGTCATTTGTTGTATAGATATTACCATGTTGTGATGTAATAGTATAGTTGTGATCCTGTTGTAGGGCCCATTTCATGTAAACTATACATTTTACTTTATTTATCCCACCCCAACTGTAATGCCTATGAAGGCACTGTGAGTAAATGCTGAATGAAAATAAATAAAAGTTCGTTCACGGCTGATATAACGACGCTACGCTACTCTTAACGACTCGAAATAATATGACAGTAGAGATTTACTTGTTTTAGAATTCATGTTCAGCGTTTAACTTGCACGAATTTCATTATATCGCAATAATTGCTAGAGGTTACTTTTCAATGTTAGCGAGCTAAAATGAGTTCCCACCTGAAGTACATCTATTCTCTCATCAGACATAACCACCTAAAATCACTAATTAAATATAGAATTATTTGTTTCACAGTCACTGCTCCAATTAAGTAACTGCGAATGAATCAAACAAATTTGGGATTCCCCTGACTTTTTTTTCTGACTTAGGGACATTACTTAAAAAACTTGAGATTTTCATAAAGCTTCCTATCACACGATGCACAGCAAAACCACCTTGTAGCATTGATACGCTTATGTTGCGTCATGTCATGTTCGGCCTTATGAATAGATGTTGCTTGTGTCGAATGAAAAAAAAAGTGATATTCAGCGCTCGTCTGGTCGCTCATCGTATGGTATCATATAGAATATTCGAAGCTTCAAAAAATCCCACTCTCCTAGCATCCACGCAAACAGTGGTCATCGTTCATACCCCTAACTAGTCAATATTCACGTTGCTTCTGGGAATCGACTCAATATCAAACCTTGGTCGCCACAGCCTTGTCGAGAAGAAACTTCATGAAGCTGCCGTCGCCGTCTGCGGAGCAGGAGATGCATGTGCCGACCTCAATGATAACCGTCCTACTGTCTTTCTTTGTGATGTTCAGCACTGACATAATGCCGGTATCGACGATCTTGCGAACCACGAGTAAGAACAGGGACTCGTGGTTTTTGATGCTCATCCACTCTTTGGGGTCTATTTTTGCCGCCACCAAGAGATTCTGAAGGCTCGAACTTCTGTTTAACAAGAACATGAGAGACATCCTATTAAATATGTGATCAATAGATCCTGAAAGATCAGGCATTTGTTTGACACAAGCAACATGACAGACATCCTCTTAACAACAGAAATAAGACAGACCTGCTGTGTAACAAGAACAACATGACAGACGGGCTTAAAAAGATCAATGTGACAGTTTAGCGTTATATGAACAGCGTGACAGTGGAAATGCTGCGCTAAAGTGGTTATGGCGCAGGTCCCGATTTAGTTATATATCTTCGATTGACACAGCCGCACTACAGCGCAACCTGAGAAACGGCGTTGTCCTGGCTAGCCAGTTGTCTTCTGAGCAATCACGTGCTTGTCGAGACGATGGCAGCACTCTCTTGCGTTTCCAGGGTATGAGCAGGGTGTCTCGGAAGAGTGTTTTCCGATTTAAATAAATTTTCACAGTTATTTCTTTTTTTGTTTTTGAAGTTTATGTTATTCTATACCTTCGTCGTTTATTCCTCACTGCTTTCAAGCATTGTTAGTTTTTCTTCAGGCCTATATTGACCACTATGTGACCACACGGCATGACACCGTAGATGCGCGATGAGCCGGGTTCTTAAAGAGCTAAAGCCCTAAACCTAGAAACGCTAAGTGGAGCTGGACCATAAGATGCTTCGCATTAATGTAAGGGGCACGTTTAATAAACAGGTTTAAAAACACCTAAATGAGTCCTGTTTCAAAGAAATAATAATTGTTCCTCATAGCTGAAAGTTCAAGAAGGTGAACTTTCTCCGCGTATTACCAATACTGCATTGCGATCCATTCCTATTCCTGCAACTGAGGTGCTCAGAGAGCGAATTTTTTCAATACTAGAGGACACCGTAACATCTCAGCGAGAACCTGAATCCAAATCAAGTGGAAGAACTTGTTTTCCTATTTGGTGATTTCTAGTCCTTAAGTAGTAGCTGCTCACCACGTTATGTGTTCAAGTACGTGTGCAGATTCCAATTCTGTGTTCAATCCTTTATTTTTCTATAAATCTTTATCTCTTCAATATTAGATTCTATATTCAATATTTTCACCGCTGTTCGGCCCTAATCTATTTTATTTGGTGGAGATGGATTTTCACTATTCACACACTCCTATAGTGTCTATCTTCTTTTCTATCGTTATGCGATGTTCAGTTGCTAGTATATAGTGAACGTTATTCTCGATGAGAGCAGCAGCAACAACAACTACAACAAAAAAAAAACGTGGTTATTGCTGTCTGCCGAAATTGGCGACACGACAAAGCGCGTACAATTGTCCGTGGGCATTTTCGAGGTCTCTGGCTTCTGTATTGCGTCTGTTTTTGTTCGCTCTATCTTTTAACAGGCCCGTGGAGACCACCTCATTCGTATTCAAGCCGGAAAAGATAGAGCACTCCTTCTACTTCCTCTCTCAAGCTTTCGTTATGTGATGCCTAAGCATGGTAACTACAGTAATAATGTTTCGAAACACAGCGTCTACGATCTCTTGGGGGATTTTCAGGCTCTCACTTTGATATTGGTGACCTCGTACGGAAAGGTGTTACTTGTTTGTAATGCCACGAAGCGAGCAGGAACCCTTTTTGAGTGACTACTGCTCGTTTACACGGTTTTTGCTCTGAGAGAAGTCTCAAATAAGTGGGCCTCAGCTTCTCAAGGAATAAGCTGTTTAGAACTTTGCTAAAAGATACTCAATATCATACCCTCGCAAAGACGCACCTATTGATGTAGAATGCGACGCAGGAAGCGTAAATGCATCCAATCTTGGCCTGTGGATGAGCGGCACGGCACAGCGAGTTGACCGTGGCGTTACCGACAAGCTTGCTGTCCACGGCATTCACGTAGGTGAACTTCAGGGTCTGCTCGTACGACATGGGCCTGCCGTCGTCGTCCACCGAGTGCCACTTTCCACACACGTACTTGTACACATCCTGCACGATAGCCGGTGACCACTTTTATGCGCAGTGCGAAGCTGGTTGTCTGGTGTCTTCATCTGAAGATATCAATGACTTATACCAAACATTTTCTTAACTGAGCCCATAGAACACGTAAAGAGGCACTCGCTTCGTTTGAAAGAAAAAAGACATGTATTGTCGTTTCTGGATTGCTACGGGTCTGTTGTTCACGTTGTGAACTACAGACCCAATGCGGCCCTAAAACACCAATACGTTTTTTTTTTCGAATAAAGTGAAGGCATCCTTTACTTTTTCAATAAAATTTTTTCTAGAAAGAGTTTTTTTCACACACGTCACAGATTGATTGATATGTGGGGTTTAACGTCCCATAATCACCATTTGATGATGAGAGACGCCGTAGTTAAGGACTCCGTAAATTTCGACCACCGAGGGTTCTTTAACGCGCACCCATATCTGAGCACATGGGCCTACAGCATTCTCGCCTCCATCGAAAAGGCAGCTGCTGCTGCCGAGATTCGAGTTTGCGACCTGTGGGTTAGCAGCCAAGTACCCCCACTAAACAACCGTGGCGGGGCACACCCGCCATCGAGTATGAGTGATCTGGACGAGGCGAACTCCTCCATTTACCACCTACTTCTCCCCAAGACGTAGGTCGCAGTCAGGTGGTTTGTAGTGGTGGCTTGGGCTTGATAGATGACTGGTTTTCAGTCTCCTCCTCCTTCACAGTGTAGGGTGTAGTGCCATGGCTCTTTGTTAGCATTAAAAGCTCTTAGAGGTGGGTACACCTAGAGTATGTGGTCTAGGGTTCATAGGCCTTTACAGTTTTTGCATTTGGAAAACTGCACCTAAGGATGGCGTTTGCTTATAATACATGGGTTGCAAAAAGTACCCGTCTGCAGCTTTCACCAGATCAATTCTTCCTTCTTTATGAGAAATATATGCAGGAAAGGAGTATTATCCCGCCTAAATATTAGTGAGGTGGAATTTTTCTGTATGCGGTAAAGTGTTGGCTTCGGGCAGGAAATAACCCGCCAGTGCAGGCGACTGGAGTATTTCCCTCGGGCAACATCGTAGGTGATGTCGTTTCTTGTGAGTCCACCACGGGTGTACGCACATGTTATCCTCACTGGTATATGGGAAAGCTTTTTTTTTTTGCCTGCTTCCAGAATTTCGCCGGTCTCTTTGGACAGCTTTCAGTGTGACTTGTGAATGGAGTATTAGATTAAGTGATAATTCTGGTCCATATGATACACCCTTCAACGACACCTTTTATCGAAAGGCAAGTTTTCATCGATCCTTGGATCTTCTGTGCAAGAAAGCTGAGGTGGAGGATGGGTTACTGAAGGGAAATCCGCCATACGCCAGTTTCTATGTTCTATCGCGATGAAGAAACACGGGTACAGTGGAATACGCCTGCCACATTCCAGTCATGCCTGGCTATCGGAACACACATATGGTGTGTTAGCGCTGTCCATGGAATATTCCAGCGCTTCGATAACACCAGCTGAACGTTCAGGTTCCCCTAGCAACAGTTAGGGCTGTTCGCAAGGTAGACTGCGCCGAAATTCATGCGTTACACTTTGAGTATTTCTGTTTCTCTGAATAGTAAAAAGTAAAAGAAAATCTAAACGGATATTTGATCTTGAAAAATGTTTTAGTTCATAAAGAACCATTCTCGTGCATGTTTTAGCCCGCCCCCAAAACCTGGAGTGTTTTCCTGCAGTGAGATTTCTTTGCCGGACGAATGCCTGGAAATATTTTTGAAGGGTGATACTGCTCAAAATTCTGTCAATATTTTCTTGTAGTCTGTCCTTGCAAATGTGGTGAGCAACCATCTGTTGAGAAAGAAAAAACACCATTTAACAGTAGTGCTACAAAGATCGTCACGGAACTTGATATACCTGATCGGAGTACCAGGTAAAAAGATATTTCCACGTTTCATAGACCCCGTTTATGAAAATCAGACATCGCAACTGGCCGAAATGTGGGGGCTCTGCTTTTTTTATCATTAGTCTGTTGGTCACAGTCTGATCGTACACAGTATGTGGAATTTAACGATGAAACCTCTGCTACCACCACCGTCACATCTGGAGTTCCGCAGGGCTGTGTGCTGGCGCCAATTTTGTTTCTTCTCTTTATTAATGATTTACCTGCAAATATTAAGGAAAAAATCAAATTATTCGCGGATGACTGCGTGCTATATCGCGAAATAAACTCAACGGAGGACCATGTAGCTTTAAATAGTGCTTTGCAAGATGTTTCCCGCTGGTGCCGTAAATGGCAGATGTCACTTAATGCAAACAAGTGTACAATTTTATCAGTAAGTCGAAAAAAAACTAGGTCAAATTTTCTTTACACCATTATTGACATTCCCATAACCAGAGTAAGTCAGCATAATTATCTTGGAATTATTATAACTGAAGATCTAAGATGGGATGCACACATAAGTTACGTTACTTCAGCTGCACTACGCCGCTTGTTTACACTCAGATACCGGCTTCGCCAGGCCCCGCCTTCTCTAAAACTGCTTGCAAACACTTCCCTTGTGCGATCATTACTTGAATACGGTAATATTATTTGGTCACCATTCACAAAACAGGAAATCACGAAACTGGAAGGAATACAAAGGAAAGCTATGAGGTTCATTTACAACAAGTACAGACATACAGATTCTCCGACTAAACTTATGAAAAAAGCTGGATTACTTACTCTAATGAATAGAACAAGGTTAGCACGTGCAAAATTCATACATGAATTAATACATGGTCATTTAAACATTGATGTATCCGCCTATCTTACGTTTGATCAAACTAGAACAACACGCCAAAAACACCCAATGAGACCTAACGAATACTCCTTCAACACAAACTGCTTTAAGTACTCATTCTTTCCGTTAGCCACCAATGAATGGAATAAACTGGATCCGAGTATCTCCAGCACTACCGAATTAGCAAAATTTCTAACCCTTGTCGAAAATGAACTTTGTAATATGCAAACGGAATCACCTGGTTGATTTTAATATGTGTGTTCGTGTGAGCATTGTACGAGCGAAGTATCATGTCATCATATTTTTTCTTTAAGCAATTTTTAGTACTGAATCCAGGTGAAGAGAAATCGCTGTGTTTGATTCTTGAACATGTTTCTGTTTTTCAGTGTGTATAAATTTGCCCTTCCTTGAAATACTTCGCCATATTGTAGGGTAGTTTCTTATTGCTGTAATTTCTTGTTGTGTTTCTTGATGCATATGCCAATATGTCAACCAATGTGTCAACCAAGTCGCTGCATTTATTTTCTTCTGACAACTTTTCTTTACACTAATGTTTCATGCCTTCTTTGATCTGAAATTGTTAAATGATCCGATTCTGTTAGTTTCATTCTGTACTTTATCGCGATGTATGTCTTTATTGTGTACCTATTCGAATTTTTATGTTCACGCCCTTCCTGCTAAAATCCCTGATGGGATTGGCAGTATGTCAAAATAAATAAATAAATAAATAAATAAAAAACAAAGAAATAAAGGCGATATTTGACGCTGCGCAGCGGAAACCATTCCAACATACTGCCAAACTGCATGAGAGCGTATAAAGCGAAGGCGAGTTTTTGCTCTGTATTGTACCCTCGAGGAATCGGTCACTGGCAAGTGCGGATTTATAGCTCTGCGAACGGCTTGATTACAGAGCTCTGCTTTATACGGCATCACTCCAGCTCGTGTCGTGGTCCAGCTTAAAGGGAGGCATCTGAACTTCGGCTTTTCTTGCGGCACAGTTTAGCTGTATCCGGAGAAGCTAGCTAAGCTAGAAATTTTGAAGGCTTTGCGAACGCGGTGCGATTTCGCAATCGTGCTCTGTAGCTGAAAGCGAAGATCAAGGGCCCTCTAAGTTTTCATTTGTGTTCGTCGTACTGGTGAGTACTATAATCTTGTAGGTTAGTCAAAGGCAGGTCTTGCATATTACTCCGCGTTCCCGTTATACATGATGAAACTCACACAGTCACTTCCAGTTCTTCTTACATACCATACCATACAGTCACTGCCAGTTCCCCTGTTTACTTAGATTTCACTTGTGTGGCACTGGCTTTAAGCTTACGGTAGTGCGTCTTTCTAAGACGCAGCATGCTTCACAACATCTTCAGCAACTCCCAAGGCTGTGCTCTTTTTTATGAGATAAAGAGGAAAGCTTATATGCTCCAGTGGCACACTAGTGCGACCCACAAGAATCCGAAGCAGTTTAGACAGACGCGAACAAGAACAGGCGCAGCCCTCCCACGTTTGGTGTGTCGCCGTCCTCTCTTCTCCAGGTAAGACCCTTGTGGGCTGCACTAGCGCACCACACTCATTTGCCTACTCAGACGTTTCATCCTCGTCTTCCTCATCCTTCTTTATTTCTCTTTCTACATCGTCTTTTTCGTCTTTCTCTGATCGTTATCTATGTTTAGACCTCCCTCCCCTTTTCGTTCCGCCAAACTCTCATACCAATCCGGACTCTCACTTTTCTTTTTGTCCGTGTGCTATGATATGCTTACAGAGTTATCTAGTGGTTAATCCTCTCAACAACTTTTTTTTTTCAACTTAAAGGGAACCCCTTGACACTCATTTCTTCTCCAATCACCTCGTTAGGCTATATTACATAATCAAAGAAACGTGGGCGAGTTGGCTTGGGTTCATAATGGAGCGAAAATGGGCAGCGCTGGAACGAATACAAAATAGGAAATCAAGACAGGGCATGCCCTGTCTGTCGCTTATGTACACCAAGCAAGGATGTCATGTTGTACAGTTTCCCCTCCTTCTTTCTTTGCTCTTCACCCTTACATCACTCTATCAACCACACTTCCCTTTCCCTCCTCCTTGCTTTAATGTACTATCTATGGCTAAGCTACGGCTGGAGCCACTTGGCACGTACTCGCTTTCTGTGGCGCGCAGGCACCAAGTTATCAGTCTATACCACAAGGAACGCGCTGAGAGATTTAGCGGCTGCACTCTTAGGAGAGCTTTCTAGGTGGATGAGTACGAACCTCGCACGGGTTTGCAGTCGCATCGATGGAGCTGTTCAGCATGGCCATCGCTGTTCGGCAGTCGTTGGTGGAGCAGGCCGCCGTCAGGTGAGCGATAAGGGAGTAGCCCCGCATGGCGCTCGGTTTGACCTCTGCCTTGGGAGCCGCTACAAACCAGGTCATGGTGGCGACGGTGGCTACGATGACCACCACCACCACAGCCACGGTTACACCGATAGCCACCTGCAGTGATAATTTATTCATTTGTTAAGGCGAAACCGAAGACGTCTTGCTGAACGCCAGAAATGACCATTGACATCTATGTGAGTGACGCGAAACACCGTCACATCACGCCGTCACCCATAGGCGTCAAGAATTAAAGAATAATAAAACGATGAATAGTATGTTTTTAAATGCGCAGCATTTCTTAGTGAACTTCGGTGAGTTTGAGCGTATCTATCTATCTATCTATCTATCTATCTATCTATCTATCTATCTATCTATCTATCTATCTATCTATCTATCTATCTATCTATCTATCTATCTATCTATCTATCTATCTATCTATCTATCTATCTATCTATCTATCTATCTATCTATCTATCTATCTATCTATCTATCTATCTATCTATCTATCTATCTATCTATCTATCTATCTATCTATCTATCTATCTATCTATCTATCTATCTATCTATCTATCTATCTATCTATCTATCTATCTATCTAGTCGCCTACGACTTTTAGCTCTCCAGGCGGTTCCAATGATGGTATCGATACCAAACTTGGTACGGCATAACATTACTGTATGAAGAACATATTTGACTCGTAATAACATAAAAATCATGACATGTATGCCATAAATGTCATGATTTGCATTTCATATTTCAACACCTCTGGTGGTGGTTTCGTTCACATGGCATGTTGCAAAACTGGTATGGTATGGCATGATTACATGGCTAATACAAGCGACACTCTAACATCAAAATAATGACATGCGCGGCATGTCACAACATGACTACATGCCACGCTCATGATGCGCTCGCGGCCGTTTCCCTAGCGTCACATGTACCAAATTTGATATTACAGTATGTGAATCGATGACAAAGGTATGTGACTGGTGCAAACATGATGATCATGAGATGCGTGTCATGCAACAACATGACTACATCCCCACCCTCATGATGTGCTGGCGGCCGTTTTGCTAGCTTCACTTATACCAAATTTAGTATTATGGGACGTGAATGGATGACGAAGGTATGCGACTGGTGCAAACATAATAATCATGAGATGCGTGTCATGTAACAACATGAGTACATGCCACGCTCATGATGTGCTGGCGGCCGTTTCGCTAGCTTCACTTATACCAAATTTAGTACCACGGGACGTGAATGGGTGATGAAGGTATGGTACTGGTGCAAACATGATAAACATGTGATGCGTGTCATGTTAGAACATGACTGCATGGTACGCTCATGATGTGTAGTCATTTCGCTCACGGCCGTTTTGCTAGCTTCACATGTACCAAGCTCGGTATTACGTGACGCGAACGGATAACATAGGTAAATGACACACCCCAACATGATAATCACGACATGCGGATCATGTAAGAACATGACTACATGCCACACTAATAATGCGCCCGCGGCCATTTCGCTAGCTTCAAATATGCCAAATTTGGTATTACGTGACGCCAATCAATGACGAAGGTATGCGACTAGTGCAAACATGATAATCATGAGATCCGTGTCATGTGAAAACATGACTACATGCAACAGTCAAGGCACCAATACATTTCGATGTGACGCGGTGCACGTGCTCGCCGGCGTTGCCACGCCAGGCGCAGGTCTGCCATATACTCGCAGGCGCGCCTCACTGCGTTGCTTTGACGCATGCGCGTTTCAGCGCGTCCGGCGTCCCTCCGTCACGAAAAGAGGCAGACGCAGTGTTGTCTGGATAAAGCATCGGCGCGAAATTCCGCATGTCGCATTTCGTGCTGGTTGCCGTCGGACCGCGCTGACGGACGCTGGTCGCTCTTGGCGTCAGACTATAGAGTGCTTGCGTTTTGCTAACGTAGCGCCACGCTGACCAGCGTTCGCGCACGTCAGCGCTACATTGAAGTATAATGGGCCCTTTATAATGCGCTCGTGGCGGTTTTGCCAGCTCGAAATATACCAAATGTGGTGTCACGTGACGTCACTGGGTGACGAAGTATATAACTGGTGCAAACATGATAATCCTTACAGGCGTGTCATGTAAGAACATGGCAACGTACCACGTTCATAGCGTGCTCGCGGCCGTTTCGCTTGCTCCACATACACTAAATTTGGTATCACGTGACGTGAATAGATGACGAATGTAAACGACACATCCAAACACGATAATCATGACAAGGAACTCATGTACGGCATCATTTACCTCTACCTCGTAACGTTATGGTGATTTTAAAGTGACATATCAACCATTTTCATTCGTGGTTCGCATATAATCGATTCCCACTGTTCGTGGGATCTGCCATTTCTTTCTCCGTGCAATCGTCTCAGAAAAACGTATAAAAGGCCACGTGAAATTCAAGTGCGTTGAACTTTAGGGGCTTTGGCTGCCGTGTGTTGTCGTATGCCGTACGCCGTCATCGTATGCTTTCGGCTCATGTCCTTGTTGTGCGAGAAGCAGGGAAAAGCATGTATAACATAGCCGAGCATAGCGACGCCATGTAGTGTAGCATGGAAAGGGGGTGGGAAGGTGTAGTGAGCGCGAGGATGGAGAGGTGGAAGGCAGAGGTCAAAGCATACCAAAGTCTTGTATAACGTCACGAAGGCAATAATATGTACAGCATAGCCACATCCAGTATGGTATAGTAAAGGTGCGGGAAAGAGAAATATGCTATGTCCAGGCACGTATGAAGATCTCCAACTAAATGTAAAATAATATTCATGCGTATTAGTCGTCGCCATAGAGATGTGCCACTATAGGAATCAAGGTGGGTGTATCCACTTCGAACGGTGTTATAGCTGCGAAACACGAAAAGACGTTGTACCCGCTCACATGAAACAACCAAAAAGCCCTGTGAATAATGGCTTCACATTTGTGTTATGCCCAGTTCTCCGACGATGGGGATGTTTTTTTTTGTTGCTATTTTCGTGACATCTACTTCCTCACAACTGATTTTAGAAAAAAAAAGTATTCATTTGCACACGAATAACTGTTTCCACAGGGTAAAAAAAATCGCAGCATATCCATGGAGTGAATGATGGAGAGTTGAGCGAAGCATCCATCCGTTTATAAGTTCTTGCTTCCATCCATCCATGCGTCCGTCTGTGTGATCATCCATGCGTCCATTCACCCGTCCATGCGTGCGTCTGTTCGTGCATCCGCATGTCTATGTGTGCGTCCGTCCCTGCGTTCGTCCATGCATTCGCCCCTGCGTCCGTCCATGCGTTCATCCGTCGGTGCAGCCATTCGTGAGTTCGTCCATGCATCTGTCTGTATGTCCGTTTGTCCATCTATTCAACGCACCAAGTATCACCATCTCGCATGTTTTAATTATATATTCCCGATATAGAAGCACCGCCATCCAGCGGATTTTCCAAGGACTAAATGAGAGGTGGCACACACACACTTTCTTACGGCTTGAGCTTCGTGTCCACTTCCCACCTTTAACCACCTCGACTTCATGGTATATACTGTACGCGACTGCCTCAAATCTTCTAAGTTTTGTTTTATTTCTTTCTTTTTGCGTGTGTTGTGTCGTGCGAGTGTCCGTTGGTCACTCGAGGGGGCCGTCCTACTCGTTTACGGGCAGCAGTGATCGGCGAGCCTCCCAGAGCTGCGGGCGCCGGGTCAGCACAAAGGAGGCGGGCCGCTTTATTGCACCTTGCGAGCTCGGGTGCAAGAAGAGGGAAACATGCCGGTTTGTGCATCCTTGGCTTGTGGGACGTTCGACACTGCTTCCCCGAATGGCGAAGCGACGGCTTCCCCCACTGACTTCGTGGAACAATTTGTGCACTTGTGTGTGTGTGTGGTGCGTGCGCGTTTGTGTCAGCGTGCGCGTATGTGTACTCCGATCTGTGGTCGAGATAGGAAAGCGAGAAAGTGCGGGAAGAGCTAGAGACGCAGCGAGAACGGCGAGCGAACAAGAGTCTGCGAATATCGAGCGACTTGAGCGGTTGTGCGTTGAGCGATGTGCGGACTTGAATGGTTGCGCGAGTAATATTGTAACCTAGTTTTCTTAATTAAATACAGCCTTCTTTTGTTTCCTTCTTAACAGTGCGTGAGTCGTGTGTTGTGTCTTCTATCAATTTTCACCTTTATACGGCCATACCTGCGACACCCTAAGTTTTACCAAAAGCGGGATAGAGGACGCTAACAATACTAGTTCACCGTATACGTGGAACTGCGGGCCAACGCTCGCTAAACCTTTCCAGAATTAAGGAGGTAATGCCCGTCGAGTATTACGTAGCAACCCTTTCTTGTCAGATAGTGCTCAATATACATGCCAATGGCTGCTAATGGGGAATGAGAGGCAGGCTAATTCGGCTTTCAGCTAACGCGCACGCTACGAATTTTTTATTGTTCAACAACGCACAGGAGAAATCTCCCACCGGCGCCACCTTCCAGGTTAAAACGTAAGACTGGTTACACACTACGACTACGATTATGAGGGACAAACGGGTGCCTCTATAAGGAGCTTCGCCCCTAAAGAAATGAAGTCTTGCACGGCTTTGAATAAGTGCCAGAATTCTTTCCGGTGTAATTCAAGCCTTCTGATCTGCACTGCAGCGATGCCATTAAAACACCGAACGATATCGCACGTGAAAGCGACAAGCTAAAACCAGGCTCGTAATGTGTATGAAAGGTGACTCATCATGCGATGCATGTGTAGCTTCAAGGCACCTCTGTTCACCGAAGCATGGATGACCATGTACAAGTTTGGCTTAGACAAAGGTATTTTTGCTGAATAAACTAAACAAGGCAACCTCTTCGTTTCAAGACTGCTCAATGTGTGAGGACGGACATCATTTTTTTACTTTTGTTTTCTTTTACTGCTATGTTTCAATCTCACCCGGCCGACGCGGGCTCGAATTGCCTGGGCCTCTCGAGAGGAGTAGTCTTCAGCGCGACGCTGAAAGACATCGGGCTGACCGCCAAGGCTTTTCTTCGATCCGCCACCCGTCGAGCCCCACGCTCCTGCATGGGTAAACGACAAGAAAATGAAATCAAGCCGTCACATCAACAGGAACACTAATTACTCGCAAAATGTAGACGTGCAAGCGAACAACATTCTATGCGAACTCTGCTTAATTGACCTTAATGGCCGTATCAAGTGTAATGAAAAAATGCTGTATCAAACGCATTGTAGTAAAGAAAATCGCTTGCTTAGCAATACATTTAAATTCACGATAATTTTTCAAAACAGGAAAAATGATGGTTATATTGAACCATGGGAAAGATACTATTCGATTGCTTACACGTATTCTGTGAAGGTAACTGAATTTTTCTGTTTTTTTGAGTGTGAATACACTTTATAAGCGACCCCAAACCATCCACCGCCGTCGGCGGCGTCCGCAGTCTTCTCTCTATCTTTAGAAGAAAGAGGACTTGGCGGGCCGAAACGCGACGCTCTACCGAAAAAGCCACGGACGCGACGCTGATATCGGTGTCAGTAACGCGCCTTATACCCCCTCCCCCTTCGCTCGCTCTCCGCTCTCCTCGCTCGCTGCAGCTGCGCGCGCACCACTCTCTCTCTCGCGCCCGCCTTCTCTCTCAGTCTCCCGTCGAGAGCGGGTCGTGAGGGGGAGTAAAGTTAAAATCCGTTGGCATTCGCCAGTGAGTTAACGTCAACTCCCCCGTGTGATCAAATTGCGATTCCCAGGAACCATTACACCATAAAGGCACCATAGTGTGATTAATAAATATAATAGTGCGATTTAATAAATACCCCTCATAGCATCACCCCGTGTATTCGCACTTAACCATGTTCACCCTCGGGGAAATGCTTGGGAGTTTTTTTTTTTTTGTTCATGAAGTAGAATTCCTGCAAGGTCGCTCATGAAGCTCCGAAAAAATTTACTCCCATATCAAGAAACACGCCTTGACTTGCGCTTGACATGAAACTGCCTTCAATGCAGTATGTTTGAAACGCGTCTGTGCGTTTGTGCTGCCTTGGCACCGCCTAAAGATAGCGCGTTCCAAACGCGTTTGTGGCGCATCGAAGTCGGTGGCAAGTCAAGCTAAACTCAAGCAGCGTTTATGAATATGGAGGTTATGGCCTGAAAAACGTCTGTTCTTCCTAATTATAACAGCTTTAGCTTTATTCTTTGTAGCAGACACGCGCAGAACAAAACGTACAGACACTAACTGAAGCCCTTCATTGTACAGATGGCACCAGCTAACATTAGTCGGTGTTTAAAGATTTACCTGTAGCGTAATTTAACGCTACGAAATGCATATAGGTATCGGCTGAATGGAGTAAATTGTTCAATTTAGGCGAACGTATATAACCACTTTTTGAAGCAACAAAGCCGAGCTGGACACTAATGTGTGTTTAAAACAAGCGCCTAATTAATTAGAGTACTTCGTACTCAATCATGGGAGAGCAAAAAGCCGTTACTTGTCGCGGGGATGGCTGAATAGAGTTTCATGAGCAAGTTCACGAGCAAGTGTGTTTAGACAAAGTTGTTAACGATTGAGAGTACTTGGAACTTTACTATGGGAGGGCTGAAAGCCGCCCTTAAAGTAGTGAAACAGGGAAATTTATTGCAAGCTGGTAACAACATTTCAGGGGAGTAGAACCGTCTGGTGTAACAAAAGCACTGACAACTGTTTCTAACTTAGTATACGTAATTGTAGGATACTACTGGAGGTAGCATACGCCACCTTGATGGGTCTCCACTCTTGTGCTAGCTTGTCTTTAGGTTTTTTCGACACATATAGCTTGGGATGATGCCAAACACAGCATAAAATGCCAACGCTAGAAGGCTTTAGCTGTGCTTAATATTCTTTAAGCTAACGCCACTTAATGCTAAGTTTCAAACGCACAATTCTGAAAGCTAATAATTGAGAAATCAAAAGTGGGAACACAAGAAACTTCGATAGATCGTGGCCCGGGATAAACACCGGGGCTGGTTTTCAAAAGAGGAAAAAGGCGCCTAATTTCTGTCTACGCCTCGGGCGACATGATGCAGGGCCTTGTAGGGGAGGGGGAGGGATACAAAGAATAGTGGAAAAATATTGATAAAGAAATAGGACAGGCAAGTGACAGAAAAAGAAGGAGATAGTAAAGCTGGGAGCCGGTCGAATAAATCTATGAAGAAATTTCATGATTACTTCCATGTTCTTATATTCACTTGCAGCGTACCAGCTGAATTTTTATACATAAATTTTATACATGAATTCACAGGAGGTCCCCCTGACAGTTTTAGGGGCGAAGCTTCTTATAGCGGCACCCGTTCGTTCCCCATATATGTAACGAGTATAACATTTTGACCTCCAAGGTGGTGCCGATGAGAGACTTCTACTGTGAGTAGTTGAACAATTAAAAATAGTGCTCAATGTACATGTCAATAGCTGCTAATGGGAAATGAGAGACAGGAGCATTCGGCTTTTAGTTGACGCGCAGGCTGCGATCACCATTAGCAGCCATTGGCATGTACATTGAGCACTATCTGACAAGAAAGGGTTGCTACGTTATACTCGCTGGGTGTAACCTCCTTAGCTTTAGAAAGGTTTAGCGAGCGTTGAGCCGCAGTGCCATGAATACAATGAACTTGTATATACCATGAATGAACATGAGGTGGTTAAAAAAGGGAAGTAGATACGAAGCGTAAGCCGTAAGAAAGTAAAAGCCGAATTCTCCGCCTCTCATTTCCCCTTAGCAGCCATTGGCATGTACAGTGAGCACTATCTGACTGAAAAAGTTTGCTACGTCATACTCGCTGGGCGTAACTTCCTTGGTTTTTGAAAGGTTTAGCGAGCATTCGGCCGCAGTGCTATGAATACAGTGAACTAGTAAATACCATGAACTCGAGGTGGTTAAAGGTGGGAAGTGGACCCGAAGCGCAAACCATAAGAAAGTGTGCATGTGACACCTCTCGTTTAGTCCTTGGAATGTCCGCTGGAAGGCGGTGCTTCTATATGGGGAATATGTGATGAAAGGATGCGAGATGGTGGTACTTGGAGTGTTGCATAGATGGACGAACGGACACATAGATAGATGCATGGATGGATGCATGAATGGACGCAGGGGCGGCTGCATGGATGAACGCAGGGACGGACGCACGAACAGACGCACGCATGGACGGGCTGATGAACGCATGGACGGTCACACTGACGGACGCATGGACGGACGGAAGCAAGAACGAATGGACGGACGAATTCTTCGCCCCACTCTCCATCATTCACTCCGTGGATATGCTGCCATTTTTTTACTTTAGGACCTCCTGCTGTATTATATCAACTTTTTACTTGCACTGTATTGTACTGAATAAAGAGCTTTATCTTATATTAAAAAAAAAAAAACACTTTGCGCTAGGGGTGGTTTCCTTTTCCAATCCACTTCATGCTTCATTCAATGGTAGTAGAGTTAGTGTGAAGTGTGCTCTGTTTGCTTTACCCGCATAATAATAATAATAATAATAATAATAATAATAATAATAATAATAATAATAATAATAATAATAATAATAATAATAATAATAATAATAATAATAATAATAATAATAATAATAATAATAATAATGTCGTGTTACACGCCCCACAGGATATGATTATGAGAGACGCCGTTGTTGAGGGCTCCGGCTATTCTGACCACCCGATGTTCCTTAACGGGCACTGCCATCCCACAGTACACGGGCGTCTACCATTTCGCCTTCATCGATATGCGACTTCCGCGGCCCCTGAAACATAAGTTACTCTCTGTTAGTGACAGAGCGCTGCCGCGTACAACATTAGCTGCCTTCTGTGCATGTTCTTTTCGAGGACAGCGTATACAGTGTTGTACCGAAATACGAAAGAGGGTACTGAAATGTAAGAGGCGTTGAGCCGAAAAAAAAATTCTTCAGCTTGCTTTGAGAAGATAGAAAGTTGTGGGTGCTACGCGTTATCTGTCTGATAAAGGTAAGACAAGCAGCGTACCCTTCACCGCCGGCGCGTTCCCGTCGAAATGAGCACGCGATTGATCGCAGAAAGAAAGCGAGCCCTTTTGCACAACGCTAAAGCTAGCCTATTGCAAGCGAGTAAAAAAAAAGAAAAACATGCATGACGGCGAGTGCAGAAGAATGCGCACGTGCACTTTGATATCTCGTCACCAGACGTTCAACGCCAGATGGCGCGGCAATGCAGTTTTCTTTACGGCTTGGTGGCGCTAGCCACCGCCCGATCTAAAGGGTACAGCCATATCCATCCATGCATCCTTTGGTTGCTGTCGTCACTCGTGCGTGCCGACTTATCTTGTTGATGGGTGCACAATCCTCGTTCATTGGCGCCTATAGCTTGCCAAAAGTGAACTGACCTGAGGAACGACGACGCTTGGCGTCACGGGGCTGTATGGAGCCCTTTTTCCCCGAGGCTTCATTCGTGGTCGCCGCATTGCCGGGAACCGGATTAACCAAGGTGCCGCTACCCTGCCGGGCGATGCTGGATTTATGCCGACGGGCCGACTTTCGGCTGCCTGGGCCGGTAGCACTGCCACCTTTGCCCTGCCGGGAAGAGTACGGGGCACCAACATCTAAACACACGGCTTGCGATATTCGGTATCCCGGGAATCATTCATTACAGCACCCCTCAACGCAAAAAGAACCCGTACGTAAGCCATTAATTATCTTATGTGGTATAGTAGTAAGACGGTAAGTTGGGCCAGTTGATTAGGATCCATCGTGAACTTACAGCGCAACACAAGAAAAAATACAGGACAGGGAAGGAGCAAAAGAGACTTTCTCTTTTTCTTTCTCTTTTGCTCCTTCCCTGTCCTGTATTTTTTCTGGTCGCGCTTCCGATCGCGCTTTCGATCAGCGCTTCCGATCAGCGCTTCCGATCAGCACTTCCGATCGTTTGCGTGCCGTCTCTGTGCATTCTGGTTTTCTCTTGAAGAAGCCGTATTTCTGTTTGCGCAAATAACATTTTCTCGACATCCGCGGTAGTCATATTTCCGACAGGAAGTGAATTTTCGCGCCGGCTGAGTTTCTCATTTCTATAAATCAAGTCTGTTGAAAATGTCGAGAAAACGTTCGTTGCATAATGGAGACGCTTGGGCCCATGAAGCCTTCAGCATGATAAGAATACCCTATCCTCTGACGTAAATATTTTTTTTAGTTTTATTGCTTGCTAATGTAATTGGGTTTTCGAAGTAAATTAAAAAATTGGGCTAGTCGGAACTTACTCACCACAACCAGCGCACAAAACCACAAAAAACTGCACGACACAAGCTCTGTCTAAGAACTGAAAGTTGAAAGGATGAAACGTGTCATATATGTGCAAATGTGAACGCATAAAAATTCTTCACAATCCCCACAAAGCACCTAATGAGGTATGCTGAATATACGAAATATCAGCATCGATGAGAGCGCTGGAGTCTTAAAGTTAAGGTTAAATGTTTAGGTTAACCTTAACCTTGAGTGTTAGGCAGGGCTTGTGTCATGCCCTTTTTTGTGTTTCCCCTGCTTTTCTTGAGCTGATCGTCATGATTAGGTGCCGTCTCTTGGTTAGTTACATCCAACCACACGTAGCGTACGGCTCTTTCGCTTTTCACGCAAAATTCGTCACCTGAGCATGATTAGCGACAGCCATACTCGCGTTATTTGCGGCCTACGTGACGCGGAATGCATGAAATATACGATATACAATGCGAGACAATGAGGTAAGTCCTGCCTTACCGGTTCCTTGCTGGTTGACCCTTTTCCGCGCCCCTTATTTCGAGAGCGGGAGCGCGATTTGCGGGGTCCTGCGGGCTTCTCAGCTGCCTTATCGGACATGACGACACTCGAAAATTACGAAAGAAGAGGGGCACGAATCCAGCAGCTGAATGCAACCGATCGCCTCCGAGAGGATCGTTTGTGTCGTCACTGTCGATACGCAATACCCACAATGGGGGGCTCGACCAAGGCTCGCGCTCAATCAGAAGAATTGACTTGAATGTAAGTGCAACATTCGAGTTTTTTTTCTGTTTTTTGAAAGAAAGAATAATAAGTGCTTTAACATTTTATAAAAAATGTTTACGTCATTTCGTTTAGCAAATAAACTTTCTTCCGAATTTTGACATATTAAAAATTTTAAAAATGTGTTCATTAGAATAATGAGGTGAATTGTTTCTTCCAATTTACCTTACCTTTTTGCACGGGTTCACTTACGAGTATGCATAACAGAATAGGCCTATGCCAACAACGAGGTATATTAGGTCATTCATTCATTCATTCATTCATGGCACATGGATTGCGTCGTTTGCGACATTGGTGTATCTTGTAGCAGCTCTATCTTGCTATTGATGATCTAATCGAGAATATTCAGGGTTGGTGTGGACCATTTTCCTCATTGTACCTTTGTTGATGAAGTACATATTCCCTAATGAAACTCCCAAAGTATGGCCACTGTTTTTTTTAGTACCTGACTCCTTAGGTTATGCCTCGGGCTCCCCGAATTTCATTTATAAAAAATTTCATACTAAGAATAGCATCTGCCTTATTCGTTCAAAAGTTTTGGTATACTCATGGTGCCAAGATTTCTATAAACACAATGGGGTTGCCACAGTTGGTCACCGCTCATTTTCATGAATCGTAAACCTCGTTTCTGCGATGTTCTACACAACGTCACCTCTTAACCTCATCTGCCCACCCAGTTCTCTGGCTGGCCTTCCCACAATTGATCTCTCTTGGAATAGTCAGTTAATCGCAACGAGTAGGAGTGATTTCTATCTCATAGAATGTTCTGCCTAATTCTATTTCCTTTTTTCATTTCAAATAACGTGTTGCACCATCCCTTAGTTGCAATGACCCACACTGCACTCTTCTTATTGCCTAAAGGGCCCCAGCAGCACTTCAAGTAGCCATGTAACAAATAAACTAAATGATCTTATAGCCTGAAAACTCCACAGCGGCAAAACTTTTCAGAATATGTGCAGTACGAACGGAGTTATTGTTGTCGTGCACCGGAATTGCCTTCTCGCTTCTCTCGTTCTGATGAAAGTACTGGAAGCTAAGCAGAGGGATATGGCAGGGGGAAAAATGCGTCACGCGTGCCCAATGACTTTGAATTTTTTTTTCTTTTCTTCTCCGAATACGTGGCTTTTCAGTAGGACTACGCGCGGACGCGTGGACAAATCGCGCCCTCCCGAGGTGGCCCCAGTAACGACCAAACGCGCCTTGCTCAAATCGGCCCTTGGTTGATAGGCCCAGGACGTAGTCACTTCGAGTCGATTGCGTGATATTTCTGAGAAGCTAAATCAATTTTCAGCGGACTTTGAGAAGCTATTGTGAATTCCAGGCCACGTGCTTTGCTAAAATATTTGATACGCCCGTTCTCAGGATTCTCTACTACCGATCGCCAGTGTTTCCTGACCATGCTCAAAACTTGTTGCAGATCCCCTTTAAGGTTTCACCCATAATTTATTTTTTTCACGGATCGCTGCAACGTCCTAAATTGAAAGGATCGATCACATGAAACTTGTATACGCAAAATGCTTGTGTTCCTTGACATTGTTCCAGGTGTGGGCTCTTCTGCTGACCAATCATGAGTAACCAACGTTGCCTTTAGGACATTTTAGATTCTTTTAAAGGAAAGGTCTGTGCTGATCTGAGTTTTAGGCTAACAGACAGAGGCCCCATATGCCATTGCACAAGAAAAGTGAGTATAGTCAACCCCAACTGGCGGCCAACAAGGGCTATTCTTTATCGCAACTCCAGCTCAGTTGTCGGGCCGTCTCAAAGTGATTTGGATGCTTTAAGGCGGTGCTTCCTCGGGTTGAGTCTCTCGATGACGATGACGCTGAAGAAGAAGCGCGTTCCAAACCAGACATTCTTTTTCTGTTATCGCGGCAGAGCACATGCAGGGTACCCACTGCACGTCATGACGATGACGATCGAGCACCCACTATGCCATTAATCATTACGCTGATAAGCGAGGTACCCGCTACGCATCTGTAAGACATTCTGTGTACTTCGCCCTGTGACTGAAGGTGATGAAGAACAAACTTTAAATTACATCCCACACAAGGACCTTTGGCTCTTCATTCCCCCTGATAGGCCGCCTTTCGCACGGAACTATTACTGCCAAACTCTCCCCCTCCCGTCCCGATTTAAAAACTGCGCGACCAGGTCCACAGAAACTTGAGTACGCGTCATCTCAGGTGGTATCCGACTGTGGAGCAAGAATTTTTTACGGTTTTAGGTGCGTGTTTTGAAGTGTCGCAGAAATTGGTAATAATTAACGACGCCAGTATTAGCCTTACAATGTCTTTCTTGGAACATTCCCGATTGAATTTTACATTGACAGACACGAGGTCACAATTCACAGTAAATATGTAACGAAAGAAAAAAAATTGCCTTTAGGGCTCCTTTAATTGAACCTTCCTCCAAATACACAAGGTTGTCGATATAATGTAGTAGCCTCTGGCAAACCGCTGATGTTACGTACCTCAATTTCGAGAGATAATAATCGACCATTCATTTCTTGAGAATGCTTCCCAAGTGCGCTCGATCCCATTATTACTTTGCTTGGTACTTCAACCTCTTGGTTGGACTCCGGAATCGAACTATATGTATACCACAACCAGTTTCAGTGCCTCGCTACCTGTCGCAAGGCACTGTTCTTTTTCAAGACTAACGCAGAATACTTTAAACTTGTGCACATTATTTTCAGACCCACCGTTCTTTTCTTATTCAATTTTGTAATCATATTATTACAAGCTTGACAAACATGGCTAAATGAAAGGCGACTTACTACACCTGGATGTAAGCGGAAGCATGTTTAGAATTATGTGATCGACAGCAAAATCGCCTAACTTATTATTCGCTCGCAATCTGTTAGAAAAGAAATGAAGTTAGAGCTGACCTTGAGAGGATTTCGAAAGAAAAAGAAGACACGAATAGATGAAAAAGGAAAAAAAATCTTTCGAAAATGAACGTGGTACAACGACATACATTTACGAAACGATGACACATGACACTCCACCACGTACTCAACAAGACATGGGCGGGAAAGTATAATCGCACTCGAACGCCCTATTGAAGGATTGAGAGGTGAGAGCGATGAACTTGAGCGGCACCCTGTGCTCCTCAAGTTCGCCACAGTACCCACGCGCCACACGCATGTAATGCATCGCGATCATCTCCTTGGGGTGATGCAAAGACGATCCTGGCTGGGCAGTCGCGAGGGCCACCTCGGTGGCCCAGCGGGCGCGAGTTAACGTCATCCAATCGCTTTCGCTCACGTTCAGCTTGAGCGTGTTGCGCGAATAGTCCGTCAGGCACTTGGCGTACGCCACGGGCTTGGAGGCCAGGTGCGGAACGCTCTTGCGGAACAGCATTCCGGCCGCCAGCGCGCCCAACGTGCCGGAGTTGATCGGTTTCTCGGTGGCGTCCTTGTAGTAGTAGTCCGGGCTGAAGTACTGGGTCGGCAAGAAACCGCCCTTGCTCTTGGAGTCGCTCCGGAAGTCGGAGGCCTGGAACGCAGTTCTTCCAAGGTGAAGATAGCGCACCAGGTTGGCCAAGAAGTCTCCGTCGTATTTCTCGACGAAGCTGGGGTCATCTAGTCCGGAAGTCTCTGCACAGACATCAGCGTAGCTATATTTACTAGAATACTCTATTTACACGAGTTCATAAGCGGGCTAAATGGATAGATTCATTAAGGCAACATGGCAGCAAAAAGAAACGGGACAATGTGAGCAGCCTGAATTTGCGGGTCAAGTTGGTGGTTCATTACACTGAAAACAGCGCAAGAAGGGAAAAGGAATAGGAAGAGACACCGACAAGCGCTAAAATTACGACTGAAGTTAATTTTCGAAACAGCACAGAGTATAAAGAAAGTGACAAGTGAACAAATGATTGCAACTACTATTATAAAAAATGTTATATCAGCGTATGATACTTCCCGTTGTCACGAGCACGGCATCAACAGTGAACGTTTCCTGTCAAGGCAACAGACAGTATGCTCACGAAGCTACTGCCGAGTCTTGCTATGCCTCAGTTAATGCATTAGACAGCTTAAGCAGTCGAAATTGAGAGGCGATCGCTGTGATACCTTGAAAACACGTTGTATCCAGTGTGCCAACGCTTACGGCTATCAATCTGGCAAGGAATCCACTTTTGCTGTCCCTGATCGGCCCAGGCATCACTAACGCAGAAAGCTTGTTATGGAGCAATACTGCTGTGTTCGAAACACTGCTAAACTACCACGCGTTTATGTTATACACGCTCAACTCGCTAATACTTTGAACCACACGTTGGAAGGGCATACTATTTGCCGTTCCATCGGACTTCGTTGATGGTCGAGTATAATATCTTTTGAAAACACGCGAAATATTTGAGACATTTTGCTCCAGGTTTTTTTTTTATCATCCCAGCACAAAGAATTTGAAACCAATCATTGCAGTTCATCCAATTACGGCTGCTAAAGGTCGTTGATGTAGCTCGCGAAAGCAGCCAAACGTACCGAGTACTCCAAGTACCTAAATGCACTGTGGCAGTGGTGGTGTAGTGCAACTGATGGTGACATCGGTCTATTACAAACAACGTCTCTCCTAGAAACACGCGTGAGAGGTCATTTCCTTCCCCATTAGAACGGGAGATTCCCAGTAGTTCCGAGTAGCTACATTCGTTAGGAGCACACGCAACCTGGGAACCAGTTTTGCGACTCACGTCGCAAGCATCTAGACTATTGACCTCTTAACGCAGAGGAGAATCTCTTCCTTTTTGGGCTGCTGCGCGGGAGAGCAAAAGCGGATGTCATAGCCTCAGCAGTGCGTATTGTAGGGATAGTTAACAGCTATCCAGAGAGGACTATGATGGCGCCCAGAAAGAATTCAGATAAAAGTTTTATAGGAGGCCTTGGATGGACTGCTCGGGAAGAGCTCCGACGTTAACTGACAGCTACTTGGCCCCACCTGGATAGTTTGAATGGCCCAAACTCCACGCAAGCTTTACTAACCTGCCCTTACTTAGCAAGGTCTTATATAAAAATTAACCTTACCTAAATTTAATTAGGTAGGTCATGAAAATGAAGAGGAGGACGTAGACAGCGCATGCCGACCGAGCGACGTGCTCAAAGATAGAGGCCGATCATGATGATGACAGTTTTTGGTTCACCCAGAACGGCGTGACCTCTCGCTTAGAAACATCCAGTGTTATAACAGTTTCACCGACGTATGGACAAAGCACGACGTCGTGGGATGAACGAAGATAAATTGGATGGATGCGAATCCCCATGGCGTTCATTCGAGCATGCTTTGTGTGCACTTTTATTAGACGGGTCCTGCAACACTTCTAGCATGGTGAGAAAACGCTGACGATCGGTTGTCGAGGCTCTCGAGAGAACGCGAGTAGCTTGTGATAGCGCAGCACGTGGCACCAAATATTCACAATCGTTTCTCAAACTGAGCTTAAAATGGCTTTCTCTTCTCTCAACAGAAGACTATTCGATCATTCCAGCGGCTATAAGTGGCGCAGCGGTAGATTGAAAAGGCGGACGAGACGGTGACGTCACAGGCGTGCACGTCAGTGTCGCAGAGCGTAAAGACACGTTCACGACTACTGAGAGACCAAAATGCATCGCAGATTATCGCCGTGTGACAGCTTGGCAGCACGGATGAACGGCGTGGCCTGCGTCCCTGGAACGACCGAATAGAAGCTGAAAAATCCCTCGTCACAGTCATTGTATCAGCCATTCGTTGGTTTCAGCATGGCGCACAATTGGTTCTTACTCGGGTCGCAGTGAAAGGCCACGACATGGTTCACGCGCACGTGCTTGTTCGCAGTGAAGAGCCGCGTATTCGAAGAAAATTAAAAGCGCTGAAGGTCACGAGGCGCGCGTGACGTACTTTCTTTCCCTCTGCCAGCTTAGCCTCCGGTGCTTTCGACGAAACAATAGAGGATAGAATTCAATGGGAGCGTGCGACATATCTTTGTAACACCGCTCGTACTGGACGGACCCTAAACATTTTGCAGGGGTGGATTCGTGAGGCAATGAGCTCCTTTAGTGAATCTCTTGCATAATACTTGAACAAGTGTCGCAGCGCCCCTTTAAGACGATGCCTAACCAGCTCTCCCTATCTTGCGTTCTTTGAAATAACAGTTAATGGTCACCACTCGACAGTGGTGGGACGTCATGCTCACAGGCTTTCAACCCGGTATGCTTTGGCAAGTACAGGTTTTCCCATGTCTTTATTTTTCATTTTTTATACCGTAACAATCGGAATGAAATGAAGTTCGCTGGGACGTCATGCTCACCTGAGATCCCGATAGATGCCGCCATAAGGGCATCCTTACTAATATCGTAGCCGTTGCCGATATGGAGAGCGTTGATACCGGCTAAGCGCGTGGTGCTCCACAAGTTGTTGAAGGTTACGGCCGCCTTTTCAGCACCGAGGAAGGATGCGACCGCCGTGTCGAACGGAACGGGGAAGAGAAACCCCAGGTTGTTCAGACACTTCACCTGCGCCCTGCAAAGTTTGTGATAAACCTTGAATAGGTTCCCCGTTTCAACCAAGACGAAATATGCAGAAAAAAGCAATGCTACGATGCCACGAGTCTCAAGTTTTTATTGTGATTTTCTGTTGTATATAAAAACTCGCAAAATTCAAGTCGAGCCAACCGCACCCCTTGCCTCTGCCTCCGCACCCAGCAGCTGCAGCAGTGCCTCTATGGTGTCCGACAGGAAACTGCGCACACAGGCATGCCCTACCCTTTTTACAGGCATACACTTTCCCGGCGTACGGGAGAGCGTAAGCCGGTGTCATCGTGGAGCATGCTGCTTTGGCGCCCTCAGCACCACTAAAGTAAAAACACATGACAGAAGACGGCCAAGATGGCGCCTGCACTGCAAGGTACATGACAGAATTGGAGCCGGCACAGCGGCAGCCTAGAGGAAGGAAACAACTGAGGAGAGGCCCTGAAGTAATCTGTTGTGATGCCGTGGTGGAACCGGAAGTCGGTTATATTGACTGGGCGAAGTCTGCTCTCTTGTTTACACCCGAATGGGAAGTAGAAGGCGTGACTCTTTCTTCGGTAAGGTTTTGAGCCATGCTCCCGCAAGGGCTGCAGAAGATATTGCCGTTTTCCTTTCCTTCAACCACGCATTCTCTCTCTGGCGCGAAACTCACGTGCACATTACCGCAAGGCCGTCGTGTCGAACCGAAATCGTTGGAATAGAACTCATCAACGCTATGACAGCGCCAAACCGTTGGCGAAATCATTTCTTCCGATTATCGAAAGCGAGTAACAGCTGGTCAACGTCGAAGCAAGCCCAAGAAAATGCGCGCTAGATGCACTGACAATGGCGAATGTGGTATCAGTGTCTGCACGCCATCAGGTCACGCACTGTAAGGCCACATGATCGGCCGTGCGCCGCCTTCTACGGTTGCATTCCGTCTCTCACGCGACAAACACGGCTACCTGTTACCGTGCTCGGGATCTACGTAAATTTCGCCAGCGTCGGCATTGTGCAACCGCGGTGGCTTTGAGCATGCTGTAAGTGACACTTGAACGCGGTTGCTCTAATGCCAAGGAAACAATGCTGAGGACGAGTTTCTCAAGCGAAACAGAAAAGGTGTTTTAATACGCACGTGCAAGTTGTTACTGTACACATATCGCACACGAAACTACGTACGTGCAGATGCTCCTCCTTGATTCTTAAATGTTTCATCCGTTTTCACTAGCAGCAACAGGACTCTGCACAACCGTCACTGACTAGCAAGGTGTTCGTCGTGGTTACGTTTTGCCAAGGTGCCGAAACGTAATTTCGCGGAATATTTCAAATACTTCATGCGCGTCCTCCGCCACAGGAGTAGCGAAATAGCCCGACCTTGTCCTAGAAGACTAATTATTGATGACTTATTAAATATGGTAAAAAGACATAACAAGTATTATTGCCGGAAATACATGAACCATATTTAAGAACACACGCACGCGCACTGTAAACACCCCCTACATACGCGACGTGTACCAAACAACACCTTGACCGCCAAATAATCGTGTTGCTTAGGATAGCGCAATGTGTACCGGTTCACAGCCATCAAACTTTCACGAATTATCAACGTTTTGTTAACAAACTCTTCAGCCCTAATTTTTACGCATGTGTGTGCTGTCACGCAAAAAAAGAGACTGTTATTGCGACGTAAATAACTGCAATACAATTTGTCTGAATTTGACGTCACAATGCCACAACTACAGGGTAATGCCATGCCCATCTACAAATCACCTCGCATCATAGGACGCTTAACACTTACTTAGTGTACGAAACTAAGAAATGTAGCGGGCTAGAGATGGCAGCATCGACAGACTTTCGAAGTCTACTTGTTAGTAAAAAAAAAGGCTGCAAAGTACTCAATATGCTAGTTAGTGCGTGCACTTAGAAACCATTTCCTAGCTTTAAAGGGGCCCTGAGACACTTTTCAAATAACCATGGAATGAATTTACTGGAAGAGCTTATTGACTTACAAATTAAATGGCACAAAAATATTTTTAAGAATCTGACCAGTGCGAGAACAGGTTCCAAACAATTGTTGCACGCTGCAATTGGATTTTCTCTTCTCTCGTCCCGACAAAAGCGTTGGAAGCTAAGCAGGGAGGTAGGGCAGGGGCAACACACCCAGCTACACACTCTTGTTAAATTACATCAACAACGTTTCTTGATCTGGGCACTTTTCTTTTTTAGGGGCGAAGCTCCTTATAGCGGTACCCATTCATCCCTCGTAGTCGTAGTAGTAGTCGTAGTGTGTAACCAGTCTTACATTTTGACCTCCAAGGTGGTGCCGGTGAGGGATTTTTTCTGTGCGTTGTTGAACAATAAAAAATTCGCAGCGTGCGCTTCAACTCGAAGCCGAATTCTCCTGTCTCTCATTCCGCCTTAGCAGCCATTGGCATGTACATTAAGCACTATCTGACAAGAAAGGGTTGCTACGTTATACTAGCTGGGCGTAACCTTCTAGGTTTTAGAAAGGTTTAGCGAGCGTTGGGCCGCAGTGCCATTATACAGTGAACTAGTAAATACCACGAACTCGAGGGGGTTAAAGGTGGGAAGTAGACACGAGGCGCAAGCCCTAAGAAACTGCGTGTGCCACCTCTCGTTTAGTCCTTGGAATGTCCGCATGATGGCGGTGCATATGCGGAATATATGATGAAAAAATGCGAGATGGTGGTACTTGGAGTGTTGAATAGATAGACGAACGGAAACACAGACAGATGCATGGACGGACTCACGGATGGCTGCACCGACGGATGGATGCATGGACGAACGCAGGGACGGATGCACAGATGGACGTGCGGACGTACGAACAGACGAACGGGCGAATGGACGCACGGACGGTCACACAGAAAGACGCAAGGACGTACGGAAGCAAGAACGAATGGACAGACGGATGCTTCGCCCCACTCTCCATCATTCACTCTGTGGATATGCTGCCTTTTTTTTCCTCCGAATGCGCGGCCTTTCCATTGTTATTGCGCGCGCACGTGCAATCAAGTCGCCGCCTCCCGCAACGATCTCTGCTGCGACCGAGCGCGCCGTGATCTAATCAGCCAATACTGATAGGTTGGCTTGATACGAGTAATTTCTGAGCATCTTCTGTCATTTTTTGAGAGAAGAGAAAGAAATTTTTAGCTGACTTTGATAATTTATAGAGAATGTCAGGCCGCGTGCTGCGCTATATTATTTGGTTCGCGCGTTGTAAGGAGCCGCTATAATACCGATCGACAGCGTTTTCTGACCATGCTCAAAAAGTGTTGCAGGCCTTTTGAAGTATGTACGCTACAAGGGCGCGACGTAAAGCTAACACTTGTTCTTAATTGAGCCAATTTACCGACTTGACATATGCGAATACCTACCCCTTAATCAGCCATGCGAAAAGGGCTACGTGTCAGTGCATGACTACCCCCCCCCCCCCCATTTACTGTCCTTGCACGACAAGCTCTCCATCTTCCACGCAACAAGGGCTGCGTGAGCTACGGAGAGCAGTTTCAACGGCACTCTATCATATATCTCTACGTGACAAGCATAAATTGTCCTTTTCTGCTCACGATGCAGAACATATCTTGCCAACGAATCATGCGTCACAATCAGTAATCAACAATACCAATGTCGTGCTACTAATTATTGACAGTCATGAAGAATAATTGTTTTGCGGTGCAAGTTTTTCGACCTTATTGCTCCACCCATATTTCACCCGTCCTTCATGGTGATTTTTTCTCCCTTGAGGCACATTGCGTGGCTTCAATACTTATAACGTTGATTCCAACCAACAGCACACATTAATGTTAAGTCCGAAGTTTTAATAAATTACTCACGTGAACATCTTCGCCGAACGGCGTTGGCCTTCCTCAAAGCGTTCCACTGCCATATACGGAGCCACTGGGGCCAGCAGCATGTACAGCCGGGCCACTTCCAGTTTCGCTGTCCTAAGCTCGGTCATGACTTGTCCGACACCCTTGGAGTTGGGCGACAAGAGCTTCAGGTCCTCCGTGTTATTCGAGAAGCCGGCGTGCGAACCGGCCAGCGCGTTCAGCCAGGTGTATCTGCTGACGCTTTCAAACAGACTTGGGTTGGCGTCTACGGCAGGCGTTCTTTTAGGCACAGAAGGGACGCTCTTGAGCGACTTGTCCAGGTGGATGAAGTCGTCCCATAGCTTCTTGACGCTGTCAGAGTCCGTCATCTGCAAAAATATCACACAAAATGTGTGTGTGAGCCGGCTGTCTCTGAACCGAAAACAGCGTAGTGCTTTGTAGCGCGGGCGCTTCACCACTCTAAAGAGATCTCGAATTCCGATTTCGGCCTTTGAACAATTTACCATCCTAATGTTGTTTATGCTATAAGAAACCTTATGAAAGCAACCGGCGATAAAGCTGACGGACGTATAGGAAACGCACACAGGTACCAATAACTAATCTCCATGTGATAGGACCAACACCTCCATAGGACTATAGGTGGTAGCACCATGACATCGTTGAGGGGATTGGCGATGGGCAGCGCTTATACAAATATACACTACAGCGCTTCGCTATTGGAGGCTGAAGCCAATTGTTGGCAATTAAAACAAGTTGACTGCAGCTTCTTGTGGCATAGATGGCCTAGGTTTCTGCATTAGATGATGAAGCCAGCCTGACGTTTTGATGACGCGAGATGCAAGTGCAATCTGGCTCTGAATTGTGGGCTGGCCTGGAGTGGCGTCATGGGCTTACGCAGTGGGCTTGGTGTTTTTCTGATTTTATTTTTACTTATTTAGCTAGTCTTGCGTGTGTTTTACAATACCAATGGTGCTGCTTGACTGCAACAGGTAATCACTTCCTTGCTTCAAAAATGCGCGTGCCAGTCCATCAATCCGCCCGCTCGCCCGCACACGCATATATATATATATATATATATATATATATATATATATATATATATATATATATATATATATATATATATATATATATATATATATATATATATATACACATATATATAGTGGGAGTAATAATTCAATGGGCCAGTTAGTCTTCGTGAAGGTATGGGATATTGCACAACGGGAGCGTTGTCAACAAGGATAAATAAATATATTTATTTCCCAACAGTTTCGGGAGGGGTCCTCCCTTCATCAGGGGATGAGTTATACTGACATGAACTTCCAAACTTCGTTGCTGCCGCGTCCCTCTCGCCTTGAAAGATGTTTGCGAGAGTGAGAGGGAACTAAAGAAAGAAAAAAAAACCAAAAAACAAAAAGGGGGAAAAAAGACGAAAAAGAAAAAGAAAAGAAAGAAAGTAAAAAACAGGAAGAACCACTGTCAACACTGAGAACGAAACCAACTGTCCATGTACGTCCACATACGGTTCTTATCACGTGCTGTTCAGTTCTCGATGTGTGTCGGGCCACCCAAGATTGCCGCCGCGGTTCCGGGAGGGTCCGTGGTGGCGTGAGTAAAGAAAGGGTTTCCCTGTAATGGGTCAGTCGGCGTGCGGCGTGCGTAAAGGAAGGGTTTCCCCTTAATGGGTCGGTCGGCTCTTTACCTTTAATCTTCGTCCGTTTCCCTTCAATGGTCATCAAGTGGTAGGTGAACGTAAACACTTTGTATGTGCATGTGGAAAAAAGAAAAAAGGAAGAAAAAAAGGAAGCGAAAAAAAGAAAAACAAAAAACAAGAAAGGCCAGTGTACACGTACGAGTCAGTAAAAAAAAAAGCATGGTCTCCAGCTATCAATCTTAGTCACCAATTTCCTCCTGGCTTACTTCTCGGAAGCAGTTGAGTTTTCCGGGATCCTCGTTGATGCCGGCTACTAATGTTCGAAATTTGAAAATAAAATATTCCTCACGCTGTTCGCGCTCGCGTCTGTTTGAGAAACCCGACTGCAAAAGAGTTACGCTGATATTTTCAAAACTGTGGTTTGACAGGCGCAGATGTCTAGGTAAAGTTAGCTTCGGCAGTGAAGTGGCGTGGTACCGGTGATTATTGAACCGCAGCGGAACTGGCGTGTCTGTTTGGCCGATATATTCTTGTCCGCAGATGTTGCAATGTAGCATGTATATTACGTTACTGGAGTCACAATGAAGGCTTTCAGTTATGCAGAATTTGAAATCCGAGAAGTTCGCCTTGGATTCACGTGTTGTGACCATCTGTGGGCATACCTTGCATCGAGTTTTTCCGCAGTGATGGCACCCTGATTGAAATTTGGGGGTGGTTGTTTTTGCTCTGACAAGAATGTCCTTCAGATTTTTATCCCAGCGGTACACCACGTGAGGTGGCTTCGCGAAAATAGAAGTTAGTCGTTTGCTTTGCCTGATTATGTTGAAATGGCGGGAAAGTATGTTGTTGATTCGGGGCGCTGATGAGGAGTAAGTTAGTACACGGTTCGTTTGGGAAGTCGTTTTAGATACTCTGTTTGGTCCCTTAATTATATAATTCCTGTTCACGTTGCGAGCACGTAGTATGGCATCGTCAATAATGTCTTCCGGATAATTTTATTTCAATAAGGAATGCTTTAGGTGTTCCGCGTGTCTGTCAAATTCCCGCATATCGGTGCATATTCTTCCGTACCGGTAGGCCTGAGAATATGGAATACCCATTTTGCAAAGCTTTGGGTGGCTGCTGTTGAAATGTAGGTACATTTGACGGTCTGTAGGCTTTTTGTAAAGGTTTGTTGACAAGCGATCATTTTTTACCGTAACAGTGACGCCCAAAAAGTTAATGCTAGTTTTGGAAATTTTGTGCGTGAATTTATTTGATGGGTGGAACTTGTCAAAATCCTCTATGAAGCGGAAAAGACTTCCCTCATCATGGTTCCATATCATAAAAATATCGTCTAAGTATATTCTGCAGTAGAAAGGTTTCAAGGTGCGTCCCTCAATGAATGGGATTTCGAGTGAAGCCATAAAGGTGCTCGCGAAGTTTGGGGCCATTTTCGTGCCCATTGCAGTGTGACTGACCTGAAGGAAATGTTTGCCATTGAACTCAGAATGGTTATAATTTAGTACAAGTTCAAGAAGTGTAAACAGTACCTCGCTACTTACACTAGTTGATGAGTCAGAGTTTACATATTCAGAAACCATAGCCGCTATTCCGTCATGGTGGGGTATGTTGGTGTACAGTGAGCAGACGTCCATGGTCACCAGAAAACTGCCGCCTGGGATGTCGAGACTTGAAGTTTCGCAGATGAAGTGGTTTGTGTCCTTTAGGCAATAGGGAAAATTTGGGGGGATGTTTTTTTATTAAGGGATTGATGAATTCTGATATATTTTCTGTTGATGTGCTGTTACTGGACACTATCGGACGTCCCGGATTACCTGCCTTGTGTATTTTGGGGAGCAAATAGAATCGAGCGGGAACAGAATGGGCCGGTAACATTGCTTTTAACATTTTGCCGGTAATTTTCTCGTCCCGGCGGAGATGTCCTCAATCTGTCAAACACAACACTCACACCCACTCAGCTTCAAATTTTGTCGAGAGGCTTAACCGTTTGTCCATCATCCGGTAGATTCAATGAATTTGAACTGTATCAAGACCTCGATAACTTTGCGCGTAATGTCCGCCTCCGTGAATACTTTCATGATCGCAAGGACTGTACGGACGAGAATAGAGTGATTTGTGGTGACAGATCATGGTGTCCGGGTGAGCAGAGGGACAAACACCTCGATATGTATATATCAGCAGTTCAAAAAGATATCATGAGATCGTATGAAAAAAAATCGGCCATTCCGAAACAACATATCAAAGTCAGAACGAAGGGCACTCGATGAACTACGAAAAAACACTGGAATTACTATCAAACCGGCTGGTAAAGGGGGCTGCATAGTAATTCTAAACACGTAGGACTACTTAAAGGAAGGGGAACGACAGCTATCAGACACAAAATTCTATAAAGAACTTCCAACGGACCCGAACCCGAATTTGAAAGGGAGAGAAAAGTAACCCTAAACAATCTTACTACTCCGTGCGGCTAACTACTCCGTGACTGAGAAAGAGTGTTTAGCTATTATTTGGGCCCTTGGAAAATTTCGCCCCTACCTGTATAGTCACGCATTCGACGTCGTCACAGACCACCACGCCCTTTGTTGGCTATCCACACTTAAAGACCCTTCCGGACGACTTGCTCGCTGGGCGCTCAAACTTCAGAAATACGACATCCACGTTATTTACAGATCCAGTCGTAAGCACACGGATGCCGACGCCCTTTCTCGCTCACCCATATCGGATGAATGTGTTTGCCTCTCTTTCCTCGAGCCTGCACTTGCGTCATCCGCCTTGCGCAACATGACGGTGGAACAACGAAAGGATCCCTGGATCAGTGGCTTCATAAGCATTCTTTCTGATCCTCTCACTCCGTCGCCGTCTCTCGCTCTCCGCCGCCAGGCTAGCAACTTTTGCCTAAGGGATGATCTTCTTTATCGACGCAACTACCTTTCTGACTGTCGCAAGTGTCTCCTTGTGATACCCCACCATCTTCGAGCTGCTATCTGCGAAGTTTTTCACGCAGACCCACAGTGCGCCCACGCAGGCCTCTTCAAGACATACGCTAGGCTTCGACTAAGATTTTATTGGCGTGGCATGTATAACTACGTGTGGAAATTCATTCGCTCGTGCGCTTAGTGACAAAGACAAAAGTTACCTCCCGGGCAAGTCTACCCGTCACAACCTCCTCCTTGTCCTAGTCGACCTTTTGATTGCGTCGGCATTGACATTTACGGACCACTACCATCACCACTAGCTGGTAATCGCTGGATTATTGTTGCAATAGACCATCTGACACGCTATGCCGAAACAGCTGCGCTGCTGACTGCCACAGCCGGAACGTTTCTGTTGCAACGTTTCATTTTGCGTCATGGTGCCCTTCGCGAGCTCTTAAGTGACAGAGGCCGTGCCTTCCTTTCTGACGCTTTGAAGGCATTACTCAACGAATGCCCAATCGTGCACCGCACAAGTACAGCGTACCATCCCCAAACGAATGGCATGACGGAGCGCTTCAACCGTACTCTTGGCAATATGCTGTCGATGTACGTCACCTCTGATCATTCAAATTGGGACCAAGTTCTCCTGTTCGTCACCTACACGTACAATACTGCCGTACAAGCTACTACTGGGTTTTCGCCATACATTCTTCTGTACGGACGAGAACCTTCAAATACAGTAGACACTATTCTCCCATATAAACCTTCTGACTCCAAAAGTACACTGTCCGAAGCTGCTCGACATGCTGAAGAATGCCGCCAGCTTGCCCGCTCTTTTTCTACCGAGGACCAGTGGCAGCAGCAATCCCGCCAGACTGGGGACTGTTCGGCTCCAAACTTTCCACCTGGTTCATTTGTATGGCTTCGGGCACCTGCTACTGCACCTGGCCGCTCCGCAAAACTTCTTCTTAAATACATCGGACCATACCGCAGTTGTAGAGCAAACGTCACTCGTCAACTATATCGTGGAGCCCATCATCCCATCCACAGACCTACGCTACCGCGGCCGCGACACTGTCCACGTCCCTCGCCTCAAGCCATATTACGACCCATTAGTCGTTTCTTCTCTCTAATCTGCCAGGATGGCGCCTTTTTTTGCGGAGGGCGATTGTAGTGAAGAAGAGGGGCCTCAGCGGCATTTCTCGGCGCCTCAGGGGCATCGCCATCAGCATAAGCTCGTGCTTGCTGCGCTTGGCCGGACACTGCTGACTGCTTTGCTTTCTGCGTTCTGCTCTGCAAATAAACCCCGTTACAATATATATATGCAGGCACAACTTCGACCACTGCTGAAGGCATATATACCACCATTTGTTTTGTTTTTCACCTCTTGCCGGCCTTCCAGATGCCAATAAATTATTTACAGTATCATATAGGCATTTCGAGATTGTCAGCCTTTTGCGAGAAGGAGTCGCTAAAATTGTGCAGTTCCCCCTCGGCATATAATACTTCTTCGTTTAGGACAACACCAAATGCATTATACCGTGTGCTCAAAAGAAAATGACACACCCATCGTAATGATCATCATCAGTGGAGGAGGGTACGATGACCAGAGCAAGCGACATAGTGAAACATGCATTCATTTACTTATTAGTTTGCATGTAGTATGCAGAAGGCGAAATGGTGATGTATATAGGTAAGGCTTACATATAGGCATGCGAGATTGGGTTAACAAAATGAAATAAGCACCCCTCTGAGGACATGCATGCCGTCCATATACATGCAGCGGCACAGTGGCTAACAAACGACGCAAGGAGTTATTGACAATACTTGGTTTCACCCGCTCGCTGGTAGGTGCCACCTGTGTTTCATGTCTAGACCAATATTACACTTAAATCATCAATGTTACCTACACGTTCCTTAGCTTCATTGTCTGTTATTTTTAGGGTATGTCTAAAGAAGATAAGCTGACAACTAATGCCCCTTCTTTGGGCTAGAGGCTTCCGGTCAATTTTATAAGAGTTCGCTCATGCGCATGCGCAAACATGAGCACACCCGTGCCATTGTTACTAGATACCTGAGCTACAGTTTGAAACCATTTCCAAAATACTGGCTGAAAAATTAAGTAGACCAATGGTGTTGCCAGAGTAAGCCAATGTGTCGTATAACTAGACTAGCATGCAGTTATGCCGCAAAACTGGCACACAGCGTACCCGTGGAAAAACAACCTGCTTGTAACGTAACCATCAACCGAAGCGCTGAAACTTCCGCAACTGCAGCAACAGTAACGTAAATTTTGAGGGCTGCTTGATGCATACTAATGCATAGTGGTATGGGTGGAGGGACTTAAGTCAAGCAGAGGCAATCTGCCTTTAGTCCCTTCAACCTAGGCAATCATTGTTTTTGTCTGAGTGAACAGTGAATAAAATGGAAAAAAAGAAGTAGAGCTGGTTTCACCAGAATATAACACACGCTGCCAGTGATAACTCCTTAAATGACGTCAAATGTCGGCTATTGGCCGTTAGTAGTGTTTGGTGTTAAATGGTGTTATGCTGTCATGGTCCCTGTTGGCGTTCTGCCCCGATGCGGTGGTCTAGTGGCTAAAATACTCGGCTGCTGACCCGCAGGTCACGGGATCCAACCCCGGCTGTGGTGGCTGCATTTACGATGTAAGTGGTAATGTTGTAGGCCCATGTGCTCAGATTTCGGCACACGTTAAAGTACCCCAGGTTGTCGAAATTTTCGCGAACCCTCCACTATGGCGTCTCTCATAATCATATGGTGGTTTTGTGACGTTAAAGGTGTGGTGTTACCAAATTTCGAGGCTATCCCAAGCCTGTTGTGGGTTTCCTCTGTATGCTAAGACTGTCCACACAAAGGGTTGGACAAAACAACTGCATAGAATATATTTTAATCCACTTATAATAGTGGTGCTGAATGCCCACTCTTACGATCTAGGCCCATTACTGACACAGCAACAGTGCCGTTTCACAATGGGAGAAGCAACGGCAGTTGTCAGGGCGTCACACGAGATCACGAGTGACGAGTGTGTTGGCGTCTCTTGAAGAGAAACTGTGCGTCCGTCAATGACACTGGGTGCTGTCCAGGAGATACTCGACGCATCCTTGGCCGTCAGAGATGTCGCGCACGTCCAACAGCGGGGCTGCCCAGTGCTCCTTCAGCGTATCGCGGTGCCTATAAAAGGCTGGCCCATCTAGCGTCAGGTGGCTTTCTCGTTCATGTTCTCTACATACATCGTACATATAAACGTTTTGTTTCCTTCTGGCTGTCTTTTGCCTTGCCTCTGCCTGGATGCTACTGCAGCTGCCCATGGCGACAGTCAGCGCGTTTGTTTTGCTGGCCCTTGTGTGGCACGTGCGTGTGAGAGCAGATGAAACTCAGCACAATGTGCGTCACAGCTTTGTGTGGTCACGTGGCCATGTCACCTATGCATCTACGTCACTGCCCGACTCGATGCCTCGAAACCGAAACCGAAATTGGTCCACATATGTAGAGCAATGTTAAAGTATTTAGCGAAAATACACGAATCTTGGTGCGTGTATCATGCTTTCTGGAGCCGAAGAAAACGCTTACAGCGAAGAACACGCATCCCACAAATTTGGTGTCACCACCCCTTTAAAACCCACATATCAAGCAATCTGCTGGTGTTCTAACGGGTTGGCATATTGATGCGACCAAGTTTACTGGCAGTGGTCTTCAGTGCAATTCGATATACACCTTTTTTTGTTTATCCCGAATATGGTGGCGCCACCCGCGTGCGTGTATCTGTAGCACTCATTTCTAAAACCACACCCTTCCAATGATGACGCAAGGAGAGAAGCGTAAGGCACATGACGATGACCATTGGATTACAAAAGGACGCCTTAAATAGACCACCTCCCCCAATTTGTTTCTGTAGCAATGTTTAAGCCGGCCGTTGTATATTAATAACCGCTCATAAAAGAACTCCTTGATCCGCTGACGTATAGTGTCACCCAGCTACCAACGACACAAGTGTACAACGCTTCGCGCAGCTCCGCCCAACACAAACACGGCTCCGCCACCGGTTCCACGCTACCACGCATGATGCACGCGATCTATCTGACCACCGACCGACTGCTCGCGCCTGCTTCATAACGGATTCACACGAGCTGCGTGCTAGTGCGCATGCGCACCGCACACTGGCGCTCGGCTCCTCTTCCTTACCTCGAACAGCTTGCGCAAATGATCAGCGACGCAGCACCTTTAGCCTTGCGCCATTAGTGCTAGCTACGCCCAACATTTTAGGGGCGAGGCTTCCTAGGCCGTGGGTCGTTCTCTCCTCTGTAGTAATAGTAGCAGCAGCAGCAGCAGCAGCAGCAGTAGTAGTAGTAGTAGTAGTAGTAGTATTAAGTAGCCACCTTTAGTTTATGAGTTGTTCAATAGATGACATTGAGTGTATGTGTCCTTGGGAAAAATATAACTACATTGCTTTAGTAGTTTTTCACAGCATATCCATGGAGTGAATGATGACGAGTGGAGCGGGGCCTCCATTCATCCGTCCGTGCTTCCACCCATCCGTCCGTCCATGCGTCCGCGCTTCTGTCCATCCATCCATAAGTCCATTCATCCGTCCGTGTACTCATTCATCCGCCCATTTGAACGCACGGACCGATGGACACACGGAGAGATGGACACAGGTACATGTGGACAAACGAACGCTTCGCCCCAGTCATCATCATTCATTCCATAGATATTTTGTGATTTTTTTAATCAAGTTACTATGAAGACACGGTAGCCATTGACTGCTGGGCGCAGTGTGACTCTGCTCCAGAATTCTCATATAGTTGTATTCATTCGAAGCAGCTATCCCCTTTGTCACCCCAAACCTAACCATAAGGTAGTCGCTTGCTGGAACACAATCAAAATTCAAACCTTGATGGTGACTGCTTGGCTTAGCAGGTACTTCACGAAGCTGTCGTCTCCGCCAGCGAAGCAAGAGATGCACGTGCCGACTTCAATGACGGCCGTCAGAGTGTCTCGCCTGACGACATTCAGCACGGACGGCACGCCGGTATCGACGATCAAGCGCACGAAGATGTAGAACATGGCCTGGAAGTCTCGTGCGAGCGACCAGGTGGCCGTGTCTATTTTCGCGACAGTCACGAGTTTCTCAAGGGTGGAGGCCCTGTAAGGCAATGGTTGTTTCAGGGGCTAGTTGGCTCGTTGCAACACACGTGATGGTGCTCAAAAACGGAAGGACTGAAGACCTAGACATTGCATAAGGAGCGCATTTTGATGGTCTTTATATGTCGTTATCCGTTTAATTTTGCATGCTGTTGCACCCGTCGCAATGAGAGAGCACTAGAGCACGACAGGAAGCCTTACAGGCGTGTGTTTACAATTCTCACTAATTGATATATACTATAGATCAGACACATCTGCTTGATTAGAACATTTTGATGAGCTAGCTAGGGCGCCTTAATAAACGTCTGTAAACTGCACGAAATTAAGAAAATGACAGCGCGACAGACGACATACAAAAAACAAAGAGCGATAATTGCCGAGATAATTTACGCTAGGTGTTAGAAATTACAGGCCCACGATGAGCACAACGGCTCCTGAGCGCCGAACACAAAAACTGACGAAAACGAAAACAACCTTACTTTGCGGTGGCTTGTTTGGGACTTTCAAGATCTTCGTATTTAAAAGCCATACGAGATGTGAATCACATGACCGCTTACAATCTCTTCAGTGTACCTTCTTTCAGTGCTGTCTTTCCTAACTTAGAGCATTTTACAACCATTTGCGCATATAAAATTTGAGTCTCACAGATCCCTCTAGTGGATTAGCTAGCCCAAAAACCTTATTTTGGTTCGCTGTGGTTGCACAGTCATGGTACTCAGTTGCTGACCCAATTGTTATGTTCGATCCCGAAAGGCAGTCTAATTTCTATGAAGGTGGATTGCTGGAGGCCGTGTATGGAGCAATGCAAATGTACTTTCCTTATCATGAAACGGTAGAAACTTGTCGTGTTCAACTACGCCGTGCCTGATAAATACATCGTGGATTCGGAAAGTATATCGGTATTTAACGGACATTGGCATTGGAACTCTACTGCACGAATGTGCGGAATGCTCCTGTATTTTGTTTCCCAAGTTCTCCCACGTCAGTGCTAACTTTGCTCACAGACGAGCCAGCCTGCTGGACTTCTGCGATTTCCGCAAACCAACTTTAATATACGAATTGTTGAAAAACCGTGTATACTATGCCAAATAAGAGATGAGGTCTGAATTACTCAGCCACTCAAATGGCGTGGCTGCTTATACGTAATTCAAGGACTTTCCTTAAGTAGAAAGTGGTTCGCATGAGTACTGCGCCTATTTGTTAGGCCACATCGGATCATGACAAAAGCAACTCTTGTGTCGGAGTAGATTACAAAGTGCGCTGACACACCGTTCACAGTTCATGGGTCCTAATACAGTTGAGGTGCGACCAAGTCGTTTCGTTCGAACAAAGCTGTATGCGTTCAATCGGGGCGTTTGCTGGTTGCTGGTCTCTAGATACCGAGTGAAAGATTCGCGCACGTAAAGGTGTAAGACAAGAGAGTGCAGCTTATGTAGTGTAGAGTGCTGGAGCCAGCGCCTGGTACGGCCTCTGCCATGACCGAACGTTCGTCAAACGGGAGAATGAAAGACGGAAAGCGCAGGTTGCAAAACACAAAGTGCGTCGACTTGAACGCGGAAGCTCCCACCAGCTATAGCTTCCGGAAAGGTGACGCAGAGCCTGCAGCCGTACCAGTGCATCCTCCTTGTACTTTCACGCATTCTATCTTTCCAGGCACAGTTGAAGGAGGAAGAGAAAACAAACATTTATTGGCATTGAGGCTGGCCATGGTTAAGGTGGTCGGGATGGCTCTTCCAGGAACCGACTGGCTGCGGTGGCTTACCGGACTTGGTCGAGGATCTCCAGTTAGCTTTCCATTTCCACTTCGGCGAGCATTACCTTGCACGACCAGCTCAAGGGAGTGTTGCCCATGAGACGCGTCACGGCAGGCTCCAGGTGTAGTGTGCACTGATATGTGATGAGCTCCGATGTCGTTGTTTCGCATCACGCGCCTTTGTAGCTGTATTTTTGAGGGTACATTCTAGGTGGCGCGTTAGCACCATTTTCAGGCAACCCGCGAAAGCATTTCGTATGCCGCTGGTGCTCGCGAAGTTCACCGAGCACAAGCGTAGCGCTGCCGATGTCAATAGCACTCTGCCGCATCGATTTCCCATAAGGCAAGTGTCCTGATCGTTCGGAACTTTGAAATTTAATAAACTAAAGCTTGAGACCTCCCCTAAAGCGGGAAATTCGACAGTTGGTAGCGACCATAACGTGGCGTCGGAGACAAGTTACAACGTCAAAGTAAAGTGACGTCATAAATCACAAAATAATGTGACGTCACCATAACGACACAGATCCTATCGGGACGCCATGTGACGTAAGTTCAAGTGATGCCATTATAGAGCCCCCCTTTGGCTGGTGAACGAAATTGGAGTGCTGGGGCGCGCAAGAAAACAGAAACCAGATGGCGCTTTGGTGTGGCACATGTTCCTTGCTCCCTATGTCTGCGCCCGAGGTGAAGATACAAGAAGCACGCGAACGCTAGCAGACTGCCCTTGTTCTCTTCCTGGCAGCGTATGTTGCTAGCGATGTCACCTAATCGCAGTGGTGACGTCGTGACGGCTGTTGCCAACAGAGGAAGGGTGTGAAAAGCAGCTCGCCAGTGTCTGTTGGTTTTTTAAAGTGGTTTTTATGTACATGCTCAAGGCACCATTCGGTTTTATTGTTTAGACATGAAAGGCGCAAGATCATCAAACAGCCAAAGAAAAGGATCGAGTGCTGGTGAGGGGTCGCTGGTTCCCAGAATATTTTATTAATATCGGTATTTTTGCTAAAACACTGGGGCGGGGGAGAAAACAGGGAGTAGCACACAGGGCCCGTGCCCTCCCCTCTCCCCCAAATGTTTTTGCGCCCTGGCTTAAAAAAAAATCTGGGTTGGCGCCGGATCTGAGAGACCCAACTGCTGGTGCTTGTGGAACATGCCCCTTCCCCCACACAACACCACCGCCTTCCTAATCGCAAACGCCCTGCGGCTGCAATCTTTACTTGTCTACATTATGAATTGTGGCTCACGGCCAACGCTTCTTTGTCGCTCGTAAATAGGAACGCAGGCGGCACCGACAGCAGCACCAGCGTTTTATAAAAGATTATTAAGAGCACGAATCTACGTATCGCGTTAGCTTTTTGGTTACCATGAAATGGTTACCCATTTCATGCGACGCAGTCAGCGAGTGGATTCCTCCGCGCACTTCCGCCAATCATCACGGCAGTCTAATTATTAGAACGTGTTGCGAAGTAAACTATCCGTTACAATTTTTTCAAAGGGGAGACCCCCCCCCCCCCCAATCCTTCCCCAAGCTACATCTCGGCACCTGTGAAACGGCTTTGGTGGTTAGACAGCCTGTCATATTTCTAGCGTCACGAAGAAGCTTGTTAATTTGCAGGCGTGACCCTTACTGACTGATCTACTCACTACAAGTGCTCGCTTACAATGCAGAAGCAAATGACAGGCTCTTTAGGGCGTAGGGGCGTATGCCCGTTTACAAGTCCTGGCCTATCACAAACTCCGCAAAATCACATGTACACATTCATAGTAAAATGAAACAGCGGGAAAGCAACTAGGACGACACAGAGGAAACAGGGCAGAGCATTTCTTTTAACAGGACACTGTTCTCTTGTCCTTGCTGTTTTCGCGCTGTTTTTTTTTACTATGAACGTGCACCAAGCAGCTCAATTTTACATACTTTTCAAGGACATGCACACGCACGTTTTGGTGTAGAATGCGACGCAAGAAGAGTAAATGCATCCCATCTTGGCCCGCGGGTCACCCGAGTTGCACAGCCTGTCGATCGTAGCGTTCCCGACGAGCTTCCTGTCCACGGCGTGCACGTAGTGGTACCGCACGTTCGCCTCGTACGACAGGGGGCGGCCGTCGTCGTCCACCGCGTGCCATTTACCGCACGCGTACTTGTACAGTTCCTGCGCAGCAGCCAACCATGTGCTTGTAGGGAGACATAAACCAGATCGCCTATTCGAAATCGGTTCCTTGACCTGAATTCGTCAGCGCTATAAGGTGCAAACATATTTCAATCTTACAGCGGAGCCCCGCCACGGTGCTCTAGTGGCTAAGGTACTCGGCTGCTGACCTGTAGGTCGTGGGATCAAATCCCGGCGGCGGCGGCTGCATTTCCGATGGAAGCGGAAATGTTCTAGGCCCGTGTATGCAGATTTGGGTGCAGCCCAGGTGCTTGGTCGAAATTTTCGGAGCCCTTCACTATGGCGTTTCTCATAATCATATGGTGGTTTTTCGACATTAAACCCCACTAATCAATCAATCAATCAATCAATCAATCAATCAATCAATCAATCAATCAATATTACAGCGGAATAACTGTCCATTAAAGTTGAAGCATGATGAAAGAAAGGAAGAACATTGATGAAAAGGAAGCTTAAACGGATTGGCGTTTCGGCTTCCATAATTAATAAGCGTCGTTCGCATTAAGGTTCAATTAAGGCTCAAGAAGATATTGAGCAAGGCTTCCGCAAAAGGCTGAAGCTTCGTTTACTTCAAACATTTAGTTGATCGCCGTATTTACTTTCTTTTACGGGGTCATCTATGTGTTGGTTTGGCAACGTTAACGTTTCACATGAATAACAACAAAGCCAATTCACACTTACACACTACATAAAACTTCTGAAACTGCGGAAAAATTGTTTTGCCGAGATTTGGCTTGTGTTTATCGGCTCTTTTCTGTTCTTTCCGTGTCACTATGAAACATAGCAGCAGAGCGTGTTGCTACTCAAGAAAGTTCCCATCTCTTCATTTATTACTTTATAACAATGAAGCAGAACCCTTGTGTTTTACATCATGCCGGAGTCACGAAAGACTTTTTGTGCTGGAGTCAGGAAAGGCGCTGGAAGGTAAAAAAAAAACTATATATTGTTGTATATATCCTAAAAGAAAGTGTATTTGAAATATTTCACTAGACACAGAGAAAACAACCCTCGAAAATGAACTGGCTACTCGTTAAGACTTCTCTTGCTCACCAATACTGCTAGACTATGCCCCCACACAGAACCGGAAGCCAGGAAGCGATCCAACATCAGTGTTTGTTGCAATACCGGCATAATCAAGTGTGAGGCCCAAGGGATGGCTTTCAGCTATCCCTTAGTAGAGTACCGAGTACTCTTAATCCTTAACCTTTTAATTTTTTATAAAAAACAGAATATGTGTTTTTAAACAGCGATAGGGTACATGCTTTCCTGTTCTTCCTTACGTTCATCTTTGTGTTGGGAAATTTTTTTGTTTTGGTTCTTTTCTTCTGATCGTTTGGAGCTCCGAGTGCGATGCGCCTCACTCCAGGCGTGAGGGTTTCATATCCGCGTCTTCCATCCGCATATCGATGACGCCAGGGTTCCATCTGCATTTTCATGTTGTTTCATTTTATTAAGAGTGCATACACTTTATAAGCGACCCCAAACCATCCACCGCCGTCGGCGTCGTCCGCAGTCTTCTCTCTATCTTTAAAAGAAAAAGGACTTGGCGGGCCGCAGCGCGACGGACGCGATGCTGATATCGGTGTCAGTAACGCGACTTATACCCCCTCCCCCTTCGCTCGCTCTTCCGCTCTCCTCGCTCGCTGCAGCTGCGCGCGCACCCCTCTCTCTCTCGCGCCTGCCTTCTCTCACAGTCTCCCATCGAGAGCGGGTCGTGATGGGGAGTAAAGTTAAAATCCGTTGGCATTCGCCAGTGAGTTAACGTAAACTCCCCCGTGTGATCAAATTGCGATTCCCAGGAACCATTACACCATAAAGGCACCATAGTGTGATTAATAAATATAATAGTGCGAATTAATAAATACGCCTCATAGCATCACCCCGTGTATTCGCACTTAACCATGTTCACCCTCGGGGAAATGCTTGGGAGTTTTTTATACTGGGAGCCCCGCTATATAGATAATAGTAAATGTAGATTAATCCTTAACCGCATTTTGCGGGAATGTAACCTTTATGGTTGTACAAAAAGTCCCCTCCCCCGTGTAACGTTTAGGTTCAGACTCCCGCCTAAAATGCTTTCTAAACACCCATGTCATCAGTGTCTTGGTGTTTGAAAACACTCTTGACGTGTGCTATTATTTATGGACACGGCAAAGCACGCCTGCGTGTGCAAACTGGTTTATTGTGTACGGGAGTGATACAAGGAACAACCTGACTTTTTTTTTTGCCGAAAAATTTCTGAAAAACCTGTCTACGTTTCCTGGTAGCTAATACATTCCCTGGTAGCTTAATATTACGAGTGAGGGGGTGGCCATTCATTTTTTTCGTTAAAAAAATTTTCGCTCTCATTTGCGTAGATTTCAATACTTTTAGGGGTGAAGATTATTGGGGTGAGCGTTGTTCTCTCCTCTGTAATGGTATGTTGCAATAGCCACGCGTATAAAACTGTAACCCACTTGAGTAAAAAACTGGTTTAGGAATTAAAGTAAGTTCCAGAAATATCGGTATAAAAAATGGCGTTCCCAAGAATATCAACCGATTCTCAGTTTAGCCGGAGTGCACAAACTCATTACTCAGCTACACTTTGAATGTTGTCCCAGACCCGATGGCAATTTTCCCTGTTATACAATGTCACGAGTGATCGCAAACGTTCGAAAACACGCTGCGTCTCAGTGCGATGAAGCATTTACAGAAACTGTATTAGCATTGTAACTACCACTTCGTTGACCCAAAGCGTGATTGTGGAGTATGCGTATACGAACATCGCACGGGTTTGCAGAGGGATCAATGGAGGAGTTCAACATGGTCACAGCCGTCCGGCAGTCGTTGGTGATGCAGGCCGCGCCCAGAATATTTACGAGAGAGTAGCCCCGCATGGCGCTCGGTTCGACCACTTGTTTTCGTGAGGCTATATACCAGGAGACGGCGATGAAGACGATCAGAAGCACCACTAAGGCCACCGCTAAGGCCGAGCCGATAGCCACCTGCAGTGATAGTTTATGGCAAAAAAAATTATAAGCACGCAGTATAAAACTGCAATCAGCTCATTGAAATGCAAGCCGGTGGAAAGTGAAAGTGTAATGATCGTGAATGACGAATATGCTGTAGAGGATGTCTTTCGCCAACAAAAGTCTGATTTATCATCATTTCGTTTTATTTATTTCGGCACTCCCTGCTCTTTCTGCTTACTCGACCGCCTGTGTGATGGCTAGTACTACTGCTAGCACTACAACTGTTACTACTATTACGGCTACTGAGAATACTACTACTACTACTACTGCTACCACTACTACTACTATTACCACTTCTACTACTGATCCTCCTCCTCCTTCTCATCCTACTCCTCCTCCTCCTCCTCCTCCTCCTCCTACTACTACTACTACTACTACTTCTACTACTACTGCTACTACTAAATCTAGTCTGCCTTGGAGAATCAGTGGCTACACCTACTACTTTATCTACTACCACCATGACTACTACTACTACTACTACTACCACCACCACCACCACTGTTACTCCTACAGATACTGCGACGCCTACTGCTACGACTGCTACTCCTACTACTATCAAAACCACCACCGCCATTACTACTACTACTACTACTACTACTACTACTACTACTACGTCTACTCCGCCTCGGTGGATCAGTGGCTAGGTTGCTCGGCTGTCGACCCGAGTATCACAGTTATCGATCACGGCTGCTGATCTTTGTTTTTTCATCTTGACTTGGTCTGTGACCACATCTATATCCTCATCACGATACCTGGCCAGACGAACTTTCGTCGACAAAAAGCTGTTTTTTTCCACATTGACTAGGTCAGTGACCACATCTACATGCTCTTCATCATATCTGGCCGGACAATCTTTCGATGACCTCTTGACTACAACCCCACAGCTTGTTGTAGTAGACGCATTCATACCTCAAGAAGTCCGTATATTTCACGTAGGCTAGTGTGCTTCAGGGGCTCCAGGGTACCGTATATCAAGGCGTCGTTTTGTGCTTCCGGGGGCTCCACGTACGCTAAACCCTCCCTCAGTGAGTGACAAGCCTTTCAAATGTGCGATGGGTGCAATCCACGAGACCCTGTCCCGGCCGTTCAATGTTCCGAAAATTCTAACGGCTTTTGTGTATTGCATATTTTTGGAATTATCCCAAAAAAGTGTTGCCTAGGTTTATAATCTAACCATATCGTAACGGGCTTGAAGCTCCTGGGCCTCTATCGAAGAGTATTCTGAAGCGTCCATGGCAGCGGGTATGGCATTAGCAAGGCTTTTCTTCGCTCCATCGGCTACGGGTCTCCGCGCACCTGCGTAAAAAATGCGTGGTTATCATTTCGTCATATGAATCAGTAAAACACGAAAGTTAAATATGTCCTTACAGAAGTGGTTTGATGTAAGCTGTACAGTGATATAGGAGAGCCTGTGCAATGCCTATTGGTGACTGACAGCTATAGCAACGTTTTAAATGAATGCATGAGCGTAGATGCTTAGCCATATACGTTCTTACCGACAACAAACGTGCATCAATAATCATTAAAGAAACGGTTATGATCATAGTACTTGTTATAGCTGTAATAGTTAACTGTGGGAGCTGAACCAGGGAAAGGGACGTGACAGCCAGAACAACGTGTCTGATTGGACGTCGAACTTGGGCTAAGGTCGCCCACTGGCGGCATGTTGGAGTTATGGAGCACCACTGCCTGACCAGAGGGAAACGCAACTCAAGTCGTGTATTCCATTTCGGGTGGTCACGATTATTTGGGGGGCTAGTGTAATGAGGAATGTGGAGTTACAGCCAGAGCCAGGCGAAGCAGGCAGCCGTCGTATAGCTCTGTTCTTGCTATGGATCGGTGCATTGAGCAACGCCGACGCTTGGGGTAAGGTACACTTACCCCAAGCGTCGGGGTAAGTTTACACTTCTACAATATAAATTACACTTCTATTGGAAACGTGTCGTATAGGACGTACAATGTGAAACGACACGTTGGAGAAACTAATCACAGTAGTCATGGCCATGATGCAGAACTGCGCTTCACTGAGATGGCTGTGGGAAGACAGTGTCAGATATAAAAGACGTATTTTCAATGATGGGCATGTGGCGGTGGCACAGTGGGTGGTGTGTCCAGCATGTGTTGTTGCGTACCCAGAGGTCATGAATTCGACTCCCGTTGAAGGAACAATGTCTTCTGATCATGTGTATTTTTCGACGTCATTTCTGTGAAGGAAATGAGCCACTGAAGTCTTGGGGACCCCGGCCTAGTACACTTCCATGTTGAAAAAAAAACACAACGGATGCCTGCGTCTTATAAAATTAGTATAACAAGAAAGTGGAAATTGTTTTGACAGATGTAGATCATTGTTTATTATCCATTGACTATGTCTACTGGTGTAGAAATACTGGTATTTGGCAGCTATACCACCACTGACATGGATTCACTCACGTTAACGCCAAGTTGCAGAATATCAGCGCAATTACTAACGTCCATCATTATGGCTTGACTAGTGTTACGAGTACCTTACCCCACACCTCCGCCAATGATGTTACGAGTAACTTCTTTAATAATCTTTTCACAACGCACAGAACTCGACGAGCAAAATGGCGCCAGTCCAGCATCAACCAAACACTAACTTCGTCCTCCTCTTTCATGCAGCCGCGTTTAACGGCTGTTATGTATCACTATTATGATCATTGAAGTTTTTCACATATGCGGTATAGCTGTACACATCATAGCGTTAGAACTAAGCAAACATGACACCAACAAGGACCTTACGAAAGCTGGCGCGTATTCATTCTTGCATGTACTGGTACGCGCTTCTTCGTGGCGTCGTTAACTGAAGAAAGACACGCCACGGTGTGCACTACCATTTATTAGGGTGGTCTATACACCCGCGCTCACGCTTACACTACCTCAATGTCCCTGAGAACATGCGACGTGGAAATTCGAAGCTCAAGACGTGAACGCACACGGGCGTTCTACACCTTTGCGCGTTCGTGCGTGTATCGCCTTTGCAGGCCTGTGTCTCGTCACTCTATGAAGGAACGAAATTCGCTGGTCGACATTCTTGAATCTCTGATGTGCCCATTGCAGAAGTTTCATTAGTATCTCCAATTGCACTGGAAGCACTAGGCGACAGAGGGACACCGGTCGTGTGTGTGGAAGCTACACTACTCCAGCAACGACAAGACGCTCAGTGGATTTCGTGCCTGACGGTTGTCTTTTTCGGGATGTCCACTCTTCGACGACCGCTAGCCGGCCACATCTCCGTCCGCGAACTACTCTAATCATTTCCAAATCTCTCGCTTTATTCTTTATCCTTCTTTATCCCTTCCCTCATGAACAACATGCTGAGGTGTCGCACTTCGCAAGAAATACGCTACTTGCCACCATGGCTGGCCCGGGTGTAAACGTAGCACACGCTCTTGTATCACGCAAAAAGCAAAGTGGCGATGTCATACGACGTAGAATCCAGCTGCGTCAGCCATCTAAACTTACCCATGACGAGTTCAGTGATGATTGCCGCTACTACGCCAACGCGGAAGCATCGCCTTTTGAACGGCTGGCTTGTGAAGCTCCTGACTTGCCACCCACTGATCACCTCGTTGCTCAATATCGCTATAGGACCCAATGTCAACGACAACTAACACGCTATGCAGCTTACAAAAGCGAAGTGTTCTCGCGTAGCCATTGCATCGTAAAAGAAAGAGCGGGATGCATCCTGCAAGGTCGCCTACCCGCGGCCTGTTAGTTATTGAATGTCATGGGCCGACCAGAGGAAAACACAAAGTGAGTAATGTGTTTCTTGGACGGCAACACTTTTTCACGGGGCGAGCTAAAGCGCCGAACGTGCAGTTATGTATGCTGGCGCGTTGCTGTTAACGTTGCAGAGCTATTTTTCGCTATAGATGAATGCTATATTTCACACGAACGCTTGGGGTAAGGTCGCCATTCAGCCCCGCCGCGGTGGTTTTGTGGCTAAGGTACTGGGCTGCTGACCCGCAAGCCGCGGGATTGAATCCCGGCTGTGGCGGCGGTGGCTGCAATTTCGGTGGATGCGAAAATGCTGTCGGCCCGTGTACTCAGATTTGGGTGTCCGTTAAAGAAGCCCAGGTGGTATAAATTTCCGGAGCCCTCCACTACGGCGTCTCTCATAACATATGGTGGTTCTGGGATGTTAAAACCCACATTTCAATCAAAGTTTGCCGATTGGCGGTGTGTTAGCAGCTGACAAAATTGCACATACTTCTAATAAAAACGCGCTGAATGAGAATGAAACTCAGAAAGGACAGGTTAAAGAAACTAATCGCAGATTCTATGGTCATGATACATTACTGCGTCCTAACAAGAACGCTGAGAAGACTATGTTATATAAGAAAAGCGTAATTTTTAGAGGTAAAGGCATCTGATCAACACTTGACGTCTTTAGTAATCGTTCGGCCACGTTTGTTGTTGTGTATTTTAGTATATTTACCTTGTCATCTCGTGTGTGAAGTTGAGCTGAAATAAAAAAAAAGTATCACGGCGCATTAAGTAGCGTGCCTTGCATCTGTTGTCGTATACCCAGAGGTCATAGGTTTCACTCCCGATGAAGGAACTTTTTTGTCTTTAAAGGGGCCCTCCAACACTCTTGAAGCACCTTTTTTTTATTAGCGGTTTACGTAGAACGATAGCTGGAGGTAATTTTAGCATTGGTCTAAGCGCGGATATCATATCATTTAGTATTTTATTCACGCAATAAAGTAACTACATCGCTGCCGACCGCATCACCACGTAGTGGCGCTCGTCAGAACTTTGCAGGCGGAACTTTCGCCGGAAGATTGCCGCTGTTGCATCCGCCGGAAGAGAAAAGACCTAAGCCTTACAGAACACCTTTATTTATTGTACTACATGCTTGCAGCACCAAGCAACGATTCACACAGCAACAGAACAAGAGCCAGAATCTATACGCCCACCAGCCACTCGCGCATGTACGATACCTTGGTGACGTCACTAACACTGTTCATCGGCGATGCCTTTCACGCGCCGTAATACAGATAACAACACAATACTTCCTTCATCACTAGATCAAAAACGGTCGTAACACCAACGCTCAGGAGGCCCCCTTTCCGGTTGCTCCGTCTCAGAGGAATTGCATTGTTATTTTTGGTTAACCCCGGATCCAGCGGCCTTTGTTCAACCTGAGGGTCCGGTTGCACCACAGGTAGTGGAGGAGAGGCGACCTCGGAGGCGTGTGGCAGGCATATTTCACGACGTGGGGTTCGGTCGTCGAGCACAGAATGTCGTAAATGATCAGCATGTACAAAACGCACTTGGTTTCCAATAACAACCAAATACGTAGTTGGAGACTTCACTCGCGTAACTTTTCGCGGCAGCCATTTCACCGATTCTCCTCGCACGGAACGAACCAACACACGGTCACCAACCCCAAAATATCGCGGCTTCGCTCTGCGCTTATCGGCTGACTGTTCGATCCTTTCTACTTTCTCGGTCATGGCCTTTGTCAGATGCGGCCGCACCAAAGACAACCTGGTACGCAACTGTCTTCTCAAAAACAGTTCAGCCGGTGTCTTTCCAGTGGAGGCATGCGGCGTTGTGCGATAGCACAACAGAAAGTTATCTATTCTGTGCTGAAGTGTTCTTGCACTGACTTTTTCTTTGTCCTCCAACAACTGTTTAAACAGGGCCGTCTTAGTTGTTTGTACCGCCCACTCCACCGATCCGTCGGACTGCGGGCGGTACGGGGGTGTGAACGTGTGCTTTACACCTTGCGCTTTTAGAAAGCTTTGGAATTCATCAGCCCGAAATTGCGGCCCGTTATCTGTTACTACTTCTAAAGGAAGTCCGTGCGCGGCAAACAAAGACCGAACCACTGCCACTGTCATAGTAGCAGTCGTCGTTCTACATACTTTAACTTCTAGCCACTTACTGTAAGCATCAACTGCTAATAGGAACATTTTACCTTCCTTCTCGGCAAAATCAAGATGCACCCTTTCCCATGGGTGTTCGCACAATTTCCATGGGCTCAAAGGCGCTAGCTGTGCTGCTGTTTGTACGCTTTGACAAACGCTGCATTTTCGCACGGTTTCTTCTAATGCATAATCAATTCCTGGCCACCAAACCATTGACCTTGCTACCATTTATCTTTGTGATTCCGATGTGTTGTTCGTGCAGCAGATTCATGACGACTCTCTGCAAACAATTTGGAATAACTACCCTATTCGTCCAAACAACGCAACCAGCATCAACAGAGAGTTCGAACCGTCGCACCCAGAATGATTGCAGTTCTTGAGCGACAGCTTTCGGCCAGCCGTGCCAAATCAAGTCGCGCGCTACTGATAGTAGCTTGTCGCGCGTTGTTTCACGCTCTATATCTTTTGCTGTCAGCGGTAGTTCGTCCAGAGTGGCAAAATAAAAAATGTCTTCATTTTGCTCAGAGGTCTGGGGCAATCGCAGTCTAGATAAAGCATCTGCGTTACTGATTGCCGTGCCCGGCTTATGTGCAATCTTATAGCTGTAGTTAGCTAGGAAAACAGCCCGTCGGTGTACTCTAGCTGTGGCTACAGCACTAGCTTTCCTTTTCGGGTCGAAGAGCACAGTGAGAGGTTGATGGTCAGTAAGAACCTTAAAAGTTCGACCATACAAGTAGCTATGAAATCGCTTCAGACCAAACCCAATGCTCAAAGCTTCTTTCTCTATTTGGCTGTAACTACGCTCCGCATGTGATAGTGATCGTGACGCAAATGCTATTGGCTTCTCTGTGCCGCCAACGACATGCGACAAAACAGCTCCCAAAGCGTAGTCGGAGGCGTCACACGTTAGCTGTATTTCTTTGTTGACATCATACAACTCAAGCACATTTTCGTTAGTAAACATTTCCTTACAGGTTCTAAATGCCTCATCACATTGGAGTGACCAATCCCATGCTGCTTCTCGACGCAAGAAGTTATGCAGGGGCTCTAAAACTGTAGCCAGATTTGGCAAAAATTTTGAGTAGTAATTTACCAAGCCCAAAAAGGCTTTGAGCTGAGTCACGTTGTCCGGTTTTGGCGCCTGCTTGATGGCAGCTACTTTATCCTCTGTAGGATGCAACCCATTCTGGTCAACTTCATGACCCAGGTATCTGATTCGTTCTTGGAACAGCTTACACTTCTCAGTGTTGACCCGTATGCCATGTTCTTTTAGGCGTATGAGCACCTGCTCCAACCTGTCACGGCATTGCTTTCTATCTGCGCCTGCGATGACAACGTCATCTCAGTAACAGGCCGTTCCTGAGAGGCCGTGTAGGATCTGATCCTTTACAGCCTGGAACACCGCCGGTGCACAGGCTACGCCGTATGGCAAGCGCCGGAACCTGAACAGCCCCAGGTGGGTATTGACAGTGAGCAGTTCTTGTGCTCGCTCGTCCAATTCGAGCTATAAGTACGCCTTGGACAAGTCCAGAACCGAAAAGACAGTTCCACCATGTAAAGTTGCAAAAATATCCTCTGGCAGAGGGAGCGGGTACTGGTCTACCTCAATGGCAGGATTTACTGTGACACGGTAGTCACCACATAGCCGAAGCTCCTTGCCATTTTTCTTGGGCACGATCACCAGAGGTGTCACCCACGCACTGTGCCGCACCCGGTAAATGACTTCAGCTTTTTCTAAGTTTGCCAATTGCTGCTCGACTTGTTCGCGTAGCGCATACGGCACTGATCGCGCCTTACAGAATACAGGTGAAGCGTTTTCTTTAACAACAATGCTCGCCTTGAACCACAAGTACAACACTGGGAAAGGAAATCGACTTTGGCAAAGTGCCAGTGAACTTGATCTCACCCTAATCACAGACCCCAGCCTACCAACAAGGCTTGGTACATCTTGCTGCAGGGATTCCACCCCGGACCTTACATTTGTAAGGAACATCAAGAAGGCCCAGTGGATGAACCTTGCTGTAGACCTAGGGAGTGACCACTGCATTCTTGCCACTACCTTCTCCGTGGAGCATAAAAAGCAGAGAGAATTTCACTTCATAGACTGGGATAAGTTCAGGAAGATAAGGATGGAAAGGGAACAAGATGGCCACAGACAAGGCTTGGAGCAGTGGGTAAAACAGATTAAAGATGACATCAAATCCGTCTCCTCCACCATTACCACAGATTTTCCAGTTGAAAGAATGGATAGCCGGCTCGCTCATCTTCTTGAGGCAAAGCAAGCACTACTGAACCGTTGGAAGGGTCACCGCCTGAACCGAAGACTGAGGAAGAAGATAGCTGAGGTAAACAGATCAGTCGAGGAACATTGTCGCGCACTATCGAGGCAGCAATGGGACAAAATCTGCAACTCCGTCGATGGTCAGATGCGCAATGGCAAGACATGGAATATGTTAAAGCATCACCTCAACGAAAACACCACCAAAACAAATCAAAAGCATGTTATCGCTCGAATTTTGCATAAAGAGATAGGACGCACTACAGAACAGCAAGTTCACCAGCAGCTCGTGCATAAGTACCCCCCAATCAAAAGAGGATTGGCACCACCAAGTAGACAGTACCAGGGCACGCCAAATCCAGGTCTTGAGGGCGACTTTAACATCGAGGAGATCAGAAGAGCCTTGCATGATCTCAACGGCAGGTCGGCCCCTAGCCCGGACGGTATATCAAACAAGGCCCTGCGTAACCTTGATGACGATTCAATTGAAACCCTGAGGGATATGATCAATTCAGCATGGAAAGAAGGCAGGGTGCCAGAGCAGTAAAAGCTGGCCAGCACGATCCTTATTCCTAAGCCAGGAAAGCCCCCTAACTTGGACAACATGAGGCAAATATCCTTGACATCATGTATCGGCAAGGTCGCAGAACATGCCATACTGCACAGGATAAACAAGTACTTGGAAGATAACAACATATATACACACAATATGGTTGGATAAGGGCAGGGCTATCCACACAAGATGCATTGAAGCTTATCAAACACCAGGTCATTGACAATGAAACCAGAGACGTGAGAGCCATTCTGTGCCTAGATCTAGAAAATGCGTTTGACAACATCCACCACTCATTCATACTCGAAGCAATTTCCAAGCTTGGTCTAGGGAAAGCCTTCTATGACTACGTATGGTCCTTTCTTACAGATAGGAAAGCCGTGATGAAGATTGCAGATATCGAGACCGCAGCAATCGAACTAGAAGCAAGGGGCACGCCACAAGGGGCAGTGATTTCACCAATGCTGTTCAACATTGCCATGATTGGACTGTCAAAGAAATTATCGAGCATTGAAGGATTGAAGCACAGCATCTACGCAGATGACATTACCATCTGGTGCACAGGTGGAAGCGAGGGGCAGATTGAGAGCGCTCTGCAAGAGGCGATTGACACCGTAGAAGACTACCTTCGCCCTTCCGGGCTCAAGTGCTCCTCGAGTAAGTCAGAACTTTTGCTTTATCGGACTGCACGCCGGGGACCGAAGCCCAGGGGATGGAAGCCGTTAAACCAGATAGACATCCATCTCCGTACAAATCAAGGAGATGCCATCCAGAGGGTCGACTCCATCAAAGTCCTGGGAATGCTGATAGAGTCTACCGGCGCCAACAGCAAATCTATAGCCAAGTTAACTCGGAAAACAGACAGTGCGGTGCACCTCATACGCAGAGTGGCCAACAAAAGAAATGGGATCAAGGAAGACAACCTCATCAGGTTGATGCATGCGTTTGTTCTAAGTCACTTCACATACGAGGCAGCAATGCACAACTGGTCAAGAGCAGAGTCCGAGACACTGAATGTGCTCCTCAGGAAAGTTATCAAGAAGGTCCTGGGCCTACCCATACATACCAGCACCGAGCGTCTGCTTGAGCTTGGCATACACAACACGCTCGAAGAAATAGCAGAAGCCCAAGAGAGAGCACAGTTTGCAAGGTTATCTACTACAAGGTCGGGAAGAATGATCCTGCAGGAGCTGGGCCAACACCCAATAGCAATCAGACGCAATTACAATGATATCCTTGACAACATCAGGGAGACTATCACGGTATCTCCTATACCGAGAAACATGCATCCAGAACACAACGTCGGAAGAAGAGTAGCGAGGGCCAGGACTATACTTCGTCAAGTCTCAAACGAGGAACGAGGGGTGGTATTTGTTGACGCGGCTTCCTACGCCAATGGGAAAGCGTTTGTGGCAGTGGTAGTCGATCGGGCTGGCCATGTCGTCAACTCAGCGACGGTCAGGACGAAAGACCCAATCATTGCGGAACAAGTGGCCATCGCCTTAGCACTCAAGATGGATAACATTGAAGTCGTCTACAGTGATTCCATGGCAGCACTACGGGCGTTCGCCAAGGGGATGGTCTGTGAACAAACGCTGAAAATACTGCAAGGCAAGAACATAACACATCATCTTCTTAGTTGGTTCCTAGCTCACCTTGGACAAATCAACGATTCCCCTCCCAATCTCAACGAAGCAGCACACGAGGCGGCGCGAGAACTCTCCAACCACGCCTCCCCGGGGATGAGATCTACCGGTGAAGGGGATAACCGGGAAATTCTTACAACATATAACGAGCTCACTAAACATTTCTACCTGTCTAGAAGGATTTTCCCTCCACCTCACAAAATCTAACCCGGCCCCAAGCACTTACATTAAGGCTTTTGCAAACGCGGATGTACCCTACTTTGAAAATGTTACACATCATGTACCCTGACCTATACCGAAGTAATCTTTGTCCACATTGTGGGGAAATAGCTTCATTAGAACACATGCTCTGGCAGTGCACCAAATTCGCTCATTTATCGCACATCACCTCTGCCAGATGGGAGGCGGCAATCCGCAGCTCATCCTTGGCAGATCAGCTCTGGGCTGTCCACCAAGCCCGCGAGGCGGCTGAGGAGCTTGGCATCTCAGTCCCCACGTGGGAGCTGCCCGCAACACAGAGATCTGTGTTTTGGAGGACCAAATAAAAGTTTATCCAATGCAATCCAATCGTCTTGAACCCTCTTATTGCTCCGTAACCCGGCTCAAACACTTCGCGGTATATGTCAGTCAAGGGAGTTTCTTTTTTTCAGTGCCTTCACTTGCATAACTTCATGCCATCGGATTTTGATTTTATTCATCCAGTTACAGCCAAACAACGTAGGCATTCTTGCACATTTCGTCTCTTTGGCAATTACTAGCGGCAAATGAAAGCACTGCTCGTGGTATTGCACTTCAACGTCAATGACGCCTTTGGTATCAACGGGTGTACCGTTATATGTAACAAGTCTGACATCTGTGTGCCTGAAATTTGCCCCAGGAAAATACTTCACGCACTCTGCTTCGGACATAATAGAAACTGCCGCTCTCGTGTCTAGTTCCATGGGTACCTCTTTCCCGTTTAGTCTTACATTTATTACAATGGCATGGTTGCCCGAACGGTTATCGGTGTGACAAAGCGTTAGCAGTTCAGTGTCCAACGAGTGCTGCTGTTCTAGCTGATGTACAACCCTGCTTTTACACATTTTCGCGACATGGCCCTTCTTTTGACATTTACAACACCTGCTGTACAGAAAAGGACGACTTACAGGTGCGTGTTGTCCACCGCATCGCTGACAGATAGTCTTAGTCCGTGTCACCGATGTCTTTGTGTTGCCGGAGCCGTGGCCGGTGCATGCCCCACTTTGTGAACTCCGACGCAACGCTGCTGATTGGCTCTGCCAATGCATGTCACTGCAGCTGGCTGACTGTTCGGCGGTGTTTTCCGCGACCATTTCCACGGCGTCTTTCGCTGCCGCCTCCATGGCCGTAGCGGTGTTGCAGACGCGGTCCCAGGTGAGCCCGCTGTCGCTCATGGCCAGCAACCGGCAACGTATGGCTTCGGAATGCAGGCCTGCTATCAGGCGGTCACGAAGCGCTTGTTCCAAAAAGGCGTCGAAGTCACATAATGATGCCAATTTCTTCAGCTGCACCACAATTCGGCGACAGTTTCTTGAGAGGCTTGCTTCCTTTGGTTGAAATGGTATCTTTCACTCACCACTGACCGCCTCGGAGAATACTGCTTCTTCAGCGCCGACACGACTTCCGGGTATGACGACGTGCTCGGCGTCTTGGGTAGTAGCAGACTTCGGAGCGTCACGTATGCTTCTTCTCCGATGGCGCTCAAGAACAGATGTAGTTTCTTGGCCTCGGCAATCTCATTGACTGTGTCGTAGAGCTCGAATATTTGAACGAACTCGTCGAAGCTGCCGCTGCCGGGAGCGAATTCCGGTAGCTTGCTGAAAGCCATTGGCGTCTTCAGTTCTTGTCCAATCCCATCCTCGTCGCCACTTTGTTGCATCCGCCGGAAGAGAAAAGACCTAGGCCTTACAGAACACCTTTATTTACGGTACTACATGCTTGCAGCACCAAGCAACGATTCACACAGCAACAGAACAAGAGCCAGAATCTATACGACCACCAGCCACTCGCGCATGTACGATACCATGGTGACGTCACTAACACTATTCATCGGCGATGCCTTTCACGCGCCGTAATACAGATAACAACACAACAGCTGCAATGTGATTGGATGAATTTAACGTTAGCAGCGGTCGTGGTATAGGATCAAAACTGAGGTTACTAATCTGTTTCATTTTTCGTCTCTGTGTTTTTTTCATCGAACACTGATCAGACCCAACCACAAGAAAAAAGATCACTACGACTAAAAAGCACGACAGAGACGCTGGCTGCCAATTCACCACTAGATTTTTGGCTTGCACGGGTCGGATGTCCACAGTAAAGACCTCTCTCTCTCTCTTTCATCCCACTTCTTCCTTTTGGGAGCTGTGTCTTTCCACACCATTGTTGTTAGTCAGGAGGCTCACCGAGCAACGCACAAATGGTCAACAGTACTTTGCTCTCCTGGTCGTTCCACAAGTTCCTTTCTCAGGATAGGAGGAGGGAGTGACTGGGAGCGTTGAAAAAAAAAAGCAGCAGGTACTATACCTCGCTTCGACACAGTAGGTCACGCTCATGTTCTGGCAAGCCGAGCGTCAGGCACAAAGCCAAAAATATTTGAAAAAAAAAATCAAGCAACACTAGTGTGCGAGCTTCCCCTACGCAGGCGTTTCCAGCTCATTTCAATAGGGCAGCATTCCAACTTTATGGGCGAGTGAAATATGGTCATGTGACCCCGTGAAAATTGACTCGAGGGTCGGCATATTTCTTTTCTTGTGTTTTGAAATTTCTAAGTCGAACAACTTCCGACTGAGTGCCGTTATTACTGCCGTTTTTTGCTGCAATAAGAGCAAACCTCATAAGCGCGAAAATGCACGCGACAGCGACGAGCGATGCTATGAGCGACGAAACAGGGCGTTCACGCGACGTGTCGCGTGCTCGTTTTCGCGCGATCGCTCGGTTCTCCAGATTTGGAAACCGTCGCTCATCGCCCGAAAGTGCTGGGCTCAAGCAGCCAATAGCGAAAAACCGGAAAAGACAAAGACTACATAGGTGCACGTGACCCTGCCCGAGTCACGTATGCGCAACAAGAAATAACGCAATGTTTACGCATGTGCATATAAAAAAAGTGCTGCAAGGCATTCATAAACACTTTCCGTTCCATTACACTGCAATATATCTTATTTTTAAATCGCATACCGCTCACTACGCGGTTTTCTTGGTGCGAGTAGACGGCCTCATGCCAGCAACAGTGGAGTTCGCTCGCCGAAGCCGTCGCGTGAATGAGGTTGGCCTGCGCTAGCGACGCGAAGACGATCTACGTCGCGTAGCTCGTCGCTGTCGCGTGCATTTTCGCGCTTATGAGGTTTGGCCCTTAGTCTGTCTGCACTTCAGTCTACACAACCCACGAATAGAACAAGGGGGGTAGAATAGTGCTGGGGGGCCCCTTTAAATAGTGTGTATTTTTTGAACGTCACTTCCCTGACGGAAATACGTCATTGAACTCTTGGTGAGCCCCGGCATAAACACTTTCATGTTAAAAGTTCTTTTGGTATGCCTAAACTCTGTATGGCGTCGTAGCCAAGGAGAAATACTGCTTACACATGACAGCCTAAAACAGGCTGACGCCCATAATCATCCTGAATATCATCTATTTGACCATTTACTTGACCATTTTGAGCAACTTCGTGGCTCTAAATAAAAGGAACGGAGGCAAGCAGTAAACCATCGACAAAAGGTGAGCAGCGTTGCCAAAAGAGGCAATCTCGCCATCAGTATATTTGAGGATTATGTGTAAATTCATGGAACATGCACCGATAAATGTGAACGGCGAACTAACCTGAGCCATGGGGATGATGCTTGGCGTGGCTGGTCGGCATAGAGCCTTTTTTAACCAAGCCCTCGATGTCGGCCTCAGCGCTTCCAATCAAGCCACCACTGCCGGGGTGAGTGATGCCGGGTTTTTTGTGATGGCCCATCTTTCGGGTGGCAGAGCCATGTCCCTGCGAAGAAATATGCGTATGCTTTCGGACCAACAGTTTGGAGTATTCAGGATGTAATCGTGTGTGTACTGTAACGTTCGTCAAGGTTATACGGAATAGATACTGCATCAACGTAAATGTATCGGCATAAGCAGCGCCTCTATTTTAATTTTCAAATGCAAGCCAGGTGCACGTGCTCCAGCCATTCCCCACCCTTTCCTCTAGCCCTTTCCGGCTCACTCACATCACCTAGGCTTCCCTTGTGGATTGCGGTCATAGGCGTGAGAAGATATCATGTGTTGACTCACGATTGAAATAATAGGAAGCAAAGTATTGTTCAGTTGTGTGCAGAGTTTTAAGGCGGCGTCTTGCATTCCTCTTGTTCACAATGCAGGTGGTCACGCTAGCTCCGTAAAGGCTGTTTGACATGCCGCGATTGCAGCGAAAAAAAAATTGTTTCGTTCTCTCAATTCGCTCTGTTCGCAACCGCCGCTAATGGCGGTTTCGTTTCACATGGACTGCAAATGCTCCCTGACTTTCGCTCTGCTTCTGGAGGTTTTTCCTCCGTTATTTGGAACAGACACTGCAGAATTTTTTAATGTAATGTAATAATCTGTGCATTATGATATCATTAAGTTTTCGTGAATGGTTACGAAGTGCCCACGTGTTTCGTCATTTAGGAACACTTTCCAATCTAAATTACTTTTAAAATGCACAACATCAGTCATTACTAAAACAAACACGTCACCGCGATTTTTATGGCTTGGCCGGCCCGGTATTTTTCGGCGGGTACCCACCGAAAATCGCTCCCGCCGCTGCGATCAGAGAAAAATGTTGCAACGTTTTGGTAGCTCGCCGCAGACCACTCAGGCGGGCTACCAAAAATCGCTACTTTTTGTGCTAGAGAAACGGCTTTAGGAGAGGCGGTGTTTTGAGATGGCGCGTCACCGTTCGTGGCGGCGAAGGGTCACTGTGACACTGCTGCTAACGCTGGCTTCAAGAGCTCACTGAGACGGTAGCATTGCTTCGAGAGACAAAGACGGAGCCCGAAAGAACATATCTGATAGTCGTTTGATAATACGAAGAGAAACAGGTCTGTCCCATCTCCGTGAGAAAGTGCTCGGACGTACGAGGGACTTAAGCAGGCAAACCCGTCATGTGGCGATGTATCACGACAAACCACTGAACTAAGACGGACAAACAGCGCCTGTTGAGGAACGTGCGTTTGCACTGGTCTTGACAAAAAAAAAGGCAGGTGCCACGTACACTAGGAATCTATGATAAGCGAAGCACGAATAAGAAAGGTTAATATCTCACTTTAAAACCAGCACAATATTACAAGGTGCAGGTAAATGATGCCGTACATGACTTTCGTGCCATGATTATCATGCTAAATGTGCCGTTTCCCTTCGTCATACCAAATTTAGTATATGTGGAGCTAGCGAAACAAGCGAGAGCACGCTATGAGCGTGGTAAGTTTTGATGTTCTTACATGACACGCGTGTCAAGATTATCATGTTTGCACCAGTCATATAGATTCGTCATTCATGGATGTCACGTAACACCAAACTTGGTAAATGTGGAGCTAACAGAATGGCCGCGAGCACATCATGAAGGGCCCAATATACTCCAATGTAGCGATGACGCGCGAGCACGCTGGTCAGCGCGACGCTATACGTTAGCAAAACGCGAGCACTTTATAGTCTGATGCCGGGCGCGGCCAGCATCCGTCGAAGCGGCGCGACGGCAGCAGGCGCGAAATGGAACATGCTGCATTTCACGCCAATGTGTTACCCAAACAACACTGCGTCTCCCTCTTTTCGTGACGTATGGCTACGCCGGATGCGCTGAAACGCACATGCGTCACAGCAACGCAGCACAGCGCGCGCCTGCGAGTATTTGGCAGGACCGGCGCCTGGCGTGGCAACGCCGGCGTGACGCGACCAAATGAACGCCGGTGAGCACGCACACCGCGTCACGTCGAAATGAATTGGCACCTTGATTGTGGCATGTAGTCATGTTCTCACATGATACGCATCTTATTATTATCATGTTTACACCAGTCACGTACCTTCATCATCTAATGAAGTCACGTATTACCATATTTGGCATATGTGAAGCGTGTGAAACGGCCGTGAGCCCATCATGAGTGTGGCGTGATGACACGCATGTCGTGATTATCATGTTTGGATGTGTCATTTACCTATGTCGTCCATTCGTGTCGCGTGATACCGAGTTTGTACTCGTGAAGCTAGCGAAACGGCCGCGAGCGCATCTTGAGCGTGGCAAGTAGTCATGTTGTAACATGACATGCATCTAATGATTATCATGTTTGCACCAGTCACATACCTTCGTCATCCATTCATGTATCGTAATACCTAATTTGGTATATGCGATGCTAGCGAAACAGCCTCGAGCGCATCATGAGCGTGGCATGTAGTGACGTTGTTACATGACACGCATGTCATTAATTTCCATGTTAGGGTCTGTCGCTTGTGTTCACCATGCAATTATGTCATACCATACTAGTTTTGCAGCATGCCATGTGAACGAAACCACCGCAAGAGCTGCAGCACTGAGAAACGCAAATCATGACATTCATGACATACATGTCGTGATTTTCTTGTCATGACTAGTCAAATGTATTCTTCATACAGTCATGATATGCCATACGAAGTTTGGTATCGATTTCATTATCGAGAAGGCGAGGAGAGCTAAAAGTCTTAGTCGGCAAGATAGATAGATAGATAGATAGATAGATAGATAGATAGATAGATAGATAGAAAGATAGATAGATAGATAGATAGATAGATAGATAGATAGATAGATAGATAGATAGATATATACGCTCGAAGTCGTCGAAGTTCTTGAAGAAATGCTTCGCATTTAAAAAAAGAAGACATTGGCACGAGGGACTCGTTGTCTGAGCGGCAAGATTGCGGTACGCGGCGCTGCGTTTTTTTTTTCGAGTGCGCCTTTGAAAACCGTGTCGAGAATATTTGATTTTTTAAAGTGGGTGGTGGATGCACTCTGAGAAGCAGCTTTATCTGGGCAGTTGCGAAAAAGATATAGCTGCTTGCAACATCAACAAAAATAAACGAAAATTGATATCTCGTGTATAGCCACATTTGCAGATAATTAACGAACAAGCGGTTATTTAAGATGCGGTCTTTGAGATGAGCCGTATGCAAGATAGGCAGCTTTTCTACGGTGAGCCTGCCATCCCTGTTTCAGAAAATGGAATGTGTTGGTAAGCTTGCTACCAGCGTGCTCGGTACGAACGCAGCACCGAGTGACACGATTTGGCCGCTCCGGCCACTGTTTCCTTCTGGTAATTTTTTGCCGCTGAGATTTCGCGCACTTGAGCCACCTATTAACTTCTGTGGTATACACTAGTCTTGATCATTTGTATTCCGCCTCTGTGCACTCACCTTTTTCAACAAATGGCAGGTTCTCGAAATCTTCCGTAGACTTCATGTGGCTATACGGTGTACGCTGTGCCCACGGAGGCTATTGTTTATCTAAATGATGTATACCAATGATGTCTATTAGATCTCATCTCTTTTGCATTTTAGCAATTTTAGCGAACAAGAAGAGTAGAGAAGTTCTAGAAGTTTACTATAGAAGTTAACTATAGTAGAAATGCTTAGATCCACGGCTCCTTTCGAGTAATCAGCACTTTTCATGCTTAGGCTACATAAGCTTACACTGCTTCTTACTTAATATCATTAGAATGTGTATAACAAGGGACAAAGCCTCTGGGCTGTTCCCTCGTTTTAGTTACACCAAAGCAATTTGCATGCACAATGCGGGACAGAAACGCGAGGAATCGCGGCAGCTGAACTCAAGTTTTTGTCCTTTCTTTGTCACATCGAACACTCAGAAGCAATAATACATACGAGGGGGCCATAATAAAATTCTGGTGTCGTTCTGTTACAGGGAAAAATTGAGAACCATGAGCTTGGCGCGTGCACGAAAAACCTACTTCTTTCTTTCTTTCTTTCTTTCTTTCTTTCTTTCTTTCTTTCTTTCTTTCTTTCTTTCTTTCTTTCTTTCTTTCTTTCTTTCTTTCTTTCTTTCTTTCTTTCTTTCTTGCTTGCTTGCTTGCTAGCTTGCTTGCTTGCTTTGTATCAGTGTTTTTTTTTTGTTGCTGTTGTTAGCTGGAGCACACGACTCTGACAGTTGGCGGGCGTGCTGCACAATTTTCATCGAACCCAATACCTCACGTTCCCGCACAGTGGCCAGACCTTTAGGTCGGGTGTTCGTATCAAGGCAACACTGAAATGTGTGGACGTAAAATGTCCAATAACATCAATAAATATTCAGATCACCATACCAAGATCGCCTGATCGCCAACAAGCCGCCGATCGAGAGAGAATCAGTTACGAGAAAACGCTGGAACCTGGCCAATGCGAATTAGACCAGTGCAGTTTTGAGGGCAGATTTTTGTAAGTTAAAGAAAAAGAGATAAATATGAAGAAGAAAGGCAGCGAGGTTAACTATGCTTGGCTCCGTTGGCTACGCTACACTTGGGGAGAGATAAAGGGGAATGATAGAAAGAAGAGAGAGAGATAGAAAGAAGAGTAAAAGAGTAAGAAAGAGAAGGATAAATAGTCAGCTCGAGACTACATGGCATGGTCTCACGCTGTTCTTTCACAAGCACTCGTGAATTTCGGTGTTGCCTAAAAAACACAAGAGAGCTTTCGCGGCTTTGCACGTATGCGAAACCATCGGCCAAAGCCAAAGGATCTTCTTTTCCGTGAGTGGTAGTGAATCCAGCTAACGGTGCTCGGCTTCCATAAGTCGTCGTTCAGACTGGTAGGCTGGGCAGTAGCATAGAACGAGCTCTAGCATCTTCCTGCAGGCACGAATGTTGCATGCCGAACTGCTCGCCATTCCAAGGAGACGAAAATACGCGTTCGTAAATGCCATGACAAACCTCATGTGACACAGCAGAGTTTCAGCGCGTCGTGGCAGCCCGAATGGCAAACGAAGTTGCAAGTTTGGGTCGGTCGAATACAGACGCGCGTTCCAGAAACCCTGCGTATACCATCGTAGAAGAGTTGTACGGCAAGCAAGTGATCGAAGTGGCCTTGCTGCGTATGTTTTTAGGAGTGGTATGGGCGTCCGCAAGTCTTGGTCATGAGCTGACCGAGCAGCTTCATCCGCGCGGTCACTGCCGACGATTCCGCAATGACTCGGCAACCATTGAAGTAAATATCGTGACCTTCCTTGAGCCCTTCCTGGTAGTTGTGTTGCTGGGCTTTTTGCGAACGACATCGCATTCACCAACACCTGATTAGAAACGAGCTTATCGAGAAGAAGTCTCGGGGATTCAAGTTCCAAAGGCACAAATTGATGTTAACAGACGCTGCAGTTGAGGCCTTCAAAAATTTCGACCCCCTGAGGTTCTCTAAAATGGTCCTGCAACACTTTTTGAACATGGTTAGAAAAAGGTGCCATTCGGTAGTCAAAGATCCTGATAAGACGCAAGCCGAATACCCTAACGCATCAAGCGGCCTGGAATTCACAATGAATCTTCAACGTCAGCTGATATTTGATCCTCTTCTGTCTACAAATATAGCAACAAGCTCAAAAATCACCCCTCACAGCCATTGCTTCAGCCGTTGGCTTCTTTGAGCATGGCGCGCTCGGTCGTTACTAGGGCCACCGCGGGAAGCCATCACTTGTCCACGCGTGCGTGCGAGATCACACTGAAATGTCGCGCGTACGAAGAAAAAAAAGCGAAAAAGCTCCCGAGGTACGTGCGACGTATAGTCTTCTCCTGTACCATCCCTAGCACCTTTGCTTCAAACGCTTTCGTAGGGATGAGAGAAGAAAGAATGTAATTGCAGCGTGCGACACATTTTTGTAACTGTGCTCGTACTGAAAGGATTCAAGAAATTTTCTTCCTCTTTCTTTATACTTGCTTTTTCTTGCCCCTGTTTCCCCTCTCCCAGTGCTGGGTAGCAAACCGGTTGTCAATATCTGGTTAACCTCCCAGCCTTCCTTTTCTCTCCCTCTTTCTCCTATCGGCGCGGTAAATTCGTGAAAAAGTTGTATCTCTTGGTGAATCTAGTCCACGGTTACGTGGAAAAGTGGTAAATAAGTACTAAATTGCTCTTGGCATTAAAGGGCCCCTTTATTTCTAAGAGCAATTTAGCACTCTAAAATCTAAGGTGCACTTGAGTACAAGCACACAGATATCCGGTGTGGTGACTTCAGCTAAGTAGTGCCCAATGTGGCAGCCATTGGATCTCCTGATCTTGGGATGCATGAAATTCTACTCACCGCTTCTGGCACTTTTCTATGAGCCTTGTGCACAGGCTTGGAACGCGCCCGGTGGTGCCCCGATTTTTCGGCGGCTTGTTCGGGCATGGTGATTCGCAGAAATCGAGCAGCTGAACGCAACCAATGGCTTCCGAGGGGATCGTTTGTTTCTTCGCTGTCGATGTGCAATACCCACTACGGGAGCTGGACCAAGGACAGGCTGGTCAGGCTGGCGCCGGAGATAGTACTGAAAAGCCAACGCGATATCTTTCAGCGCGAGACTGTTAAATACCTCCTTTCGCAGAAATTCTACCGTCGGCGTTTGTGGTTGTGAGTGAAAAATCACCATTTTGTCCGTTAACATAGAATCGAAATAGATATTCACAAAATAAATAAACATTTCCGGGTGATGAACAAATCCAGGCTGTCTTCGTGGTAAGCAGCTGCTCCACATCAGATGCACTAGATTTGCTGAAACTACTGAAGAAAAAAAAACACAATATGAATGTTGTGCAGTGAAAACAGTCTTGTTGGCGCATCCTATATTGCGTGGCAGAAGCGTAGAATCTCGTAAGATGTCAGAAAATGTGAACTGAGTAAATAGTGGGTGTTTCCAAGGCCGACTCATTATTTTTTTTATTTTAATTTACCAGATACTGCGTACATGTATTCCAAGAAGGGCGGGCAGTAAATAGGTTCAATATTGATTGAGTTGAAAACAGAAAAAAAAAACAAGAACACTAATACAAAATAATAAGCACAACGCTGTCGATTCATTACACAATGCCGTTCGGTTATTGTACGAAAAAAAAAACAAGAATTCCTAAATGTGTTTGTTCTCGCGACGTAGGTTGTTAAAACATCTGGTCTATGGTGATGAGTGGTTCGGTTTAGTAGGGGCGATATATATAGAGATGAGTCTGGTGGTGTACTGTTCTTGTAAGCTAGTTTTTGAGAAATTCCACTCTCTTCTTCTGTCTTCTTATCCCCAGTGGTTCAATGTGGTTACCCTTCAAAAGTTCCGTGGGTGAATTCTCTCTTGAGAATTTGTCAAGTATAAACCTAACTGCCTTTCGCTGTACTCTCTCGACGTTATTCATATTAGTTTTTAGCATATGAATCCCAAACATTACAAGCATATTGTTACGTCTACTGAGAACTTTATTCAGAAGCAACGTGACGGTTGACTCGACGATACACAATGAACGCACACCAGAGACATTTTACCACCAACCGAACGTCCTCCTCTTCGGCCACCACCTTGTTTCTTGCTACACAGATGCACATGCCTAAATTACATATGTGGTAACAATATTCTAGTTTAGCTCTGAATTAGACGTTACAGCAAGGAATTTTTACATAGGATGGTGCTTTTTTAAGTTTAGGTCTCAGGAGAGATAATTTCTTGAAGGCTGTGCAAGCATTACTTACGTGGTCATTTCAGGTGAACACGTTGTTAAATTTGACTCCTACATACTTGTAATGGTTTACTTCATGCAGTACTTTCACGCATTACAAAGTACTCAGATATATTTATTCATCAACAGCAGCAAAACTATCAACACAGCTACGTATGAACAGCCACGTAGGTTCGCGTGTTGGCCTAATAAAGAGTAAGAGGCCCTTTGCTGATTCGCAGAAGGAATAGTTCTGGCGTAGTGGACACTCAACAAGGCAATACGACGCCCACATTCGTTACTTTCCTCACGGCACGGATGAGGCGTTCCCCGAGAACCACAGCTGGTCAGCAGACCACAAGGTGTTGTTTATTAGGCCCGATTACGCTATCACGACATAATCTTTAAAGACGAAGCTCAAACGCCTTCCAATTTTCTTCAAGACGCTTCTATCGTAGTGATAAATGTCCGCTGTGAGGCGTAACGTGAAATTATGAAACTGTTTTTCAAGTGAGGCACAGAGGTTTAGCTGGATGTGTAGTAATCACAGCAGGTTCAGATTTTGGTGTAAATTTTAGCCAAAAGTTGCAAAATCCTGTGCAGCCTGGGTGTGAGGTAATTTGTCTCTTAAAAAGATTTCCGAAATGACACAAACCAAGCCCTGTTTTTATTAGCCAGTTTTTATTAGTTTTTTATTTAGCCATGTTGCATTGAGATTCAGTCACTATTAGTTCTCATACATAACAGTCGTTACTGATTTAACAACGCCGGTCCACCACTATATGTGCACGGAATACGTTGCCGCCTGCGCTGTAGCAGTGGCAAATCGGGAGTTCAGCACAAGCGGGAGGGCTGAGGATGCTTCTGAGCTGGTGAATCAGAATTTTGTTCAGGGTCAACATTGTGGTGCTGCCACGTCATGTAGGGTGGAAAATTTGGCAGTGTAAAAGACGGTGAATAATTTTTTTCTTGGCTTGTAGGTATCAGCACGTTAACCACTTTTAGAATAAGAATGTTTAATGGCCTTAAAAAGTGCCGTAAAGCTGCCAACCCACATTTTAAGATGTTGACTGGCCTTACTATACACACTACCATAATAAAATTTACGTTACAACATTGTTTAGTGGACCTCAACGCTTGGGAGAATTCGTATGCAAAACTTAATCTGCCCAGGTACATTCATCATCATCATCATCAGCTCAGCCTGACTACTTCCACTGCAGGGCAAAGGCCTCTGCCATGTTCCACCAGTTAACCCGGTCCTGTGCTTGCTGCTGCCAATTTATACCCGCAAACTTCTTAATCTCATCTGCCCACCTAACCTTCTGTCTCCCCCTAACCCGCTTTCCTTCTCTGAGAATTCAGTTAGTTACCCTTAATGACCAGCGGTTATCCTGTCTACATTGCGGGGCGTTAAATTTATTGGATCTCTTGCGGGAAAACGGTATGTCCAGTCATGACGTTTTCTGCGTTATGTCAGCTGTGCAACTTGGCAAGTCAGAACTTCTGATTTTATAAAATCGACTGGAGGAACGAAACAGCGATGTAAAGTGTGTGTGATCATTTATAGTGATTGACAAAGGGAGATCCTTTGGCATAAGGTCACAAAAAATTAAATACAACAGGGCAGACGCAGCTGCTGACTTGGAGTGAAAAGGGTGCAGGAACAAAATAGAGGGGAGGGGCATGACTGTGGCTGGGAGGGAGGAGCTGCTGCATAAAGGACTTCTTGTTTTCTCATGCACAACCCGCCTTCTTCATGCTTCCATAATTGTTACTCCAAGTCTGTCCCCGTTATTTGCTGCCAATGAGCTCTGCAACCGCGGTTGCTCGATTTGGCATTTGTAAGACGCGGTTTGCTTCCTATAGACTCTAGAATTAATAATTGTAGCGTCTTGCACTCTTTCTTAAGCGAGTAACATAGGCGTGTGAGGGTAATCCTTCAGAGGGGGGGGGGGGGAGGCTAAGGATTCTTTGCGTTTCTCCACCCTTGTATGTTTAGGGGGGCACCCCCCCCCCCCCCCCACAGCCCCTTCGCGCGCACGCTGATGGTGAGCACTGATTATCATGCAATACGGACTTCATGGAATTGAGTGCTGTACACCTGACTATTGCTTCTTCCCGAAAATGTGTGCTGCTCGCCGAGATCCAACCAGTAGTGCTCTAAGTTTTTGAGCAAACCAATTTCGCCTAGCCTTTATAGACATTCTTATGTCATTACTTTGTTTTTACGTCTGGGTTACTGGTTTTTGACGTAAATCCTCTATTTCCTTTCCAAAAGCGCAGACAGGCGTTGTCTCCATTTAGGCGGCAGATTTTAGTATATTTATTCTCTGTTTCTCCGCGTGCTCGTGTTTTCTGGGTATGCAAATAATAATAGTAATAATTTTCACAGGCTTCCTTCCTCCCGGGACCCTTTTTCGTGGTTTGTGCAATGGCTGGTGGTCTTGGCAGTGGATACGGACTTTGTTACGGTGGAGGCTGCGGAAGCCCCTGTGTTGCGGTGTAGGTCTCGGAGCCAGAGGAGGAAGAGTCGCGAGTAGTGGTCTTGCTCAGAGGAGGTCCTTGGATCGGCGTGCCTTGTCCAGACAGCACCTCACCTCAAGGTGCGCAACTGAGCCACGAGAGCAACTGAGGCACTCTCGTGGCTCAGCGTTATTTGAGGCGTCGTCGGAAGTCCCGGATACAGCAGAAGATCGGGTGGTCTTTGCGGATATGTTGGTCGATTCAAGTATCGCGAACTCCAATATGGCGGTAGCCTCAAGTACGGTGGATACGGCTACATGGGACACTCCTGAAGCCGGAATCGAGTGTGGAGTCGACGGCGACGCAGAGCTTTCGACAGTAACTTTCTCAGTGCACTGCTAATTTACACAATCCTTTTCTCTTGAAAAGGACAAGGTCATCGTAAATTTAGAAATCGGTTGATTATTTTACTTTTTTACGCTTATTCTAAGCGCTTGGCCCATTCACCCTATAGGCATCGTCACTGAAGAACAAGCTGGGACTAATTATGACGCGAATGTGCGAAGAGCAGCGGATTCCTGGCGCAGCTCATCGCACCCCGGATCGGAGTCTTCACCCCGAAGAGCCGGAGATGATTCAAGAATACGGGATTGATCATTCAGATCTTTCGGTGCAGTTGTTGCTACAGCACGTTGTACATAGCGTTAGCATCACATACGAAGCAGGGGGGGGGGTGTTGCGTAAAAACAATTACAATCACTATCCAATTTACTTTGCATTCGTGCTATCCCTATATGGTTTGTGTGTAATGCGCCTTGACCGCAGCGATTCCTTGTGCTGCCTTTATTTTCAACTTCACTAAGGGTGAACGGACTAGTGAGCAATCGCAGCGTTTTAGTGGTTATTATGCCATGCAAAAAGGAAGACTAAAATTTCCTACGCGGGGTCCCCAAGGGCACTCTGGAAAAAATAACATCCTTGCCTGTGCTACGCCAAGACAAAATGTATAGGATGTTATCGATATGTATAGGGTGTAATCAAAATCTTATGCCGTGCAGTACTGGCGAATTTCCAAGGGTGGTTATGTGCCATTACCTTAATAAATCAATCAATATTAAAGAAGGTAGTCTGCCTTGGGGTCCTTCGATGCCAAAATTTGTCTGTTTTTCTGTCTGAACATGTCTGTTCCTCCGCGCTAACGATACTTCAAACGGCACTGAACGTTACCCAAACGGCCAACCTCATGGGCAGCGCCCACCAAAATTGCTCAATTTCAGCGTTCATACTTTTTCGATTGTCATTCAAAAAGCAAATATTGCGCTTATATGTGGTGCCATAACACGTATATATTTTGTCTAGGTGACTCTATACTAGACAAGGCACAATTAAGTAATTATAAGGACCGTAGCGCGTACCACGCTGCGCTGACACTGCAACGCGATGCCCAAAAAAGCAAGCCTTGCTAAGACGACACGGTGGTGGCACCTGCCAGTCTCTTTGCGTTCTATACCTTATCGCCTCCGAGACGGGCACGCACCTTTCCCCGTTGGGGGGCACGCCTGCATGAGTTTTCGTAGATAACTGCCAGATGGACCTCGTGTCTAACGTGCCTCGATGGGCTCGTTCACCTTCGCTGCACAGATCGCGACACTAACACAGCGCTTCCAGAATACAATTCACCTATTTTCTCGCGCAGAACCTCAAATAAACGTTTTGTTCACTCTCTCCACACGCAAGACTCTAGTCTTTCGACGACATTTGCAGTGAAACGTGCAGATACGGGGCCAATTTTTGTCTTGCATGCATTTAGAAGCATGACGTTTCATATTAGCGCACTTGCTATTATGTACTCATATCAGGTCATACAAGGCTACTGGTCTAATATAACGCGCGCTACCGACGTGCCCTAAATTGGAGATATTTCATGTCAATAAATGTAAGAATATCTAGTGTTTGGTAGGAATGCCAGAACCACAGGAACTTAGTATACAACTTGTTCTCTGGCTAGTTCTAAGCAGAACACCCTGTAACACCAGGCATCTAATACATATGTCGCACGAAGAGGTCTTATGTCATTTAAACCTGACGATTTACTTCAATGTGATTCAATTTCAACGTCTCTCAGCCAACTAATGTCAATAAAAATGTCTTAAGCAAATGTATGAGATAGCTGCTCTTTCTGAAAGTTTTCGCCATGTCTTCACGCTGTCCTGTGTATTATACCTTAGCTTGAGTCTATCGAGAGTACTTCTTCGCGATAAACACCGGTGCACTCAATGATTTACTAGCGCTCGCCTGTAGATAAGGAATATAGCCTAAGCATACAACTACCAAGATTGTAAATACAATCGAAGGCACGATGAAGAGCAAAAAAATATTGCGTGAAATTACCTTGCTCGTCGTCCGATGCAAGACACGCTGCGCAATTCAGTTTTTCCGCTGCCATCATGTTGCATTGGTTCCGGGCCAAGCAATACCTCATGTCTGCTTTTTTTTTTCTGAAGCACCACCCTGCCGACAGCAGCTATGGTGAACAATACACTTCACCAAAGTGAGGTATTGGGCTATATGCTTCCGCATGACTAAAATATTGCGTTACAGTACTGCGAAGTATGAAGTCGGCGAGTAGACACGAAGCGTAGTGGACACCACTTGCGCAAGCTATCAACTGAATTTATTGGAAAAAAAGAACAGACAAATAAAGGACTACATTAGAGTCCAGCTACATGCACGCAATTTTCTAGCGACAGTGACAAGCGGCAGCGACGAGTGACAGGATTTGCTGTTGCGCAGGCATGCTTGTAGCAGTCACGTTCGCGTGTCTCTGGAAATCCACTGCGACGACTTTCGTCAACACGGCTGCAGCCCTGGTCCACGCTACGGCAATAATTTGCTCTCGATGTTTGGTATCCTCACCCACTTCAAGCCCCGTTGCGGTGGTCTAGTGGCTAAGGTACTCGGCTGCTGACCCGCAGGTCGCGGGATCGAATCCCGGCTGCGGCGGCTGCATTTCCGATGGAGGCGGAAATGTTGTAGGCCCGTGTGCTCAGATATGGGTGCACGTTGAAGAACCCCACGTGGTCCAAATATCTGGTGCCCTCCACTACGGCGTCTCTCATAATCAAATGGTGGTTTTGGGACGTTAAACCCCACATATCAATCAATCAATCAATCAATCAATCAATCAATCAATCAATCACTTCAAGGAGTGCAAGGTATCGACCACCTTCTTTACAATTGCAGCTCACGCATAGAGTGAGATAGCGGCCGTATTTTGTCGCAAGTCTTGCTGTTGATTCTTTTGATGTTTCGGTGGTGGCTTGTGACAATTACGGTAGCTTGCTGCAATATGAAGTAGTCATGCGAGGTTGGTTGTAGCCATCGTAGCGTATGCTTATGGGTACCCTGTCGCAGTTGCACCAAATTGCGAAAGAAGGTTGTGAAACTGTTTTATGGCTCCCTTATGCCACACAAGACGGTAATAAATTTTGCACGTCATCCCCAGATGTCCATTCTGATACTTGCAAATTGTGCGGCTGGGCTAACAGCAATACTTAGGCACATTCTCTTGTAATGTGCAGTTTTAGAAGGAAATGCAGCCTCCCCAGTACAGGATGCGGCGCGGCGGACGGCTGCTCTGCGCAGCTCCAGCCTCAACGATCAACTGTGGGCCATCCAGCAAGTTCACGAGGCGGCGAGAAGACGGGGTCTCCGGTCCTCCCTGGGGACGGCCTTGGCGGGGACCACGAATTTTGCGCAGTTATATTACCACCACTCTTTTTGGTGAGGGGGGCGATCCTCCTTGATTTTTGGGGAGGAGGGCATAGCATTGAAGTGGTTCATTTTTTCTCTGCATGCCCAGGCGAAAAAAAATTGAGGCGAGGGAGGAAGCAAAGGCCTGGTGTGTCATGCCTTGGTTATGCCACTGCTTTACAACAAGGTCTACTTGCCGATATCGGCCCCTCTATATCCGATTACGCAGATCTTAAATAACCAAAGTGAACTAATTTGTAATTACTTGTCAGACAATTGCATCTAACGCAATACGTTATATTGAAGCGCGCATACACGCGACTGTGGCCTTTTGTCTTCAAAAGCCATTGTCGACTTTGGGACCTCCTCGCATATACAAAACGCGTGTAATATTGCTGTGTTTTTATCATTAACACTTCAAGATTAGCATGACCCCTGCGCAAGGATGACACGCAAAATTGTGAAGCGTTCCACATTTTTAGAAATACACAGTGGGGCTGACAAAAAAACATTTAATGATATTCTTGATGCTGTCAGTAATTGGTGCACTGAATCTAAAATGGAAATAAATCAAGCTAAAACAGCTGCTTTGCGCGTCACAAACAAAAGTAAGTCTGTCTTCTATTCCAATTACACTCTATGTTCTAGCCGCCTGTCTACCGTCAGTGAAATAAAATATTTAGGTGTAACAATATCCAGTAATCTGAATTGGAGGACCCATTCGGAAAACATTTGTGCGGTGGCGGAGAGAAAACTATGGTACTAGCGAAGAAAATTAAGACTTGCTACGACTCCCGTTAGGCTAGCGGCATATCATACAACATTGGAATATGCCGGCATTGTGTGGGATCCCTCGGAAATTGGCCTCATTAATATGCTAGAAAGAGTACAAAGGCGAGCTGCCAGGTTTATTCTTTCAAAGTACTCCTCGACTGAGTCAGTAACAAAAATGCTACGCACTCTTCAACTGCCCACTTTAGCCGAACGACGGCAATTGGCAAAGATGAAGTTCTTGTTTTTATTGTCAAAGAATAAATTAAACATAAACACAACAAAATACTTAACGCCACACCGCGGAAGAAACCTAAGAAGTGTAAACGCTTACACTTACGAAGTGCCACAACAGCGTGTCAATGTATATGCGAATTCATTTTTTCCAAAAACAATTCGTCAGTGGAATGCTTTGCCATTACAACTTGTTCATTGTGATTCACTGGAAAAATTTGAGCAAGGGCTCAAAGATATTTTTCTGTAAGCAGGGTATACTATGTTAATTTATTGCAATTTATTTGTATGCTTACTACGACTGCACAGTTTTTCCTTCAGCCTCCATGCCGGTGTTTCCAATGTATGTTATGTAACATTTCCAAGTTAAAGTGTGGCTGTTTAAATTGCTGTATGATGTGAATGTATTGATGTTTGTCATTCTTAGTATGTCCCACCCCTGTAACAGCCGAAAGGCTAACAGTATTTGGAAAATAAATAAATTTTATTTTTTTTATTATTTATCAATTGATATGGACCCATAGTCCAAGCAAAGAGGGTAATAAAATGACACACAGTAAACCCGTTCAAAAAAGAAAAACAATAGCGAGAATACAGCAAATGTATATTTATTTATTTATTTATTTATTTCTGTTAGCTTGCTTTGCAAATCATAATCAGGAGTGGGTTGTACGAAAAGCTAAAAGAAACAACGAAGATAAAAGAAACAATGAATACACATTGTGGGAAAAAGAAACGAACTGTGAATACACATTGTGGGAAAAAGAAATGTTGGGAGATCCGTCTTGAACAATATTTACAGCATGTGAAACACTGGGAACAGTATGTAATAAACAGAACTCAAAATATTGCAGCTGAAAATGCCGGCAAGCAAATACATGGATAAAAAACAACAGAACAAAAGAAACAAACCGTAGCTAAACAAAGTAAAGACAGAGTAATGAAAAAAAAGAACGCGACAAGAATGCGCAAAACAGCACTTGCTTACTGAGCACCCAGCTCTGCAACAAAAATATGTTTGTGTTGAAACACCCCTTGTCATAGATTAGTAAGAGTATGGACAAACAACGGTGTGGTTTGGCTCTGCAGTACATATTCAGGCAATCCATCCATGGATGGCACCAGAAAAAAAGAAATTGAAGGTGTTGGTTCGGCAGGAATATTCGGTTAATTTGAGCGAACGAGATGAGCACTTAGGGCAGCCCGTCCCACGGTTTGATGTACTAGTCCTTGTATATTTTAACGTGTTCGCGGTGAATTAGGTATAACATTTTCAATCTTTCTCGATGGCGTCGTATTGAACCTCTAGAGATTTATTTATTAAATCTCAAGAGGTTCAAGGTTCGCGTCCTGTAGTAAAGCACTTACGAATGTGTGGCGATGATAGGAAGTGAAAATGAATCTCACTGATTCTCGTTGTATGCCCTCGATTTCACTTACGGTAGACTGGGTGTTGGGACCCCAGACAGGAGCAGCATATTCTAGCAGTGGCCTCATATATGTCTTGCTTGCCAATTATTTTATGTTACTCGTGCGTTTAGACAAGGTTCTCCTCAGATATCCAAGCTTTTTCATGACTTTATTTTTCATGTAAGCCATGGGACTATTCCACCTAAGGTCCGACGTGATCACTAGGGCAAGATATTTATATTCATGAACAAACGATAAGTTATGACAGCTGATGCTGTAGACAAAGGGTAATGAATTATTTTTGCGCGTTATGACCATCGAAACAGTTCTTTTCATAGGTTAAGGTTCAACTGCCACTCTAAGCACCATGTAGCTATTACGAATAAAGATGGATTCAGCAGAGCCTGATCTACCTCACTGTGAATTCCTTGGTAAAGTATAGTCGTCTGCAAACAGCCGAATTTCAACTTGTATGTTTTTTACAATGTCATTATTAACAGTAGGAAAAATAAAGAACCTAGGACTGATCCTTGTGACACAAGAAACTGCACATCGGATGAGACAGATTTAGAGTTTTCAACAACAACTCTGCCGGCTACCAGTCAAATACGCCTCTATCCATCAAAGAATGCAGTAATTTTTTAGAATAGATTTTAGTGTTTATTACAACTTTTGATGGAAAGAACATTATGTCGATGTGACCTATATGGTTGGCACAACGTTATAAAAAGTTTTAATCGAAGTCATAGCATCATCAATTTGCACAGGCCAGCTCGAACTAGAAAACTCGAGTATTTGCACCTAAAAGCGCTATCGAAGCGCTTTCCACCGTGCACCGTAGCTCGTATGAGGTGTTTGGATATCAGACCATCTTCCTCAAGCCTACTGGCCAAACACGACAGCGTTGTCCCCTTTCGAAGGGCCGAAGTAAGAGAGAACCCCGCGATGTGTATTCATTATATTAATGCGTACGTCAACGAACATCCTCCTTACCTCCTCCAGCCCCACTCCGGCGATAATGTTTTGCGTCATGGACTACTAATTTTTGGGTTATTACCTGCCAAGATCATATACGATGACGCACGCCGTTGCACATGGTTATGAGAATCGCTACCACCCAGGGTGCTTTAACGGGCACCTAAATCTAAGTACTTGGCATCTAGCCCTCCACCCCCATGAAAGCGTTGCTGTCACGATTATGGCCAAACCCTTTACGTTTGGTTTAGCAGCAGAGCACTGACTGACTTCAGAGACTCAATGCACCCCCTAAGACTTGCATGATAACGCTATGACGCTGTCATATTGAGGTCTTCATGCGTAAAATTCCATCATTTACCCCACCCACCTACCCACACCCACCCGCGCCCCGTCGAACTGGCATAAAGTCAAAATTGTGCTTTTTTTTATTCATTTACGACAATTCAAAAGTACTGCAAGATGCTCGCAGTGTATGGATTATACCGACCGGGCCGTGCCTGCTAATGGCATCGCTTTTGCCAGCATGGCACCGCTTGCCCGCACCCTCGGTACTCGGCTGATAATGGCTGTGCTGTACAACACCTGGCTATGCCATGTTTATTTGTCTGCACTCACCCCCACTTCCCTTTATTTTGCCCTTGCTTCCCATGAAAGGCTATGCTAGGCACAGTTTAGCCGGACAGACACCGAGCGATGATATGAAATGACAAGATATGAAAACGTGACCGCCCAGGCCCTTAAATGCTGTGCGCTTGACATTACGGTGTTGTCTTCAGATGCAGCCAGGGTGAAAGATAGTAGTTATGGACCTGCTCCGAACATGGAGCCGTTATACACAAAGATCACCATTTCACGACGTTAAATAAAGGTGCCAATTTCGCGCGTGTAATACAAAAATAACTGACATCACTGAACTGCATGGTGCCAAGGAAATCATAATTATGTCAAAGAGGTAATACACTCGTGCATAATAAACTACATGGGGGACAACACGGAGTCAGCATTTCATGGGCGGGTACGAATATGCGCAATCGAACACTCGGTCGAAGTTCGCTGAAGTGCGCAAGGCGAAATGCAGCGGCGCTATCTCCGCGCCGTTCTTCCCGCAGTAAGTACGCGCGAATCGCAGATAGTGCAGCGCGTCCACCTCCTTCTGATGGTGCGTTTCGTCCTCCATATGGGTCGCTGCCAACGACACTTCAACGGCCCAGCGAGCCCGAGTCATGTTGAACCAGTCGCATGGCTCCACTTCCAGCCTGAGCGTCTTTTGCGAATACTCGGCCAAGCATTCGGCGTAATTAGTCGGCTGGGAGCCGATGTCCGGCAGGCCCATACCGAACAGCATGATGGCCGTCAGCGCCCCGAGGGTGCCCGAGTTGAGCGTTTCCTCGGTGGCGCCCGCGTAGTAGTAGTCTGGTATGAAGTAGTTGGTCGGCATGAAGAGGTAATAGTGGAAGACGTCACTCCAGTAGTCGGAATTCCGGAATATACGCCTGCCACGCCGCTGGTAGCGAACTAGGTTGGCCAGAAAGTCTTCGTCGTATGTCTCGTCGAAAGCCGGGTCGTTGAGTCCGGAGACCTCTGCGTGCACGAACACGAGTGTAGCGTTACGATGACGAAACTCTTAAACGGCTCACCAAACGCGAAAAACGACCGGCGTATACCGTAGGCCACGCCAGCAGGGCGGATGCAAAAAACCATCACGCGAAGACGTCATCCTGTGGCGTCATCGTGTCGTCACTGCAAATTCACACAAGGTGAAGCCACGCAGTGGCATCATCGCGTGACGTCGTCACTTGATCGATCTAAGCGGCACCGATGCCAGTGTATAGTTACAGACCACTTACAATTCCTGCCCCGCCGTGGTGGTCTAGTGGCTAAGGTACTCGGCTGCTGACCCGCAGGTCGCGGGGTTTTTTTTTACATTTTATTGAGGTTGTTATGACCACATTTCAAGAAATGCACAACACTGATTAGACCCATAGCCATAGGCTAGTAAGGGGTCTAACGAGAGAAAGTGTACAAGCAGAATACAATTTGTGTATAAGAAAAAAATCAAAATATCCAAAAACGTTGATTTTTCAACAAACGAACAAAAATATAAGAAGATACACATTGTTGCACTTTGTTCATAAATAATAAAATAATCAAGTATAGACAAAACATCAAACTATGTGTAAGGCTTAGTACATGGTCATTACTATTGATCGACATGTAGCAAATATTTTTTGAGTGCGCTCGAGAAAACCCTAGAATCTTTAATCTGAAGTGGTATGTTATTCCACACTTTAGCTCCTACGAACTGTAGTAAGCGTTCACCATACACGTTTTTAGTGGGTGAAAGATTAAAATTCCGCAATGTCATGCATCTAGTGATGCGGGATGACGAAGAAAAGATAGATACATCGAAAGGTACACTGTGTGCAATAACATTGTTGATGGTGACTGCGGTTTTATGCTGCCATATGTAATCAAAAGGTAGAATATCCAATTTGTGAAACAAAGACTCACTGGGTTCATTATATGCTGCATAATCTATAATTCTAAGTGCACGCTTTTGTAATATCCGGATAGGATCAAGGTAAGTTTTAAAGGTCCTTCCCCATGAGTCTAAGCAGTATGATAGATGACTATGAACAAACAAAAAATAAAGGACTCTGAGAATATTTCTGCCAAAATAATTTCTAGCAGCCAGTAGCATACTGCAGCCAGATGCTAGCTTAGTACAAACAGAGTTAATTTGTTTTTTCCGGTGTAATTGGCTGTCGAACACTACACCGAGATATTTAAATTCATTTACATGCTCAAGTTGGCAGTTGTTCATTGTTCGAATCCCGGCTGCGGCGGCTGCATTTCCGATGGAGGCGGAAATGTTGTAGGCCCGTGTGCTCAGGTTTGGGTGCACGTTAAAGAACCCCAGGTGGCCAAAATTTCCGGAGCCCTCCACTACGGCGTCTCTCATAATCATATAATGGTTTTGGGACGTTAAACCCCACATATCAATCATCAATCAATCACTTACAATTCCTCCAATTCTGGAGGAATCGCAAATTCACGTTAATCGTCCCGAGCTTTTGATGGAGGGTGCGGTAGCCCCCTGCAGGCCTGGCACGGCGTTCTTACACAGAAGAGTAATAGGCATGCCGCCTCCCGGAGGTGGAGCGTATGCTTATAAAGTTGTAAGTGATTATAAAGGTGAATTCCCACACCACGGTGGTCTATTCATTATGTTGCTTGTTTGCCTGCTGACCCAGAGGTCACGATATAGAATTCCCGCCACAGTGGTCACAATGCGATGGAGGTAAAATGATGGGGCACCGTTTTCTTATAAATTATAGCGCCCGTGAAAGAAGTCCCAGGGAGAATACTCTTCTGGAACCATCCACTATGACGTTTTTCAGAATCATTTCCTGGATTTGCGATTGTACAACCACAACAATTATTATAAGACCCAATCACTATTGTTCAGGCGCATCGTACTCGGGAGCTTCCCACATGTGGCATAAGCGCCAGAACTTGAAGCTTTTAGGACGGAAGTGGTAAAAATGGGCGTACATGATAGCAACTAGGTGGCATATCTGGATTTTTTTTTGGTACAAGCCAAGACTATCTGTGATGTCAACGCGCCCTTTCGCACAACCACTGCATGGTTGGGACGATGAATTATCCTGAGGACCTTTCTCAAGTTCTCAACACTCTTTCATTGTCCTCGTACCCCTATCGGTGGGTGCGGTGAATGATTGGAGGGATAAAATTAAAGCTACATGTGCGCCCAGGTGCAGTTATCGCGGGCGCTATGTCATGCTCACCCTGGTCGCCGAGGGAGGCTGCCATGAGATCGTCCCTGCTGATGTCCAAGTCATTGCCAAGGTGAAGTGCGTTGGTTCCGGCTAGACGCACGCTGCTCCACATGTTGTTGAAGTACACGGCTGCCTTTTCCGTGCCCAGCCAGGACGCGACCGCCGTGTCGAAAGGAACGGTGAAAAGAAAGGCCATGTTGTTCACGCACTTTGACCAAGCCCTGCGACCGATAGCATATAACAGCCACACTCGTTTACAACAGCTCCACCTATAGGAACCCTGCTTCAGCTGTGAAAGACGATCGTGTGAGCTAGTTCCCTTTAGAACCGCAACTACTTCCCGAAAATATTAGAGAACGCTTTGTCTGTACTACCTAAAGCATTTTGACTGACTGAGCAGCGAGTCCATGACAGAATTTACCACTAAGTTCAAACATTACGACCTTTAGCCAGCGGCTCGAAAGAGATATTGCAGACACGAAGCTTAAAATTACACCACGTGCCAAACAACTAATGTGAATTACTCACGATTGGGTGTTTAAAAGAGCAAATAATTACAATGCGCTCAGACTAGCTTCGTCTTTACCGTGAGCCATGCATAGACGTAGTACTACCCTCTCCACATAATGCAAACCAAAGTGCCAACTTCCTTCCGTCTCCCCATCTTCGTTTGTCGACTCCGAAATAAAATTTGGCACCGTGTCTTCAATTTACACTGCAAATGTCGTTGAAAGACGGTAGTATTGCGTCTAGAGAGACTGAACAAAACGTTTGTTTGATGTTCAGCGCAAGAAAATTTGTGAATGGTATTCTGGAGGCGCTGCGTTAGAGTGCCTCGAGCGTGCAGCGGAGGCGAACGAGCGCATCAAGCCACGTCACACGTGAGACAAGAGCGCTATCTGGCAGTTATCTTGGAAAACGAAGGGTGCGGCTCTGAGATGGGCGTGTGTGCCCATGTTAGAAGTGATAAGGTGCAGAAGGCAAGGCGACGGGTAGGTGCCACCAACATGTCGTCTTAGGAAAGCGTTGGGAACACTTGCATTTTCGTGCAAGCGTTGCATGGTCAGCGCAGCGAGTTTAACGCTACGGTCCTTAGAATTACTTATGTATGTCTTTTCTAATGAAAAGACACACGTAAAGAATATTGACGTGCTGGTGTGGGGCTTCAGATATGCGCAATAATTGCTTTTTAATTGACAATCACACAAGTATGAACGCTGAATCTTGAGCAATATTGGTGGGCGCTGCGGATGGGGTCGGCCGTTTAGGGTATCGTTTAGGTCATTTTGGTGTCGTTTAGGGTACCGTTAAGGGTGGACAAACAGACAAATAGACAGACACGTCAAAATTCTTGCGTCGAATGACCCCAAGAATTGCTATCGTCTTTAAAAGCAAAACAAACTCTACCAGAGGTTCTGAGAAAAGAAAACGCCAGGCCTGCGCAGGAAGCGTGGCACACTCAGTGCGAAAACTGGACGAGCGAAATTTCTAGAACCTGTCATATACGATGCCAGTTCAGGTTCAGGTTCAAGCCAGCGGAGCCCTGGACCAAGGCACCACCCAGTTAGCTCCTGAATTCCCCTTTACCTCTTCATTGAAACCAGTTGCTTCTTCTTCTCTTTGGGGCCTAATAATAGAGGTAGACTTGCAAGGTACTTTACTGCACCATACATCTTATTATTTGTAAAGTACAGAAGCGTCCACTGAGCTATTACTCGTGATTCGGCGCAGAAGCAAAGTATCAGCTACAGATATGCAAGCCATCATGAGCACACTTTTGATGTGACCTCTCGCCCCTTTCCCAGGGCAGGTTAGCCAACCGGATGTTTGTTTTCCGGTTAACCCCTCTGCCTTTTTGCATCACATCTCTCTGTTTCTCTCTCTCTACTGACGCGGTGGCCGATGACGATGAAAACATAAAAACGTTCCACTCATTACAAAGGGCTCCGTTATAAGACCCGCTGGCTACGTAATTCTCTATGAGTGAATGGCGATCGTCATTTTATTCTTCTACCGCGGTATATTACATACGTTATCGGGGGTTATTGAGCGAGACGAATTTATTGATGTACGGCGAAACGGATCGTGGGTACCCTATGGGCTTCGTCGGCCTCTAATAGCAGTACGCTTCCGCGGTACCTACTACGCTGTAAGATATACCTTTTGCAAATTAGAAAAGCATCCTCATTAGTGCCGTATAATACCAGGGATAATGCCGTATAATTCCAGAAGTGCCGTATATATACCAGGGACACACCTGTTAGGCACTATGTCCACATTGCTGATGCTGGGGCGGATGACGAGAAATTATTATGACTTATATTTGCAAAGGTTTGGAAGCATTTTGCGACCCACTCGTTGGAAAAGTCGCATTGTTTAACGACTGGTCAGTCATAATTGTGACGGCTCGTTATTTTACTCTTCTACCATGCTACATTACTAATGAGTACATCGTTTCTTCTTGACATGAAGCCTGTACAGGGTCTTCTTGCGAAGTACTTTCAAGCGCTGGCCTGGCACTGGGATGCCAGGGAAAGAGCCTATATCAGATTTGAACCCTGTTTCATAATGGATATTGTTATTCATTTAGTTTTGTTTTCTGATATCGCGTGGCAGCGTTGGCATTAGCAGTGGCGGCGGCAGCGGGCAAGTACGGCGCGACAAACGGCGACCGTTGCGCCCTCATAACAGCTTTCGCAGGAAAACGTGAATGAAGATAGGGCGTGCATCTCACAGGTCCCGCCTTGTCAGTGGTGAAGGTATAGGCGAATTGTTGTTTCCCTTCACCATATAAAATCCAGGGGTGCCATTAGTGTCCGGAAACGAGAAGCCACCACATCGCGACAAATGGCCTCAAAGGTTGCACTGAATAGAAGTATAAGACTGAATTGGCGTACGGTTCAGTAGAGGGGGGGAAGCACTCCCCCGAGTCCCCTCATGCACCCACCCATGCTATCAGCAACAGCATCGACTGTGCAGCAACGTAAGTGTGCACATTGTCATAGTATACGTGTAGTGGGTGCTATACTAACACGCAAAAAGAATGCATCACGGGCTAGTGCGCACTTGGCACTTTCAGTAAACATTCTTGCATACCTTGAGTTGGCCCATTTCAAGGAACAGTTGTTTCTTTCCTCAGGGCACGGTTGAGGTGGCCACGGAAAAAAAGCAAGTCAGCCTAATGAACGATAACGCGACGCGAGCCATGAGGCACATGGTGCGATTGCGCTATCGCGTTGCACTCTTGAAGGCATAGCTGAAGCACCATACAAGTTTTCTTTTTTTTTTATGTCGACAGCCCTGTGTCACCCGCGAAAGGCGAAAAACCAACCGTCCGCTACAACTGTCAACCAGCGGTGTGGACTTGGAAAGACAGTGAGGCGAAAAATCACGTTTTGACGCCCCTACTGACCCATAGCCAGAAGTTTTTTTTTTTTTCATACGATGCGACACTTGCTGAAGAACTTGAGTATATCTGGAAAGCATCTTCTGTTTCTTTCTTTTCGGCAAAACACGCTCCTTCATAAGAATTTTGGAAGGGGGGGGGGAGCGCTTTCATAGGGGACCCTCTTTGGCTATGGGCCTGCGTCTACCCGTTGCCACAGATCGTCAGGGTTTGTAAAGTCACCGTATGGTGACCTCATCCCGTCATCTCGTGGCATGGTTTCTTGATCGCAGTTGGTCTAATCACGAAGTAAATGCAGAACACTTGCGATGCCTCTGATCTTGAAGGCTGTGCAAAGTACCCGTTAGGCACAGAAAATTTTGGGTGAGTGGCGGAGGAGGATCAGTAAACCGACCGAGACGAAAAAGATGGATTTGGTCTTGCAGTCGTCCCAGGCAGATGCTTAAAGTACGTGTTCTCGCTCTCTCTCTTTATTTGCGGCACTTCTCTTTCCCTGCCACATACTTTTCGAGTTAGTTCTCCAGACAGATAATCTAATCTAAAGACCTGCGATCAAAGCCGAAGTTATGATGACCGACTCACGTGAACGGCTCCGTCGACGCGCGTCGCTTGGCCTCGTAGTGCTCCAGTGCCGCGAACGGAGCCACCGTAGCGAGCAGTTCGTACAAGCTGGCCAATTCTACCGGGGCCTTGTATAGCATCTCCACGAATTTCCCGACGCCGTCGGAATTGGACGACAGCAGCTCCAGTTCATCGACTTTCCCCTTGAAGCCGGCTTTCGAGGCAAGTAGAGCCTCCTGCCAGGTCAGTCTGTCCACGGTACCCAACATGCTTTCCTGTGCTTCCATGACTGGTGCTCCCGGAAGTGCCGGTCGCACCTCTTTCAGCGCTCCGTCCAAGCGGACGAAGTCTGCACCAAGCCGCTGGATGGTTTTGGAATCCACGACCTGGGAAGGCAAACGTAAAACGATCGTCAAATGAATGACATTGAAAGCCAAAACGCAGAACTGAGAGTTCTATTCTCCGGAGCGAACATATAGTCAAAACTGTGCTCTTTTTTTTATTCATTTAGGGTAATTCAAAAGTACTGCAAGACGCTCGCAGCGTATGGGTTACCCGACCGCGCCGTGCCTGCTAATGGCGTCACTTTTGCCAGCATGGCACCGCTTGCCCACAACCTCGGCACTCTGCTGCTAATGGCTGTGCTGCACAATACCCGACTATGCTATGTTTGTTTGTCTGCACTCACCCTCACTTCCCTTGATTTGGCCCTTGCTTCCCATAAAAGGCTATGCTATGCACAGTTTAGACGGACAGACACCGAGAGATGATATGAAGTGACAAGATATGAAAACAATAAAAAAAGCAATAATCCTAAAACAATACTGCCCTGAGTGCAATGACGGGTATTGCGCCCTAGCGTCTGTATTACAAAACGTCTCCTTTAATAAACAAGATGACTGGGAAGAAGCTCATAAAAGCAGTAATCCTCAGAAACTACCAAGGGCTGTTTGAAGGGCGCGCAAGCCGCCGGAAGACCAAGCCTGACGCTTCCGATTCTCACCTAGAGGCGGCCGGCAACTGCGACTTATTAGTTCATTAGGACTTCAATAAAGTTTGTTGACAGACCGGCGAACGCAACGCCGGCCAGCTGATCAACCGACTGGCCTCATGACCCATTCACACCGACGGCGGTGCGGCAAAGCACGCAAGCGGACTATTTGAAGCGGCGAGTGCGGGCAGCTGTTCAGTCCGCACGCCTCCTTTGGCATATCACGTGGCAGAAGACGCGGAAAGCTCGCGCTTTCGCGCAAGTGTTGCTATCATGTGGCAATTCTCCTCCCCAAGGTACACCAGCCAATGCCACCTAGATAATTTCAGGCCTGCTCACCGTTTTCATTTCAGGCCTGCTCAGACAATTTCAGGCCTGCTCACAGAGCCGTGGTCTCTGACGTCACTCCGTTTAGATTGGTGTATTTCGCTGCACAGACGTGCCTACGCTTGCTCTCGTCACTCGACAGACATGGATTGCCAAGTTTGACGAGCGGTTTCGTGGCGTGCTGTTGTGCTTGTTGGCAGCTCGAGGAGACCGCGTTTTTCTGTGTCCGTAAACTACAGCGTGGATATGTGATGCGCTTTGTGCACTGGAGAGAGAGAGAGAGAATAAACATTTGTTAATAACAAAAGAACACTGAGCCTTCTTTGGGTGGGGCCCTCAGTCCAGGGCTCCATTGCCTTGCGCGACCCTGCGAGCCCGCTGGACCAGCTGCTGCTGTTCCTGCCGGCGTAAGCTGAGCAGTGCAGACTCCCTGGATATTTTTCATCTGTACGGCTGCAAATCCAAACAGTCGGGCGATGCTGCGTGGCAGATTGTCGCGGCAAAGAAACCGAAGTTTTGAGTGTTCGCATTTATTAAGGACGACGGAAGAACGAGACGAGAGCGTGTCGTTCCTCAAGCTGACGTCAACATGTTTTTTTTTTTCGTGACCTGGAGGTACGTGCGTTTATACTACATATTTTTAAGTCATTTTAATGGCACCATATCCCACCATGTTTCGTTCTTGCTCAAAAATAAAGGTGTCATGTGTGCTTCAGACTTGTCGTAAGCCCTGGCATTAAAATAGTTAACGCGCGTGGCAGTATACGTTTTCAAAACAGGCGGCGTTTTTCCTTCAGGGTTGGTAAACGTTTTGCTATTGACACTTAGCGCCATTGACTTCTTGTACTACCTCTGTTCACTCGATTGAGAAGTATTGAAGGAATGCTGTTGCATTGCTTAGTGCGGCGGTTTTTCGCATAGTGTGTTTTTACTGGGGTTCATACAATTTTATTGCGGTATTATAATTTTGCGACTGTCTCGAAACACGCGCGCAAATCTCCAAACGCTTTCAAGTGTAATACTTTACCTAAACCAGCACCTTTTTCGACACAAAAGGCAGCGTAAAGCTGTTAGGCATGTAAAAGTCACCACGGACACTGCATCTTTCAATGGGAGACTTAGGCGACAACGGATCGACAGTGTCAGGTACGCGTGGTACTCAAGCAAAACGAGTGAAGTCACACCGGCATTCAACAGGCGTGAAAATATTTTTTTTTTCTACGTGGCATCGCACCAGTGCCACCACCACGCCTTCAACACGTGGCGCTCTGATTGGCTGCGGCAAAGCGATGAGCCTCGGCAGGCGGCAGAAAATTGCTACGAGACCGAACCCACGTGCCGCATCACTTTCCGTCCGCTTTCGCTTTGCCGCTTTGGCCACCCCTCCTTAGGCGAAGACTAGACTTTAAAAAAACGCGCTTGTTGCGAAAGAACAATGTACAAAAGCGCGCCAACAAAAAAGCGTGTGACTACACCCCTTTGGAGTCCTCGCATCAAAAACTACGATGTCAAACATTTCTGCTCATGTAGGAAGCTCTACGCAATTCCTAAGCAGTAAACATTAAGTAAACTGCCTTATCAGGGGGTACCACAATTGAAACACCAAGTTTTTAGAACTTAATTAAGAGAATGACCCGAAAATACTAAGGCATACTTTGAAATAGGTGACATCCCGCGTGGGGATTTTGGCAGGTGATAGAGTGAACCAACACTGACCTTAATTTTCTACTGTTTTAATAAACATACGACGGTATTAAAGCTTTGTTAGAATGATTTATCAATCTAAACCGATTCACTGCTTAATTTTAAACTTCCTTCAATCAGAGTTATTCTTTGCCACCTGAACCAGAAGCGGGAATCGTGTAGAGGGGGGTAGTGGTCGCGCTCGGCAACGCCTTCTGACAACGCTCGGACGAACGCACTGATACTCATTACTCACGCCATTGATATTGCTGTAGAGAACCTTGAGTAAAAAAATTTCAATTACAATAGAGGGAAAAGATGATGATGACTTTCGCCTTCGACGTGTTTCAGGCGGACGTATTAGGAACGGAGTGAGTGCATTCGCAGGGAAGCCCCTATTCCTTCGCACTTTATGGGAGTGCATCATATTCTGTAAGCACAGTTGTCCAAACGGGGTCTTCGCACCGTCCTAAGTGCATTATTGAAACGCGGTGAAAGAAAGGGCCCTATAAACAGTTTTTCCTTTAGACACTTATGAATAAGTATGATATTTTCAGTAAACGCGTATTCTTTTTCTCGCGTGCTTACCGTGCCAATTCAATATATCAGTTCCAATTAGGCGTGAAAAAGCGTTTTTGTAGTGTTTCTATAGCGCGTAGAAACGCCCAATTTCGGTGTTCGTGTCTAAATGCCTATAGGTACCAAGCAATAGGTGCCTATAAATGCCTTATTTATAAAATGAGCACTCCTATGAACGATCTTTAAGCTCCCATTTCAGTGCAACTAGTGCAAGTTATTCAAACTATACGATAACACTGATTGTCCGAAACTCTATGGCGTTAAACTTGTTTTTCTAGTTCAATGCATTACCGGTAAACGGTCGCCGTGCAGACATGGTGCTAGTGATTAGCGAATGCGAAACTGTCGATGACCGTCAAAAGGAAAAAGAATGGGATATTTGCGCAGAGTTTGTTTCCTTCATAATTTATCACTCAAGGCGTTCATTGACAGGTGAGAACTCAACCGTAAGTGTTTAGACCCTGCCAAGACAAGACATACCTCTGGTCTTTTAGATATCGGGCTATTTGTTTCTGATAGCACTGCCGTTCATTGTGATGCTCAAATGAAAGGAACAAATGAGCGTGTTGATTTGGCAGTAGACACTGGACACAACATGCTAGAGAATGAAAAGAGAGGTCGTATTATGGGAACCATATCGGAAAAAGGACAATTCATAGCTATCAATGCTCAACATGGGTACCTTTGTGTCACCATAAAAAATATAATTTCGTGCTTTTCTGTCGTATAGACACAGGCCTCGCACGTCTCAGTTTTGAAACTGTTTGTTTTAGTGAGAAAATTTACTTTACCTGCATGTGCAACGGCGCAAGCCTAAAACATGTTTTGCCTGTCTTTTTGTGTCACCTAAACGTTGTTTTTCATGCCTATTTCTGGAGTTTAGGCCCATTTTTAAGGCCTAAAAACCCGGCGTCTACTCATAACATGGCCGCACTGCAGAAATACTCTGAAAAACAGCTCTATACCCAGACCTTGATTGCGACGGCTTCGTCCAGAAGAAACTGCAAAAAGTCGGCTTCGCTAGAGGAGCAAGAGATGCACATCCCGATCTCGATGATGGCCGTTTTAGGGTCTCGAACAGTGATGTTCAACACCGACGTTACGTGGGTGTTGAGTACCGTGCTAACGAGGAGGTTGAACAGCATCACGTTGTCTTTGATGCTCATCCACTCTTCGGGGTTTATCTTTGCGGCAGCCAGGAGGTCCTGAAGGCTGGAGCTCCTGTTTATCATGAACAAAAAAAATGTTATACGCCCGATGCTCATTACAAAGGCAAAACGAGAAGCCTACAACAAAATGCTCATTATAACCTGCAGCTAGCACCCGTCATGACACAAACGCGACTCAAGGCAACCGATTATCACACCTGCGGGTTCCTTATACTCGTAGGCCCCAAGAACTCGTGTCATCTTGCATATGACTAGCGTTGCCTTTGCCGCGTAAACTGAGATGATGTAATGTCCCTTCACATATGATTGCTTGAGAGCTTTGAGATTGCAGTCATGCTGATGTGATATCGAGCAACGAGCCTCTGGGCCAAAGCTTTCGTGTTTAGATGAAAGCCGCCCGTTTGTAACCATATTGAAAGAAAAAGGTGGCAGAGCTAGGATGAATGAAAAAGTTGAGATAAAAACAGGATGTTTCCTTCTTGGTATTCGTTCTAGCGCTGCCTCCTTAATTCTTCAAAGTGAACCCAAACCAATACTACCACCCATCTACCTTACCACAATCCATTTGAAACCATTGGCAAAAAGTCTAGCGACTCCTGCTGGTCGCAGGTGTGAACGAGACTTTGATTTACACCATCTCGAAGCGTTTCTCCGCCGAAATAAAAGGTACGCGGTGCTTCACTTAGAATTTAGACCCATTACGAGCTACGCGGGCTCTTCAGATTTAACAGACACGATGAATGTCGAGTGATCTAGCAGGTGGCTTATTTCCTTACAATGAACAAACCTGTTCAGGAGTCCATACACGATAACTGTAGTCGCTTACGACTAAAGAACCAGGGCAGTAGCCAGAACCGTGGGAGCTTACGGCCCCGGGGACACCCTGAAATTTCGATGGAGGAGTTTTTCCGTAACAACTCAAGGCCTTCAGCAAGCACTCCTCCCCCCTCTACCTTTTCGCAAAAAATATTCCGGCCTGTGGGCCTGCTATAGCTACGCGCTATCTGAAGCCACAGACATTGCTTTAAGATGAATATTGGTGCTCTATCCGATTACATTTTTTTTTCATTTTTGTGGCATCAAACACCTTATACACACTTCTGGTAGGCCATTTTATTAGACACACAAGTTCGTGTCACTTGCTTTCAGTCAGAAACATGACTTGCCTCACAAGTTTTAGCAATAATTACTGCATTAACTTTCGGGAAATGCAATTTATATCAGAAGAATAATATTTAAATAGTCGTACGCGCAGCACTTCAATTAAGCATGACACTGTACTTATGTATACAACGGAAGCAACCAAGCACGGGTTTCTTGAAGATGAGTGTCAAGTGCACCTCTGATCGCAAGTGAAGTGAAGTGAGATGCAACAAATGAAGTCCGTGGTGACTTCTCCGGAAAGGGGGATGCACACAAGCTTCCACCAATGGGCGCGCATTGTGGACTGACGTCACGGGGTGGACGGCCAGCGTTCGGAGAACATTGAAGATTGTATGAACGAGACTCTTTCTTCAAACTAGTAAGCCAGGGATCTCGAACCCACCTTATCTAGAGGCTTAATAAACAAGTAGATTGGGCTCTACTGTTTTCAACATGTAGATAAAGAGTACGAGGATTAGCTAGCGGGCTGTATTCATGAAAATAAACCCCAGCAAGGGTCAGAACAGCGTAAAATGTGAAAGAGGGGGAGAGGGGGAGGTAAAGCAGTATTATCTCACGTTTCCCTTTGAAAGAAATTCTTTTCAATGCCTCACATTTCGATAGTGGTTACTTTAGAGGGGAACTTCGCACCAGGGATTCTACGAACGTATTGATATCGATTTCCAGTATAACTAAAATTGGGACCCTGATCCTTAGTGTTGTTTTGCGATTATACAAACCAACACATGGTGACCGCTGAGAGGGCGTCATGAAGAGAGTGCTTATAACTACTCATGCCTTTGTAGGTCGTATGAGCATACCTACTAAATATCTATAAAACAATGAGACGAATACAGTCATTAGTAGGGGCCCAGGTGTCTAGCCCCTGGCGTAGGCGATCAGCTACCGCAGTTCGGTCATTTGAGTGGAGCTCCTTTGGTCTTCTCAAACGGTGCCGTACTCTAATTTGTCAGCAAAACATGGTGTTGCGCTTTTTTACACAGACGCACAGGCACACCTGGTGGTGTAGAAGGCGACGCAGGAGCTGTATATGCATCCCATTTTGGCTCTTGGTTGAACGCTGTGGCACAGTGCTCCGGTTGTGGCGCCCCCGGTAATGTTTGCGTGTATTGCAGTGACGTAGATGTAGTTCACGTACTCTTGGTAAGTCATAGGCCTGCCCTTGTCGTCCAGCGCATGCCATTCACCACACGTGTACTGGTACATATCCTGCATGCATGGGAACAAAGCGACATGTCTAGAAGCACTCTTTGCTGGGCTAGTCGGTTCATATTTACAAGCAGTGGCGTAATTCATGGGAGGGGGGAGGGGTTCCGGGAGTCCCTGTACCCACCCCTCATGTGCTAAGGCCAAGAGGCAAAGCATAGAGTTTCCAAAATATTGGGGGACACTTAAGTTTGGCCTTTAAGAGTTGAACGCGATAGCAAAATTCGGCCCCTCGTGCACCCTTCAGCCGCTATGTTCATACTTTCTCATGTGTTTTCTTAGATACACATGCACGCACACAAACACGCACATAGTAATTTGGACCAGCACGTGATATTATCGGTGAATGGGCTCATTTTCGTCGTGACACCTGTCGAACTAAATAAATTAAGGGGGTCCTGAAAAACTTTTTGAAGTAACCATGTAATGAATTCACTAGAAGAGCTTATGGCCTGACGAAGTCAATGCCACAAAAATTGTAAGAATCCGTCCCGTGCGAGTGAAATTACAAAGGTTTGTCGCATGCTGCAATTGCAGCATCTCTTCTCTCGTCTCGACGAAAGTGCTGGAAGCTAAGGAGAGAGGGGTGGCATGGCAAAGAAACTACCGCGTCTCATGATCTTGATCACTTCAGTATTTTTCTTTAGAATGTGCGCCTTTTCGGTGCGATTGCGTGCGCATGCGTGGACAAGTAGCGGCCTCCTGTGGCTATCTCGGCAACTAGATTTTTCGGTCACAGACACACAGACGATTTTTCGCTCACAAGCAAAGGGGCCGACGCCGGCTGCGGCTTTTCGGCGACACGAGCTCTTTAATGCTATCGCGTTAAAATTAACTAGAGGGGACTCTGGTGCGGTGATCGTTGAGTGACCATGCGAATGATGGGTAGTACACGGATTCACCTAATCTTCGTACGTTCGGACCGCGAATCGCGCTTATGGCTTCTTTTATTGCCGTGTTTCAGTTTTGTTTCAAAAGAAAGAACGAAGTCTTTTGAATTTAGTTACCCGATTTGAAACGGTAAGCCTAAAAGACTATAGTGGAGAAGCGCAAGCGCTGAACATTTGCTGATTTTCGTTTGGTGGAAAAAAAAATGGGACATCCCACGTACAGTAGGAATGGTTGATATGAGAAGTACGAATTAGGAAGGATGATATATGTCACTTTAAAATCAGCACAGCGTCACGAGGCATCCGTAAACTATACCGTACATGACACGCATGTCATGATTATCATGTTTGCACCCGTCATATACTTTCCTCATTCATTCACGTCCCGTAATACCAAGTTTGGCATATGTGACGCTAGCGAAACCACCACGAGTGCACCATGAGCATAGCAGGTAGTCATGTTTTACATGACACGCATATCATTATTATCGTGTTTGGGCGTGTCATTTACCTTCGTCGTCCATTCGCGTCACGTAATGCAAAATTTGGTATATGTGAAGCTATAGTGAAACGGCCACGAGCGCATTATGAGAGTGCCATGTGGTGCTGTTCTTACAAGACACGCATCTCATGATTATGATGTTAGCATCAGTCATATATCTTCGCCGTTTATTCACGTCACGTAATACCAATTTATAGTGCATATGAAGCTAGCGAAATGGCCGCGAGCGCATCATGAGCATGACGTGTTGTTATGACATAGATGATATAGATGTCATGATTTCCACATTAGGGTTTGTTAGTTATGTTCGCCATGCATTCATTTCATACCATACAAGTTTTCCAATATGTCATGTGAACAAAACTACCGTAAGAGCAGCAAGACCACGAAATGTAAATAATGACATTCATGACATTCATGACTTGGTTTTGATGTTATGGCCAGCCAGTTATGCTCGCATACCGCCATGTTATGCCATATTAATTATTGTCTCGATACCATTAGCGAAACGGCCAAGAGAGTTAAAAGTCGTATGCGGCTTCTAGATGGATAGATAGATACGCTCAAAGTCGCCGAAATTTGCTAAGAAATGCTTCAAATTTAGAAGCTCCAAACCACGCGAACACAAACGACGCCATAAATACAAAGATAGGAAAAATGCGTGTACTTCCAATCATTCCCATGCTCGCTGAAGGGACGTGCTTTGCAGCTCTCATAGACACGAGAGTGAGAGTTCGTTCTGGTGTACATTTAGGAAATTTTATGGGAGGAGAGAAACTTTCAAGTGACACCCCTAAAAGTTATCTCAAACATCATATATATTGTTAAGGCGTTTATTAGCCGGCAACGAGCGAGAATATACAATGGCGACAGTCACAGCCAAGCACGGGCTCTCAGCGCGAGCGGCGTCCTTGTTGGGTAGCCCCACTAGAAGGTACTCAAGAGCTCGACCCATTTCCGAGTTCGGAGGCTTCGCTACAATTACCCCGGGGTCGAAGAGGGAGCCGCCTGGCGACCTAACAGCATGTTACTATGAGCGGGTCATAATAAGCCTTCAGGCGCTCCACGTTGACGATGTCGCGCCCACGGCGGCGCATGTCCGAAGATTGTTCAACGGGTTCGATCAGATAGTTGACGGGTGAGGTGCACTCGATTACACGGTAGGGGCCTTCATATTTGGGACGTAGTTTGGAAGAGAGGCCAGCTGCTGAGGTCGGGATCAAGAGCCATACAAGCGCACCAGGAAGGAACGTGGGCTCAGAAGTGGTGGAGCCATCACGAATACTCTTCTGCCGCTCTTGCTCTTGCGTCGTAAAAGTCTTGGCAAGCTCGCGACACTCTTCAGCAAGCCTGGCTGTCTCGGAAATAGGTGTACACTCAGATGGATCCGGCGTGTACAAGAGTATCGTGTCCATAGTGTGCGACGGGTGCCTTCCGTACAGCAAGTAGAAAAGTGAAAAACCAGTCGTACTCTGAGGGGCGGTGTTGTAGGCGTAGGTGACGAAGGGCAGTATATTATTCCAATTAGTGTGGTTAGCAGCGACGTACATAGAAAGCATGTCGCCGAGGGTGCGGTTAAAGCGTTCGGTGAGGCCATTCGTCTGTGGGTGGTAAGCAATTGTTTTGCGGTGGACAGAATGGCACTCCGTCAGAATGACTTCGACGACTTCCGACAAGAAGACACGGCCTCGATCGCTGAGAAGCTCTTGGGGTGGTCCGTGGCGCAGTATAAATTGATGCAGCAGGAAGGACGCAACATCGCGCGCAGTAGCCGCAGGGAGAGCGGCGGTTTCGGCGTATCGCGTTAAATGGTCAACGGCAACGATGGCCCAGCGGTTACCAGCCGACGTCAGAGGAAGTGGCCCATACAAGTCGATACCTATGCGCCCAAAGCGACGGTCAGGGCAAGGTAACGGTTGCAGACCGGCGTGCGACATGTGGGCTGACGGTTTACGGCGTTGGCAAGTGAGGCAAGAGCGAACGAACTGCTGCACATAGCGGTACATCCCACGCCAGAAGTAGCGTTGTCGAATGCGATGGTAGGTTTTGAATACCCCAGAGTGCGCGCATTGCGGATCAGAATGGAAAGATTCACATATCTCTGACCGCAGACTGCGGGGTATCACGAGTAACCACTGCCGGCCGTCGGTGTCGTATTTGCGTCGGTGTAGAAGGCCGTCACGGATGGAGAAATGGCGAGCTTGACGACGCAAGGTACGCGTGGATGGCGTTGCGGATGGATCAGTGAGCATGTCGATGAGCGGGCCGATCCAATTATCCTTTCGCTGTTCAGTAGCGATGATGTCAACATCAATAGCAGAAACAGCAGCCGAGGATACTGAGCAGAGCACATCACCTTGAGGCAGAGGGGAGCGCGAGAGGGCGTCGGCGTCAGCATGCTGGCGTCCGTTGCGGTACAGCACGCGGATGTCGTAGTCTTGTAAGCGAAGAGCCCAACGGGCGAGACGGCCTGAGGGATCCTTCAATGATGAAAGCCAGCATAGTGCATGATGGTCGGTGACGACATCGAATGGGCGACCATACAAATAAGGTCGAAACTTTGTAAGAGCCCAGACGATCGCCAGGCACTCTTTCTCCGTGGCGGTGTAGTTTTTCTCGGCTTTCGAGAGCGTACGGCTTGCATATGCTACGACATATTCAGGGAATCCGGGTTTTCGCTGCGCCAGGACAGCGCCGAGGCCTACACCGCTGGCGTCCGTGTGCACCTCCGTTGGGGCTGCGGGGTCGTAGTGGCGTAGAATGGGAGGCGACGTCAACAAACGGCGGAGCTTCGCGAACGCGTCGTCGCACTCGGATGACCACGAATTGAAGGGCCCGTTACTTCCAAGGAGCTTCGTCAGCGGTGATATAATCGTAGCAAAGTTTCATATGAAGCGTCGGAAGTATGAGCACAGGCCCACGAAACTACGCAGTTCTTTGACGGTCGCAGGTTTGGGGAATTCGGCCACGGCCTGAAGCTTGGCAGGATCAGGAAGAATGCCTTCTTTGGACACGAAGTACCCCAGTATGGTGAGTTGCCGTGCTGCAAAGCGGCACTTTTTCAGATTTAGTTGCAAGCCGGCATTGCTCACACGTGCGAAAACTTCTTTCAGACGTTGGAGATGCGTGGAGAAATCCGGAGCAAAGACAATGACATCGTCGAGGTAACACAAGCACGTGTACCATTTCAAGTTGCACAGAACGGTGTCCATCATGCGCTCAAAGGTCGCAGGTGCATTACATAGACCAAACGGCATCACGTTGAACTCGTACAAGCCGTCTGGCGGGACGAAGGCGGTCTTTGGTCGAGCGTCGTCAGCCATAGGTACTTAAAGTACCCCGAGCGCAGATCGAGAGAAGAAAAAAAAATCGGCTCCATGAAGGCTGTCAATCGCGTCATCGATGCGTGGCAGTGGATAAACATCCTTGCGAGTGATCTTATTGAGCCGTCTGTAGTCCACACACAACCGCACAGAACCGTCTTTCTTCGCAACAAGAACAACAGGAGACGCCCATGGACTGTCCGAGGGCCGAATAACGTCACGTCGGAGCATATCGTCAACCTGATCATTAATTACTCGACGTTCAGCAGGCGACACGCGATATGGACGTTGTCGTAAAGGTGGATGGGCACCAGTGTCGATGCGATGCGTAACAATGGACGTATGACTGAGAGAACTTCGCCCGACATCGAAAGAAGAACGATATTCTTGTAACAGGTCCAGAAGTTGGGAACGCTGTACGGCCGTAAGGTTGTCAGCGATGGAGGGGCCAAATACATCAGTAGATGACGAATCAGAAGTGGAAACAGCATTGATGGTACACGACCTGTGACCGCGCGTGTCATCGGGTACGTCCAGGACTTGTGCGTCGTCAACTGGTTCCACTCTCCCGAGACATTCCCCTCGAAGCAAGGTAACAGCGTACGGGGACGGGTTGGTTATAAAAATAGCATTGTTGCCCTGGTTGACCTGCATGGTCGCGAAAGGTACTAGCAACCCTTTCCTGCAGCAAGCGTGGTCAGATGGCGAAACAAGTCCAATGGTGTCGGAGAGACCAGCGCAGTAGACAGACACAGCCGTCGTCGAGTTTGGAGGCACTGTTGTATCGTCTTTCGTTAGAATCTTGCTCAGTGTCGGGGGACTGTCTTCTGGCATCAACTGCGAGAAGGGTGAGAGCTCAATTTCGGCGGCGGCACAGTGGATGACGGCGTCATGGCGGGAGAGAAAGTCCCATCCCAGGATGACGTCATGAGAGCATGCCTGAATGATGATGAACTGGGCGACATACGGAACGTCCTGGATGACAACGCGAGCTGTGCACCCTGCTGTAGGATGAATGCGGTGCAAACTTGCAGTACGGAGGGATAACCCAGAAAGTGGCGTCGTCACTTTTCGAAGTAAGCGGCAGAGTTGTTCGTCCATAACTGATACGGCAGCTCTAGTGTCAATAAGAGCCGATGCACAAACACCGTCCACAAGCACGTCAATGACATTAGAGGGGCTGCTCTGAGGGCTTTCACATTGCAATAGCGTCGCAGTCCTTGCCTCGGGGACTGCGACGACTAGTTTTCCCGCTCATGAGCTGCCGCATTTGGCCGCATGGGAGACAGGGAACGGCGTCGTGGAGACGGTGATCTTCGAGATGGACCTGGGCGAGATCGAGGTGGCATAGACGGCGGTTCTTCGCGATAAGGACGGCTGAGTTGGCCAGCAACAGGTGAAGAAATCGGAGCCGGCTGTACGCGATGGCAATAACGGGCCACGTGACCGGCGTAACCGCAGGCAAAGCAGATGGGCCGGTTGTCGGGTGTGTGCCATCTGTTCACCGGGGTAGGTCTCACCCATGTCGCAAGGGCTGATGGACGGAACGGTGGCTGCATGGTGGACTGAAGCTGAGGCTGAGGGGTTACGTCAATATACGTAGCGGGCACACCCGCTGCAAGGGATGGAGGTCGAGTGGCAGCTTCGGTGTAAGTCAGAGGGGCGGTTGCTGGAACGACTTGGGGCGACGTGGCGACCACTTGCGTGTAACTCAGGGGCGCAGGAGCCGGAGGCTGTGAAGGATGGTACGCAGGCATTACCTCCGCTATTTCCTGTTCAATCGCTCGACGGATGGGAGGAAGAAGGGTAGTAGGCGATTGTTGAACAGTCGGTTGGTGGGCAAAGGGCAGGAGCGAGAACTGACGCGCGAATTCCTCGCGGATGAAGGACTTCAGGTCTGCCTTCAACGCCACTTGGTCACAACTGGCCTCCAAGCCAGCAAGCATTGCAGCTCGTGGTGGGGAGCATCGGGTCATCGAACGCTGCCGGCGGAGCTCCTCGTAGCTCTGGCACAGTGTGATGACCTCAGCCAGTGTGCCGGGGTTTTTTGCGAGCAGCATCGTGAAGGCATCATCGTCAATGCCTTTCATGATGTTTCGGATCTTGTCAGACTCGGACATGGTGGGATTAGATTTGTTGCATAGGTCCAGGACGTCTTCAATATAGCTGGTGAATGACTCACCAGCCTCCTGAGCACGTTCACGTAAGCGCTGCTCGGCCTGCAGCTTGCGAACAGCAGGGCGGCCGAAGACGTTGATGATTCCGGTCTTAAAATCGGACCAGGTGGCAAAATCGGACGCGTGGTTGTTGTACCACAAACTGGCAACATCCGTAAGGTAGAATACCAAGTTGGTCAGCTTGCCGTCCTCGTCCCATTTGTTGGGGACGCTCACGCGCTCGTAAATGGCGAGCCAGTCCTCCACGTCAGTGCCATCAGCGCCAGTGAAGATGGGTGGATCACGGATTCTGGGGAGACCGGGACAAGGGGGTGGCATTGGAGGAGGCGTTTGCTGAGAAGCGTCGTGGTACATAGTAGATGGCAGGGTACGTGATCGTAGCTCCAAAGGCATAGACAATGATCGCAGCACTCTCCACCAAATTGTTAAGGCGTTTATTAGCCGGAAACGAGCGAGAATATACAATGGCGACAGTCACAGCCAAGCACGGGCTCTCAGCGCGAGCAGCGTCCTTGTTGGGTAGCCCCACTAGAAGGTACTCAAGAGCTCGACCCATTTCCTAGTTCGGAGGCTTCGCTACAATATGAATAACTTGACAGTTAAATTTAGCGTGTTCAGCATTTTCATGCCAATTTTTTGTTTTCACGTGTACGGTTTTTTAATACTCCTCAGTTGTGCGAGATCCCTAAAGTCTAAACTTCCACTCAATCAGTTTCAAAGAAACAATGCAAATTTATTTATAGTAAGTTCGTAAATGCCATGAAGCCCTCACAGCATTTGAAAATCACCGAAACTTTGTCACCAAACGCCTTCGTGAAGAAAATAAGTTATATCATTCGAACCTATTTCACTCGAAGGAAAGGCGTACAGAAAACGTTTGGAAGGCACTTCACAGTACGCTTAGTGAGCAACCGGGGGCATTAACAAAAATGGTAAAAGATGGTACAGAAATTCAAGGTCCTCAACTAGTTGATGCATATTACATTTTTTTGGTCAGTTAATTGTACAACAAGCAGTAGCGACTGGACAGTAGCAATTGTAGCGCAAATTTTTAAAGTCATAAAAAACCAACTAGCCCAACACCTCACTTTGCTAACAAACAGTAGGACTGCTCTAAAATATAGTAATAATTGAAACAACCAAACAGTAATTTTGGAGCCAAATTCAGAGAGAGAATTATTTGCGACGTCTTTGACACTCAGTAAGAGCAAAGTCATAGACGTGGACTATTGTCCACGTCTATGATTTTGCTCAAATGAAACCATTTACTATGTTATTGACATCTTAGGAGCCCGTCTTACCTACAATTTTAATATATGTTTGTCCACATTTCCCGCGAACCATGCATATAGCAAAAGTGACAGTTATCTATAAAAAAGGTCCCAGAAAAGACATATCCGAATACCAACTGATATCGATTCTACCTGTATTCTCGAAGGGTCTGGAGAAAAACAATTTTAAACGTTTGACCTCCTTTATTGTCTAGTTCAACTTGATTACTTCAGCACAGTGAGGCTTCCTAAAAAATAAATCTACTGAGCTCACGCTTCTGACGCAAAAAGAATACATTAAAAAAATTTTGAATCGTGAAATATGGTAGTCGGTCTTTTTCTTCAATTCTTAAAGACCTTAGACGGCTTTAATCATAAAATTATGCTACAAAATTGGATCATTATGGAATAAGAGGCGTTGCACACAGATTGATAACTTCGTATTTGCTACACCGCACTCAATTCGCCGTAAGTCAAGGCAATCATTCCCAACAAAGTACAGTAAAACAGGCGTACCAGAGGGAAGCATCTTGGGATCGTTTCTTTTTGTACATTACGTTGATAAGATAGTTTGTATTGAGGAATCAGCCTAATACCTTCACTGACGATACGAGTTTTTTTAAGTAGATGTACCAGCAATATAGGTTCTCGAGCGAATAACGCACAGTCTAAAATTAACGCATGAACACAAGAAAGTGGGTGGATGGACGGATGAATGGACAGAGGCTTCGCCACACTCGACATCATTCACTCCGTAGATTTGCAGTGAATTGTTTAGCTTAGATTGTCGCTATATAGTTCTATTTCGATAGGTCACGGAAAACATATGGCTACGAACTGACAAGAGTGCAATCAGTATCAATAGGCACACACTCTACCCGCAAATTGATATGCATGTACACTTGGCATCAAATTGTCAGAGACCACAAGGTCTGGCAGATCTTTGGATTTGACAGCAGTTTGTACTGTACCTAGCCTGACTGCACAGTTCGTACTAGTAATGCGTTTTGAAATATACCTAAAATTTCAATTCAATGAAGCCTGCCACAGAAACAGGAATATTGGGCTTTCTAAGGGCATATTTGAACGACCAGGCTTATCGGCCATCCGCTGTCACATATTTCACAGTCCCACATTGGTCGATACAGGCCTAAAGCAAGGTTAACAATGCTGTAAAACGGGAAAAAACAGCTGATAAGGTTTAAAATAAGGCGAACAGCAGAAATATTTTGAATTATTAGCAATTATTTACCTAAAGTTGTAAAAAAAAACACTTCTAAAAGATGTGGCTGATACTGGCACAGTGCGAGGGAGGGCACTACCGTCTCGGCAAATGCGTGATCGCCGAAGTGGTGGCAAAAACCCAAGAAAATCACTGGGTACCCGTGTTACGCATTTTTCCAGGTTTCAGCGAGCTGTGTTAAGCGCAGAATTCAGAACTACCCAGAGACGTACAAAAAAGAATCACACTTTTGTTCTGGTCTACCAGGTTCTCAACAATTTTGGTTCTGACAGTGCAACGACGTCTCATTTTTGAGAAACAGTTTTTTTTTACACGAGAGTGTTCATGCAAGGGTCCGCGATGGCGTATTTCCGTCATGGCTATGATGTTCTAAACTACTTATCGACAGGTTGTAAACAAAACAACCAGAAGGAAGGAATCTGTCGCGGGGCATTGAACTAGTGCTATTTCAATCCCCAACGCGTGACGCTAAACGGATCATACGCGTTCAAGAGCGCTAACGGCGAGCTATAGTCCTGAGAGCTCCGCAACTTCAGTGCGTTTTTGTCAGCCGCAGTGAGATGGCGCGAGTGTCTCACTTTAGGCACGCTCTAACAGTCATTGCCTAAGGCGTTTTGATGAGCGCCGCTTCCTCAGAGCGGGGTCTCTCCTGCACGCTCGTTTGTCAAACTCGTAAATCAGGAGTGCACAAAGGTCACTTCGTTCGCTGCCGTGGTCGCGTTTAGAAAACAAGCACGCTCCTCACTCACGAAGAAGTCAGGATTGTGACAGTTGTTCGCGCTTGTCTTTAATACACATGTGCATCCGTTTCGTTCATCGTTTTGTCTGTTTGAATAATGCGCCTCATTGGCCAAGCTGTCTGAGCGTACACAGTCCGTACGTGTTCTGTGGAAGCTCGTTTCGTGCGTGCTTTCTTCTCCAGGTTCACGCTCCAAGTTTCGAGCTGTTTGCGTTTCTTCGCGTGAATTCGCAAGTTGTCCCTGCAGCTTTAACTATTTTGCCCTTGTAGAGAGTTGCACAATAAACGCTCAATGACCTGTGTGAAGACGCATTTCACTTTCGTTTTATACCGACTCCTAGGAAGAAGAATCAGCCACATTTTTGTTATAATGCTTCGTCATTTCTGCTCCGATTGCTTTCTTTTTGCGAATCCAGCCCCAAGGACACTAATACGGTATGGAAAAGTGGTTCGGGCTTCTTGTTTCGCCGAGTCACCTGTGCACTTTTGCGATCACGAATTACGTTTTCCGGGCTTATTTGCATTCATCCAGAAAATATAGTTATTTGAGTAATGATCTTGTTCCTCTAGGCGAGTTTCTCATAAACTTGCGTGCTTGTCGATGACACTGAGCAGCTGAGTCTATTGTGTGCCGTGCTCCCCATCGAGAGGGCCGAAGGTTCACCGTGGTGCCCACCTCGTACTTGAACTAAGTTATTGTGGGAAGCAAGTATTGCATCCCCCCTCCCCTATTACGAGGCCAGTGAGGGGGAAACGCCCCCCTCCCTTTGACAATACCCCACATGAACCCGCATGGTGCCATGGTGCCTTGAATTGAAGCATACGTTGGCGGAATCAACAAATAACGTTAACCTTGCGCTTGCAAACGTGCTTTCAACAGAATGGAGGCTGCCCTGCAGAGAGTTTAAACATGAGCTATGTGGTTCCATTCATAGTTGCGCATTTTTTCGCTGTACAGAATAAGTGAAAACGTTTCGGGTCACCTTTGCTCTAAGGGACATTCTAAAATTCTAATTAAGTATATTCTTGTATATGCTGAAACTAATTGTTATAGGTACTCGCTTATTTGCTCGGTAACATCTGGCAACACTGGGAATAAAGACGTTTACACGTTAATAGTGCCTAATATGCTCAATATATTAAACATCCTAAAGATTACACGCTAAACACGACCCTTAAACAATGTTTAAGAGTATATACGAACCTCGCAGGGGTTGGCGGTTGCGTCGATGGAGGCGTTCAAAATGGCTACCGCCTTCTTGCAGTCATCACTGATGCACGATTGCTTGAGGATGCTTGTGAGCGTGAAACCACGCATAGAGCTGTGGTGAAACAAAACGGCGGGAGACCCGGTAAGCCAGCCCAGGCTGAAGAGGACCGCGACGAGAACCAGCGCAGCCGCTATCACTACGCTCGTGCCGATAACCATCTGCAGAGACCAATCGTTCCGGAGATAAGCGTACAGCAGAAGATAGGAAAGAATATGACAGAAATCGCTATGTAAAATACTCGTGAGAAATCAGACTGATATCCGCAGGAAATACTAGCGTGGGAACAATGAGGACGAGATAAATTAAACGGGTCTGTTTTTAGGGAGCCTACTGCCTATAGTGACATCGATATGTCCACAGACCAATACGAGTGCCGTCAGATGTGTCTACTGACAGATACCTTTACAGTAAACTAAACAAGGGTATTCTCTGCAGAAAAACTTATTTTTGAGTGGTTGATGCTTGCTGAAATTAATAGCGTAGCACCTAAAAGACAATGCGCATGTGGCGTGTGGTCCTGTGTTTTTTGTGTCTTTTTTGCGCTACAATAAAATTATCAACAAGCGTTTTTTTTTTTGAAGGGGGCTCGTATATTTCATTAATTATACTTCACCTTATGAGTCTAACAACTAGGTCATGAAAACCATTGTACACAATGTTTCCCAATGTTCGAAAGCAGTTTTCCTTTTTTTGTTGCTCTTCACTTCAGGCGCGTCACGAGAAGAACCGCATCAATCGAATCAAGTTCGACGCAGTGGAAGTCTACATATCTTCGCTAAACGCAGAAAAATGAATCCAAGGACTAGACCGTCGAAAGAATGGCGGACATCATCTGTTCTCTCATACCAGTATCTGTGCAATTATGATGTGCAGTCATATTTATTAAGATGAACGATAAACCACTGTTTCCGCAGAATGAATCTGAACCAAGGAACTTTGCTGCGAGGAAGGTGCTTCTTGATCCAATACGTTGGACACTTTTGGGCATTTCTGTACTTCCTGTTAGTCTGCACTAGACGCTGTGAATGCGACAAGTATATATGAACCACTCTTTGTTTTTTTTTGCCTGAGTGTGCACCTGACCCACAGTCCTTGCCAGAGATGGCAGCTGATCAGTAATCAGTCGCATGGTGACCCTTAAGGCATAAGGTCTGCTGAGGCGAAGCCCTCGCTACCAATTACAAATACAGTGCCTTAGGCTAACCTGCGAGGGGTTACTGTTGAAGTGACACTTCCTGTAGAGATCACGTGACACCATTCCGTCATATTCATGCTTGCTCCTTTGCTGCAAGTAGCACTGGTTCACACTACCACGGATTGCACGTTTACAGAAGCATGCACCCAACGATGTGGATGGGCAAGTGCCTTCCTTCGTAACTGGATTCGTAGAGCCTTGGACGCTCTATTCGAAAGTGGTCGTTTCGAATACAACCGAAGAAAGTGGTGAATTTACATCCACGTTAGTTCACTTCAGATTGTGTCATAATTAGCCAAACATAAAGGCAGCAAATAAAGAGTCCCTGTGGCACTTTTCCGACATACTGGGGCTTGTGCGCAAACTATGCAGCTGACTATGCTCAAAAAAGGCAATCGACGTGAAGTTTGGGTTTATGGATTGAAATATCGAGAGAAGAGGAAACTATTTCTAGCTGATTTCAAGAATTAATGGTAAGTTCCAGGCCAGAAGCTGCACTATTGTGTTCGGTTCGCGCGTTCTCAGCTGTCTGCACTCTTTATAAGTGTCGTTTTCTGATCTGGCTGAAATACATTTGCAGGGCTTCTTTTATGACCCATATTCTTCGCTCGAATGGAGAAATTTCTGGACTCTTTATACTTTTTTACAAAATATTTTGCCAAAAAAGTCCCTGCAATGCAGCTACAGCGAAAGATGCTGGCCGCGTACCTAAAGCTTGGTATGGCACGTAGAGCAAGAAAGGTTTGTTCAGTGAAAAAACTTAATATCAGCAGATTAGCAGCGAACTCATGCTTACAGATGATTGATTGGAAACTAATGCATATTAAGAACGTTAGTGAAATTATTGAATGTAATTCATTAGTCACATCATAGCATACCACCAAGAGTACGGAATGGAACAGAGGAACATGCAAACATAGGTAATGAATAGTAATATGACGTATTAGCGAAATTTGGAAATGTAATAAAAATTGTACAGCATAACGTTTTTAAACATGCCTAACTTGTCTTTTATAAAAACACTCCCGTACGAAAGAAGCCGTGACTTCAATGTAAAAGGCATAATCGGAAGGTAAATGACGGGAAGTTGAACAATGGGTTTCACAAAGAGAACTGACTTTCTGTATTTGCATTTGTCGTTTTTTCTTGCCGGAGGCGTGTAGTTTCGTTTGTTTTTAAAAAGGCGATGTTTGTATTGTAAAGGTGTGTTGAGAGAAAGCAGCTGATTTCGCTCGTCACCATTGCTTTAGAAAATATGATAGGAATGAAATATCTACACTTCAGTAAAAAGCTAGAGCTTGGTGGTTTGAAATTATATACGCGCATTGAGTCAGCCAGTTTCCTGAATTTTCGGGGGGCTAAAATATGATCGGAATATTCTGAAAGCGCAAAAACCTTACAGGTGGATCTGACGACATCGTTGGCTTGCTTGGGTATAGCTAAACAAAATTGCTGTCCTTCAATTCACCTTTCCGTGGACAACGTCTACAAAAAGGCGTTTCCAGGTTTGACGTGCCATAACCACAACTCGTGATGACCATAAAGGCCATTCATCGTGGAAAACTTTCAGTTACTATTGGTGTGACGAGTGCGACAACGTAAACGTATTTATAATTAGATAAGTGTCACACTTCGACCTCATCGTATTAAGGTCACCATCGCCCGATATCGAGTTCGCGTCATCGGGCTCTGCAATAAAACGCTTCACCTGCTAGGATTATCGGCCACGGTATTGGACAAGATGTTTCGGCCAGATAAGTGCACCAGCCTTACGGTATTGAGGGAAGTTTTCAACGTGCGACACGGCTTAACAAACACCAACCTTATTACAACAATCATCCCAGCAGCACTTGTTTCTGAACTAGTCACTCATATTAGGAAAGAAGGGGGGGAGGTGCAAAAGGGGCACCTTCTCACCTCCAGCAATGCCAGCACTTGCACCACCTTCCTCCTCGTTAGCTTCACTAACGCTCTCCTTCTCCTTCACCCACGATTCAACACATGTAATACTTCATTTTTTATTTATGTATTTATTTATTTAGATCAAGATGTTCTGGGAGACCAGGGGAAAAAAAGCTGATACAATCAGCTTGAAGGTGTCCGGGCCACCATACACGTGCTTCAGCGTAAAAGGTGGTAACACATAAAAAACACAAAGAAACGAACAGGAATGAAATGTACACCAAATATGTTGTACATGAATATCCTTCTAGCAAAAAAAATATGTACACATAATATATTGTACAAGTGTGTCCTTCAGACAAAAAAGTAACGTGATTTTATGGATATATTAAAGAAAACATGATAAAAATGATTTTTTCCTTCAGAAACAATGAAATACGAAAAAAGAAAAAGACGGCGTTATTTATGACCCCCATATTGTCTTGGGGGGGGGGGGGTATGCACCCCCTCCCAAACAATGTCTTTATGACAATCATTTTATGCTGTCTGTCTCGTGTACGATAAAGCCATAGCCCGTTTCAAATTGTTTTGTTTAAGCGTTGTGCTAAGAGGCCTCAGCTTTATGATGCTTCGGGCAACTTCTATCTTACCCTACGGTGGTGTTCCTGCATTTCCTGCCGCTCTCGTGAACAGAAATCGTGAGGCTACAAGTCAGTGGTTACCTTGGCCTCGCTTTTATCGGCAGTGGAAGCCCGTGTGACTGCGAAACCAGTAAGGAAAGAACTTAAAGTCATCGCATCTTCGCCGAAACGTTACATAACAAAAAAGCGCATGCCAGACGAATAAGAACGATGTCGCTTCAGCTTTGTTTAAATGAGGTGCATAGAGCACGCGAGACAAATACTGGTTTCTAAAAAGGAAGTTATTTGACAAATGAGGGGACGAATACACATAACATGTAAAGAGTAAAAAAGTTTTGTTTACAGTTTTTTCCAAAATACAAAAGATAAAGTTCTAAGTCTCTGACGTCACGTGTGGAGACTTTGGCGTGATATGCAAAAGTTAAACTTCGGTTTCGATAATTGATTATATCCAATTCACAAAACTGTTAGCTTGAAATTAGTGACGTGGAGTACGCCCAGTACCATTTATCAATATAAACGAATTGATTGTTTACTTTATAGTAGAAAGTCGACTATTAGCGGTACAAACTCGTCTATTATCCTATTCATATCCTGGTAAACGGTAAACTAACTTGATTCACGGCGAAGCACATCCGTGATTTTATTCGAATGCTTCTTTTTTTGGGACGTTTCTTTTTCAGCGTTGTGCAACGCCTTCTCCGAGGCGGCGCTGCCACGGTGGCCGAGGCTGCCTCGGAGACCGGCGGAGCTGCTGGTTCGGCGTGCCATGCTGGATCTCCGGCGATGGGGCATTCTTCGTTCCCCCGAGGGCCCACTCGTATTGGCACGTCTGCCCTGCGGGAGACAAATATGGCGCTAGCGCTCTCAAATGCCCCGGCTCCTTTTACACAGGGTGTCGCATGAAGTATGCCCTCCAGGGCATAGGCTTGCGCTCCAGTGCATGGACCTGAATCGGCGTGGCTTACACTAATGGTGCTTCGTTTGTGTAAGTCAGCTGTCCTGCACCGGCCCCTCTTATAGAGAGAGCGTCGCACAAAGTATGCAAGGAAGTTATATTATTACAGTTTTTGCTATATCCTCCGAGATTGATTGATTGATATGTGAGATTTAACGTCCCAAAACCACCATATGATTATGAGAGACACCTTAGTGGAGGGCTCCGGAAATATCGACCACCTGGGGTTCTTTAACGTAGACCCAAATCTGAGCACACGGGCCCACAACATTTCTGCCTCCATCGGAAATTCAGCCACCGCAGCCGGGATTCGATCCCGCGTCCTGCGGGTCAGCAGCCGAGTACCTTAGGCACTAAGACCACCGTGGCAGGGCTATCCTGCAAGAAAGTAAGCTCTCCTGTGCATAGGCGTAATAATAACAATAATAGTAGTAATATGTAAGGTTTCACGTCCCAAAACCACAATGTGATCATGATAGACGCCGTAATAGAGGACTCTGGAAATTTCGACCGTCTACGGTTCTTCAATGTGAACTGGACTGGTACAACACACAGGCCTCCAACCATTTTGCCTCAATCGAGATGATTTTCCATTAGTGTAAGTACACCGTCAGCGTCCACTTTTCTCCCCCATTGGTTGAGTTCTACTGAACACGAGCTCCGCAATGGATGCAATAATGGAAATGAAGTGATGGAATAACTTCTCACGGAGGCCTGCTATTGAAACCTGGCTCTCCGGGATGAATGCGGAAATTTGACACTCCTCTGAATGCATCATAAGCAGTCCGGATTGTCTCCAACAAAGTAAGATAGCCATTTATCTGCGCATAAAAAAAAGAAGAGGTGAAATTTGCACACTCCTTTAATTGATACAGGGGACTGTGCCCCCCCCCCCTCCACGCTGTGCATGCCCATACTCTATTATCAGTCAAGGCTTGAACTGCGCACATGTACATTAGAGCACATAGGTTGGCGATTCATGTAGGAGCCGAATGATTCAGAGTCTAGCCGTAAGTCTGAGTGAGTGCGGATGAGCGAAATTTTATTGATTGTGAGTCCAACTGAGCCCTCAGCGTCAAATATACTTTTTGGATGAAATCGACGGAGTTCTACTTTTTTTACAAACCTACATTCTTATCTCTAAATCTTCAGCGTTACTCTAGAGAAAGGGGAGGGGGGCAGAGTCCTTGACTTCCAACCGAAAACGCAATCTGTTTGAAGCAAGATTCTTTACTAAAGTATTCTTTGTGAGTCATCTTTTTTTTTTGTAAAAATGTCCTAAGTGAATTACAACTACTCAACACACGAATCCTAAAGTAATAGAGCCAAACGCCGGTTGGAGAGCATTGATCTTTAGGACGTTCTTTAAATCATGGTGGAAGAAGCATCACATTCTGCCTCAACAAAGTTGAATGAAAAAAAAAATAGCAGTGGCTTAGCTCAGCTATGCCAGGACATACGTAGCGTGATCTTATGGACAGATGGAAAGCCAGCCAGCCAGCCAGCCAGCCAGCCAGCCAGCCAGCCAGCCAGCCAGGCGAATGGATGGATAAACGGACAGACGGTTGGGCAGACGCACGGACAGATGGCCTACTGAGCGATCTCACATGAGTCAAACTCAAGCCCACTGATGACGTCACTTCGGAAGCTTCAAGGCCTTTACCGCGCCAGCTGTGGACCGTGTGACGTCACTGCTCCTCACGCATGTGCCACATGCCTCTCTGTAAGCCACGCGAAACTGCTCAACTTCGGCCACTGTAGTCTACACTGGAAAATGAAAGCCCGTTAACCCCAAGTGAAAGCTCTGCGAACTGCGCAACATTGATTTGCATTGGATTTTGAGGCTAACTTGCCATAGATTTTTTTTTTCTGTTTATGTTCCCTTTTCTGTTAATTTCGTGCACAGGTGATACTATATATGATGTTTTAGTGTTTTCGCGTCATTATATGATTTGTATTGTGATCATCTATTCTCGATTTAGTCGTTTCCTGTCCACTTTTACACTGTTGGATGCTCCTAGCGCGAGGCGTCTAACTCATGGCGCTGTTGCTTCACGTCCCTATTTTCTTGTATTGATCAATGCCGATTTTCCGGAGCTGGCTTTTCACTGGCGCTTCACAGCCTCGAACAGGTGAAATAGCCGTTCGGAGACACTGTGGTCCAGAGGCGAACTGGTCCTGGCGTCACAAACATGCAGCGTTCTCGGCTTATGTTATCAAACGTGGAGCCTGGATGACGCCTACGCGAGACGGTGAGAGTCAGTCGTTTAAACTGCTGCGCAGTTTCTAACAAACAGCGCACACATTGTCTTCATATGTGAAGCCCTTTCTCTGTTCCGAACTTTACCAGTTGTAGTAGCCTTCTTTCAGTCACCTGCTGCCCGTACATCACATAACGCCTTATAACTGTTGGGTTTTCACATACTAAAGGCAATATATGTTCATAAAGTTTATCAAGTACACTGTAGCGTATGGCTGCGGTAAGTTTGACCATCTCGGGTTCGTACACGTGCTCCTATCGAAAAATGCGAACCTCTAGAATTTTGCCTCAATGGAAATGCGAAAGCCACGCCCATAATTTATTGGGTTGACATCCCAAAATTACCGTATTATTATGATAGAGAGACGCTGTAGTAAAGGGCTCCACAAATTTCGCCACCTGGGGTTCATTAACGTGTACTCAATTCTGCAGGCCCCAAGCCTTTTCGCCTCTACTAAGAATGCTACCAGAATGGCTGCGATTCAATCCAGCGACTGGCGGGTGAGCATTCGATAACCATAATGGTTAGGGCACCATGGCGGGTATATGCAAGAACGCCGAGAGTCTGGAATTGATTGAAGTACGGACGAATGCCTCACCGCTTCCTTGCTGTGCGATTTTCCTCGGGTCCTGTGCTGAGAGTGGGAGCGTGACCTGTGGGCCAATGGATTGGGTTCAGGCTTGTTAGACATGCTAATTCTTGCAAATTAAGCACTTCAACGCAACCAATGGTCTCCAAAATGATCTGGGGTTCTTCAACGCTTTCTGTTCGCTGCAACAACTATGTCGATGGGTCGTGCCCACTACGGGAGCTCAGCCGAAAGGCGTTCTGAGTAAGGAAACATCATTTTGATTGGACCATAAAAGAAATTGTATCTGTCAATTGTGTTTTGTTCACTTTCTCACTTCCCTGCCACTTTTATCTCACTTCATTCTTTCGAGGGCAATCAGTTTCAAATAGAGTGCCTTGATTGCTTGTTTGCCTGTCCGCCAGCTTTGGTTCTTATGCACTAAGGGGTAATGCAAACGAAAAAGACGGTTTGTTTGTTTGTTTGTTGCCTGTATGCACTGGGCCATACCCACTCTGGGGGATCAGTGATGAACGCTTGTAGTAGCCTATGTGGGAAACAGTGATTTAGAAGCTGTTATTAAAAGGGCAAGAAAAGAGTAATGGAAAATGATTTTACAAAAAACAAAACAAAAAACACACAAAGGTGAATGAACAGGAGAAAAAAGAGCTAATACATATTAGAAAAATGAAATTTTGAATGCACCAGACAATTGAGTTAACCTCACCCGATAAAAATGAAATGAATGTACGACTTTCGTTCACATTATCAGCCATATCACCAGAATTTGTCAAGAGTATATTTAAGCGGGCGTTATATTAACATGCGTTTAGGATATTGAATACAATTGCATACCGCATCAAATACGATTTTGTGACAATAGAGAGTTTTAGTACTGCATACGTAGCGGCATTGCGTACGTAAGGATGCCACGTTCTGCGTAGTGCGCATGCGCAGACCACAACGCGCACGTATCGCAATACGTACGCAGCCGCTACGTACGCACGCTTGAGATGCGTGCGTGCGTAGGTATGAGGTGATCGCGCCGCTCTCGAACAAGTTCGCAACAGCGCGAGACTTCGTTTTTCAAAATGGCGGCATCGAAGGCAAGCACCGGCCGGCTCTGTGGCTTAAAATATTGCCATAATCTGGCTATAACACTTGGATTGGCTCACATTGGCTGTCAACAACACGTGCTTCTATTTTCATCTACCAGATGGCGCAACACGCTTCACGCTCGTTACGTACGCGGGTACTACGGCATACTAAAAGCCGATTAGTGGCAAACGACGCCACGTAACGCAAGGCGCTTGCGTGATGTGTACGTAGCACGATTCCGCGTAGTAAAACTCTCGAATGTCACAAGCAGGAAGCTCCGATACTAAGAACATCATCTGCGGTTCAAATATAAACCTACTGTGGAAATCGCAGCAACTAAAAGTCTTATCCTAAATAATGAATAGTTACGACATAATATAAAGCAATGATCTATTGTTTCTGTTTCTATGCAGATTCGGCACACGAAAGCTATCGGCAGACCAGCTTAGTGTAAATAACTGTACTTGAATGGGGGGAGCCGACAATAAAATTTGGTTAAAATAACTTCTAACTTCCTATATTGACTCCACTGAGGTTTTACTAACTTCAGGAGTTTCAGTTGGGTGGAACTAATGTACGCAATGTCACTAGGGCTCTCGATTGTTCTGTAGCTGTGAGAGCAGTACACACCAAAAGTGAATCTGTAATGATGATTGCACTGTCTTTGTTTGGAGACAGTTTTCGAAGCGCCAAAATAGTAGCCATGAGCTCAACTTCTCAGGTTCTGTGACAGTTTCACCATCTTTTCTCGCCTCCGATTCTGGGCTTGCCAGTGGGAAAGTTTGATTGGCTCTTAATGGCATACTTAAGACAAAAAAATGTCACAAACACAGAGTGAAGGAACACACAACGACGAGCACTAGCGGCTTGTCGTCGATTGGCTCTGCTGAACTTCAACTATGAAACCAGCCGGTCACCTCTCTCAACTGGTTCTTCTCACTTTTTCAGTGAGATAAAGCTTTTAGGACATAAAGCTATGTTCGATAGTTAGTTATTTTTATTAAATGCGCAGTTAAATTTTTCTCACAGCGAAGCATTTTGAGCTTGGATTTGAGATATTGAACTTGGATTTGAGCAGTTTAAGCTTTTATTGGACGCCAGGGCCAAAATCCAACAAAAACGACTGGAAGAAATTTCGCTGCCAAATGTGACATAATAAAGTCTTAAATTGAAAAAAAAATGTGCCCGAATTAACCTCAATACACCTGCGCAAGCATAGGTACTAAGCTCTTCGTCATCGTCTTCTTTGGAACTCTGTAAAGTGGAAAACAGAATGGCGGAATGTGATAAAACTGACGCTCGCCACAACCAAATAATAAATGGCACCTCACTGGTTAAAAACTAGGTCAGTATCTATCGTATTTTTATGTTCTTTATAAGATGTTTAACTTGCTGTTTACAGAGTGGGTCTTCCCTAACACTAACGTATCACCCGCAGCAGTGGACAGTCTTCATGCCCTAAATATAGGACGCCAGGGCTCAGTGGTTGTCGGACCTGTGAATGCATTCAAGCTAATCCAGATATGTAGTTCTTATAAAAGCTCCCAATTTCTTATTGTTGTTGAGAAACCTGCCCGCATCCCCTAGATAATATATAAGGAGTGTCTAATAGCGAGATATTACGTAATGCGTTTTAATTCGTTTTAAGCGATTTAATAATGGTGCGTGAAGGAGCTCGAAGAAGACGACGATGAAGTTCAGTTCAACAAGCCTGCCCTTGCAAACATGGGCGAAGTTAATTCTGGTGCTGCAAAGGAGGATTCAGCAATTTTTCATGGTGTTGGACTTTATAAAGTGTTCAATATAGAGACGGCGGTCATTCAAGGGCAATGACGAGTTGTGTATCACGAGTGAAAAGACTTGCTTTTCGACGATTGAGGCGCTGTAACTAATACGTGGTTGCTGTTTGTTAGTTTCACAACTATACCTTGCGCTAACAGGGTTATTAAATACATAATTGTATTTAAATTCACCACATATCACTCTACAACCACTAAGCCCTGGTGTCCTTTATTTAGGACGTGGAGGTATTTTTATTGTATACCGATGGGATGCTCAGGGTGAGGGAAATAACTTGTTGGGTTCACAATAGACGCGGATCAACTCAGCGTCACCTGGCAAGGCCCACTCGGGGATGGTCAGGTGAAACCTGACCGCCCTCACGTGGGCCCTCTGGACGGCCAGAATTTGAGAGGTGAGGTCCCAGGCCTTAATCAGCTTGTTCATTTCCTAATCTTGGAAAAGGGAGGCTGGCAAAGGCGTAGCCCCACAGGACATGCTCGAAGTTCGCATAACCACCACACAAGGAGCATGAAAAATATTTTCGCGTTCTTGAGGTTGTAGTATCTCCAAATCAACGAGAAACAAAAATATCTGCCGGTTAAAAAAAATTTAGGGCTGAAAGAGTTAAGGCCGCCACTGCAGAAAATTCAGCAGGGTGTCCGCCACAGGAAATATAGGGCAAGAATTGCTACTTACTACCGCAGGTACGAGGAAAAGCGAGGAAAGGACAATTGAATGGAGAGAGTGACGCGAAGGCGAGTGAGAAAGAATAGTTAGAAAGGAAGGTGGAGGCTGAGGTGGGAGATAGGGAAACTTGGTAAAACGAGAAGTAGCCGAGGCAAAAAAGATAAAATGACGCCATGTCCACAAAGTGAATGATGATGAAGGAGCTTGCTCTGGGGGTTAATTATGTTAAACCGGGTATCCTCCGTACATCCACACGACCATCATGCAAAGACGTGCCATATCAGGGGAAGCGAAGGTTTTGGGATGTGAAACCCCAACAAATAATATTATAACTAGTATTATAGTGAAGGTTTGTTACAGCGTTTCCCCTCCCCTATTAGGTCAATGTATGACAAGACTCCCTCCCACCCCCCATTTTAGGTGACTAGAAAACAGCTACCCCCCCCCCCAAAAAAAAATTGCGTTCCCCCATGTTAATGTAAATCCGCCCCAATCCTTTACTATCGTGCGCCAAGGCAATGTTTAGGTCTGCCTGCGCCGTAAGATGGCTTGATGTTACAAGAGAGTATTTGTGCCCATGTGGTTATTGGGCATGCACATTTCCGAAACTTTTTTTGAAAATGATTTACTCCTATGGTGAAGGCACACAGAAAAAATTGTACATGATTGTTAAAGATCTGACCAACTGTACTAACTAGCGCAGCAATAAGTACTTGCAAGCGACGCTACCAGGCAGCAACGTTTCAACCAACGCCACAACTCTGTGCTTACGCGCGTCTTGACCCTCAAAGATGGTTGTTTGGGTTATTAGTACAAACAATACTGATTGTAGAACCTTCTACAAGGAATTATTTACGTAAATACTATGTAGAGAACAGTACAATTACAAGAGCATACACAGGCCTGTCTTGGAGACATAACATCTCAAGCGCTTATTGACAAACATTACGTTGGCGTCAGATTGACCCAATCTTACGAATTCGAGGCACGTAGTTTGGGTCAACTGCGGGGGGTACACTGAAAGAGAAACGTAAAGTGGACGAAAAAAGGGAGCAATTTAACAGAAATGGGAGAGACGTAAATATATTTATGCGCTAAGGGTTGACATACGGTGCTTCATCAAGCAGTCAGCACTTCATGAGTGGGTACGGGTAATTGCACTCGAACGTCTCATTGAAGTTTGCCGAAGAGCGTGCCGTGAACTTCAGCGGCATCCGGTCCCTTTCCTCCTCGCCGCAATATCCGCGCGCAAAACGCAGGTAGTGAATCGCATCGAGCTCCCTGCGGTGACGCTTGTCGGATTCCTGTCGGGTCGCCGCGAGCGCCACCTGCACGGACCAGCGAGAACGCGTGTAGGTCAGCCAATCGGCTTCGTTCAGCACGAGCTTGAGCGAGTTGCGCGAGTAGCTGGTCAAGCACTTGATGTACGACGAGGGCTCGGAGGGGAGATGCATCGAACTCATGCGAAACATTATGGAGGCCGCCAGCACTCCGAGCGTGCCGGAGTTGAGCGTGGTCTCGGTGGCTTCCTTGTAATAGTAGTCCGGCAGGAAGTAGTTAGTCGGCAAGAAGCCGCCCTTGGGCGGCGTGTTGCTTCGAAATTCGGCGGCCCGGAACTTACGCCGGCCGAGACGGACGTACCGCACGAGGTTGGCCATGAAGTCGTCGTCGTAGTTCTCGACGAAGGCGGGGTCGTTGAGCCCGGAAGTCTCTGCGTAGAACATCAACGCAGCGATCATTGCCGGATCCGATACATGTACATTGTTCCAAATGGGTCTGCGCGTTGCTGGGGTACGTCGACTGAATTCGTGGCTCGACTGCCACAGACTGAATGTCCGCTACTCGCGTGACTCGCTTGCTGTGATTGCGATAGCAGCTCTACGGCGTCCTTCGTAGTGTTAATGGGCGCAAACACTAGACAAAAGACATACGACTCTTCGAAGTAAGATATATCCGTGAGGAATTCAACACAATTATGAATGGCGTGTTCCAACTAGCCCAACAAGTGACGTTGTTGGGTCATACTATCCTTCAAGGACAACTGCCACCTCGGGTTATGTCTACTGTTCTAACGACTATCTCACCAAAAAGAGAGGGGTGTGGCCCGGGACCCGCCATGATGGTCCCGTGGTCCTGGTGCTAGACAAGGGACCCGATGTTCGCGGTATAGAATGCCGACAGCGGCGGACACATTTCCGATGAAAGCAATGTGCCTGAGGCCTGTGTATATAAATTTAGGGGCACGTTGAAAAACCACAGGTGGTCGAAATTTTCGGAGCTCTCTTTATCACAGTGACCCTCACAATGATATATCCCGGTTGTGAGGTGTTAGACCCCCCCCCCCGCTCATTTATAAACATTATTATTGGCCGTCAAATTGAACCGGGTTGGCAGCTAGCTGCGAACGGAAGAGATATTGCCATGATGATCGCTTCTTCCATCGTCTGTAAGTCGCAGCATGTTCACATAGGTGCATGCGTCATGCACGTCCTCAGACGGCAGCTGTTTCTGTTATGTTTGCACAGTGCCGAGTGCTTGTACGTATGCCTATACGATATGCTCAAGCATTTCACCGTCCCAAACTTGTGTGCACTCTGATAGGTCAGTGTGTCGGTATGGAGCCAGGTGCGATCTTCTCACCGCCACTACCTTCAAATTATTTTGATGGGGTGACACTTTGTCATTTAAACACATCACAAAGTGCATTTGCTGTCGTCCTAAACGAAAGGACTACTAAAATTACGAGCCAAAAATGCAAAGGTTTGTCAACACCGTCTCTTAAAGTTTTGGGGATATTTAAATCTTCGTGATACCGCAAAGCATGAATGAGCATCTGCAAATGACATTTAGTAAAAAGATCTCAAGTCCTTTATGTATTCATGTGCGGCGCATGTATTCATGCAAACATAAAAGAGCAGTGTATTCAAATTCTTCTTTATCTAGTTAGAGATGCAAATACCTAATCACCTCTGCATCACAACACTATATATAGGGTCGTGTATGAACTCACGGTCGTGACGTAGAAGAAGCCAGCAGTAGGCTTATTCTGGGTGAAACCGTTTATTTGGCCGAACTTATGGGCCCGCGAATCGCAAGCTTGAAAAAAACTCACAGTAAGCAATGCACTCTCCAAATTGATATCAATGCACGGAGCGTCATCGATAAAACTGACAAACCATCAAGCGCGTCAGCTTTTATATATGCGTTATCAATGATTTCGGCGTTATTACTAGCAGCCTCGTAAGTTCCAGAATCAATGGTTGAGGCCCGTGTATTGTGCGATGTCAGTGCACAATAAAGAACACCAGTTGGTAAAAATTTCCGGTTCCCTTCATTACGGAATCTCTTGTAATCATATCGTGGTTTTGGGTCGTGAAACACCAGATGTTAATATTAAGTTCCAGAGATAACTTTGATGTTAACGTTGTGCACATTATCTCATCGGAAGATTCCGAGATTATCTAGAGAATATCTTCCACCCATTCGGGTGCCCGTTGTGCGAGGCAACATTTTCACTGTGATAGGGCGTCGAAATCAAGATGGGAGCCGACAAATGGAAACGCGTATTGGGATAATCAGCGTGCACAGTGCAAGTGCCAAAAACAGGCTGGCTGACGTTTGAATAGGAGGACCTATTTTTCTCAAAGGCCTTTGAGAAAGATAGGTCCTCTTAATTTAACATCGGCCAGCCAGTCTGAGGCATTTCCTCTGTTCGCCCTCATTGTGATAGGGCGGTAACTTGAAAGCAGAAAGAAAACGTCACGACTGGGAACAGGCAGAACGCAAGCTAGACACGTGCAAAGGGAACAAGAAAAACATTGAGCACCTGAAAAAGGGACTGGGATCGAAGGCCAGTAGCCTATTGATTGGTGTAGATGGCACTTCTCTCGCACATAACAGGAACGTTAGCGTGAAACCATTCATCTGTGTGGCACTGAAGGTCGTATATTTCACCACAAGAATGCAGTGAGTGCCCTCTATTTGTCGACAATAAGTGACATGATCATGAAAATAGGAAAAGAAAACCACAGCCAGCTTGTGCCAGCAGTGCAAAGCTGGACTAACAGCGGAGCTTGTGGCCGCACTAGCTTCTGTCGACTTCTGCAAGTTCGACACATGTGGCTAGGCATTGTAAGAATTCGCTATATTGCTTGGCGTAGTGTCGTCGAGGCAGCGTCAAGTGAGCTATTAAATGCTGGGGTGCTGCTTGGGTTGGTGTATTTAACAATATCCTAACACCGTTTCTCATTCAGCAAAGTCCAAATTTACAGTGTCTCACTGTGCGTAATCTTAACCAGTAACGTTTTGATCGACCACTACCCTGTATTTACGTTAATCACTAACATCTTAAGAAGGTTAAGGAGAGGAAAAGGACAGAGCATGCTGGCCGAGAAACGCGCTAGAAGGTATAGAGGATCGTTATGATGATGACCTTCCTTTTGTTCACCCTTCATGATCTTATCTGGACCTTGGACAGCTTGTACGTTCAAACCGCGCAAACTAGCAATGCAACCTGAACGGGCGTCTCTCTGGGTTCTCTTCTTTCGCTGTGCGTAGTTAAGGCTGCTATGAAAACGATCAATAATCAACTTTCCCAATCATGTGTTCCAGTAAAGGATTGTGCGCGAAGATATACACGTGACTCTCACCTCCGACCCCGATTGACGCCGCCAAGAGAGCGTTCTTGTCGAGGTCCAAGCCTTTTCCGAGGTGAAGAGCGCTGACACCGGCCAGGCGCACGGAGCTCCACAAGTTGCTGAAGGTCACGGCCGCCTTTTGCGCGCCGAGGACGTTGGCGACCGCTGTGTCGAACGGAGCGGGGAAAAGAAACCCCATGTTGTTCAAACACTTTGTCTTCGCCCTGCAGAGTGATCGGTCGTGGTTCTTCATAAAAAAGAAACCGTTAAACAGAGAAGATCTGTCATACTTGTATCATCATGCCGATAGTGCCATAGTGCGAATTGAATATTCGGAATGTCCGGGGGATGAAGTAAGATGAGACAAGACAAAATGCTGATGGCTGACAAATAGCTTTAACAGACCATATATATATATATATATATATATATATATATATATATATATATATATATATATATATATATATATATATATATATATATATATATATATATATACACATATATATATATATTTTTTTTTAATGGGGGAAGTCAGTGGGTCTCGTACCTCTGATGAAGGCGGTGCCACGACCGAAACGTAAATCGATGAAGGAACTGCTTGCTTTCTTGTACGTGTACAAAGTGCTTCACACACACACACACATCATATATATATATATATATATATATATATATATATATATATATATATATATATATATATATATATCTATCTATATATATATATATATATATATATAAGGACGTTTTCTAAAGTTCTAAAATTAACATTTATTTTGCTTGGCGGGCGGCGCTTGAAGTGTAGAAGTTAGTGTAGAATATACATTGACATATATAGCATATCCCTAAACTAATTGCGATTAGTGTTTGTATAATGATGTGACCTGGTGACTACAATTTTTATTTGTGCATTGTATTATTTCATTGTTTCTTTGTTTAATGCACATTGAGAAACACTTTAATTTGGTTCTCCTTAGCCGCACGCCTTTTCCGCTACCCTGCGTACTAGGGGGTCTAGGCTACTCAAGCTGTTCTCGCAGCTTTGACCTGCCCTCCTCGTAAGACATGTTTGTTACGGAATAAAATTTCAATTTTAATTCTCATTTCAACCCCGGAAACGAGTCTGGTTTCGGTTTACAGCGGGAAGTTGTTGAGGCGGGTCAAAGCACTGCGCAGGGCCATCTACCTCGTCGATAAACAAAATGGAGGAATTTTCGGAGTTGTGTCCTTCAATCTAGTTTTGTGTAAAACTGAAATAAAAACAGAGCAGGGATGCTTGAAACGCTTCAGACAACGGACAGTAACGTCGGAATGATGCAGTCATACTTTCGTTTAAACAAAATGTTCTGGGAAAGTCTGGAGCGTCTCATCGACGACGGCCAATCAGAACGCCCAGAGCACTTTCTTCAACGGACGACTCGTTGAAGAAAGTGCGCCAAGCTTTGAATAAGAACTGGTGGTTAAGCTTCCAGATTATTGCCGAGGAGTGCGAAATAACCTCGACAATTGTTCATCGTCGTTCTATAAAAAATTTTGGGACAAGGAAAGTTGGAGCGAAAATAGGGACAAAATTCTCTAACAAGTAAGACGCATAAGGAGTCACATTACGCTGATTGTATCCGAACTGCAGGCTGAAATGGGTGTAGCAAAGCTGCTGCAGCCACTGTATGGCTTCTATTTGTCACCGCTGCACTTTCGTTTCTTATGACTGAAGAAACCCTCAAAGAAACTCTGCATAGGATGCTTAAGATTGTAAAAGCTTCTCCGATGACTTATATGAAAGAGGTTGTGAGTGGGTGCTTTCAGGTTTGACTTTTGATCGATTCTCAGTAAGCAGTGTCGATATCGAGATGTTGTGGGGTATTGATGTGTACCACTGTATGGAGGCCGGAAAAGCACGAATATTCTATTAGAATTTTCGACTATGTTACGTTACAAAAAAAGTACTCCTCCAGGAGTACGGAGAAAAAGTGATGATAAGAGCGCCGAATATCAAACGAATTTTTTTTTTCATTTTACCCAGCAACGTGTGCCCATAACGCTGAAGATCACATGACGCAACATATGCGTATCAAGGCTCCAAGATGGTTATGATATGCGGCATGTTATGCGCTGGTTTATTGATATACTGAGCGTTTCAATAAATTTATCCAAAGTTCTCGAAATTCAGAAAAATTTTATAGTTGTTTAGTTCGTTCACGAATAATTTTCCTGTGGTCACATGCATTTTAATATGGCTAGAGACATCCTTTAGGACAGTAACTAGGAAATATAATATTAGCTTTGAATTAGAACGTTATGTCTATATGTAAAAAGATAGAATTGAACTGTTTCGTGCGGGTAACCTATAATAGCTTCGGATTTCAAAAAGCGGCCTCTATGAAGTAGAGGCCACTTTTTCAAATAACTATGAAGTAATGAAATTCAAACAATTGCAGCAGCAAACATGAAACCGAAAGGCGGAACAGCACTACTGCCATATTGTTCCGAGACGTCGCAGACGCTATATTGAGGTTGCTGACCATATTGCTGCGCGGAAGTCTTACCCTAATGTTACGTTCCCGGTGACTGCTCATGATATTCCCCACACCTGAGAAACGCCGCCATGACAAAAAGCACACAACGTAGCAGTGGGATGTGTGACTGTTGAACTATGAGCTGGACGGCAAGTGACCGCTAATCAACCAGGTATAACGGGCTGCTAAGGCCATGTGGCTGGCCGACTGGGCTAGCCCTCGTAAGAGTCACTTGTATTCTTTTTAAATAGTTTATGTTCTGTTTCGATTTGAGAAGGAAAAGACAACGATATCAGCCTATATTGTCAACTTAGAAAACTGTATGAGGAACCGTGCCTTTTTTTTACTGAAGTGCTAAATGATAACACGCACCAAAGCCCGAGCTTTTATAAGTGACTCACGTGAACGTTTTCATCGAAGCACGTCTTCCGGCTTCCCAGCGCTCGACTGCCATGTACGGAGCCACTGGGACGAGCAGCGTATACAAATTGGCCACTTCCAGTAAGACTTGGCTGATTGCGTCCACGACTTGCCCGACGCCCTTGGAGTTGGACGAAAGGATCCTGAGGTCGACCCAGTTCGATGTGAAACCGGCGCGCGAACCGGATAGGGCATTCGTCCAGGCCTTTTTGTCAGCCTTTCTAAAGACGTTGCTGTCCGCGTTCACGACGGCCGCTCCTCTGGGCGCCAGAGGCACTCGCTGGAGCGATTTGTCCAGGTTGAGCAAGTGCTGCGACAGCCGCTTGACGCTTGTGGAGTCCACGACCTTTGAAGAAAAAAAAGCATTCAGAACGCGAGAGTTAGTACACACATTGTGAAGCAAGAAATAAACAACAAAAAGCACCCTCTTAGCCCCACATCCCCATATGGGCCCTCGCCACTACTTTGAGCAAGCCAAAGAGACAACCATCGTCACATTAAAATGAAAGACAGGAATGAAGATATGGCACACTTCTCAAAATGGGCTGAATTTGGCCGTATGCTTTATAGGAATATACATGGAAAGTCGTCATCAGGCTGGCTACGCCCACTGCAGGGCAAATGCTTCTTCGATGTTCCGCCAGTAAACTCGGTCCTGTGCTTGATGCTGCCACTTTACACCCGCAAGCTTTCTAATCTTATCTGCCCAACTAACGTTCTGTCTCCCTTTCACCCACTTGCCTTCTTTTAGAATTAAGTCCGTGACACCTAATTACCAGCGGTTATCTTGCCTTCGCGCTACGTGCCCTGCCCTTGACCATTTCTTCGTCTTGATTTCAAGTATAATATCCTCCAAACCTCTTTGTCCCCTTATATACTCTGCTCTCTTCGTGTTCCTTAGCGTGGCGCCTATCATTACCTGTTACATTGCTCCTTGCGTCGTCCTCTACGAAGTTTGAAGCCTTTTTGTAATCCTCCCGGCTTCTGCTCGGTGAGTAAGTACGGGCAAGATGCAGCTAATACATACTTTCTTCTTGAGCGATAGTGGCAATCTATCATTCATGATTTTAGAATGGTTGCCGAATGTGCTCCACTCTATTATTATTCGTCCGTCACTTCGATCCCATGGTTCGGCTCCACAGTTACTACCTGGCCTAAGTAGGAAAATCCTTTACATCTTCAAGTGAACTGCTATCTCGGAAATTGAACGGCATGCAAGATCTGCCCTACATCTTACCTAATCAAACCTGCCTCGGCCTTTGGCCGAGGCAGGTCTGACTAGATAAAATATAGAGCGGACCTTGCGCCCTATTTTAGGTGATCGGCAGGGGCGACCGCTACACGCTTACCATGCATGAGCGAACTGATTCGAGGTCCCACCTGCTGTATGCCGCCTGCCTTGAGCGCCGGGCCTGTTCTTTGCAATGCTAGAATTCGGATAAGAAATTATCTGTTCAGGGAGTTCGAATACAAAATTTCCAACATAGAAGTTAATTCTATTAGCAAAAGCCAAACTCGAATAAAAAATAACACTTTTTTGCATGCTTTCGAACAATGTAGTGACGAGCAGCTTTGTTGTGGCGCATCCTCTTAGGCGCCATCTAGGGGGTCTTTCTCTACCGCGCAATATTGGTGGACGCCGCCATAGTGCTCAAGGACCATGAAGTCAATTGTTGCTTGAGATACTAGCGGGCCCTTAGGCTAGCGCCTAATAAACGCACTTAATGAATAGCACGACTACAAGCTTGGACAAAATATTTGTTCCACCAACCAGACACGATAGGGCAAGCCTTTGTAGAGCAAAAAACAAGTAGAGCAATTATACATTGCATAATAATATTGCTTGATAGGAACCTATGGGAAGTTATGTGACGTCATAAAGGAAGGTGTGAAAGATTTTATATCCGGGAAGTAGCAATATAAACTATGTCTTAGTTAAAGTGGCATTATATTGGCTCACTGACCTATACGCGCTATATGTGCATCAAACTTTCAGTAAAATAGCATAGATGTGCAAACATTTACGTTGATCTTAGCGATTGCGCGTAAGTTTTTTTGTGCCTAATATGATTCTAACAGTAGAAACGCCTCACGATCCGAATGGGATACAGACGAACTGCTCGAATAGCTACGAATGGCTACGAACAACGTAGCAATTTGGGCGATTTGGCAGAGCTATTCACAAAACAGGGTACAAACGCGATTGTTCGAAGAAACCAACCACATGACCACTGGCAATGGAATGAAATTTCCGTTCACTCAACAAAGCTTCATACAGGATGCTTCGAAACATGCGTCCAAAATGCTCAAAAATCAAGAATTGCGATATTCGCTCGCTGTTTTCCTGATCGTTATTTCTGTAGTGGCAGGCAACTTAACATGGTTAGATGCAACTCTTGGGGCAGTAACTAAATGTTGAATTTTTTACGTTTTATTAAGTATACTTATATGGTTATGTCAAATGGGCGAATCGCATTTCGTGCAAAGAAACCATAGCAGATTTAAATATAGAAAAATGAATAATCAAATATAACTGAATTGATTGGTGAAACAAACCAATGTGCTCATGAGCCTTACAGGCAAACGACAAGGATGAAGCCACTGTTGAAGGCAATGATTACAAAGTTGTAGTTCTTTCACGTTTGTTACCGTCTTTGCTTTATACGTGTTATCATTTCAAGCGCAGCAGGTCCGCCCACACAACGAAGTCATTTGTTGTATAGATATTACCATGTTGTGATGTAATAGTATAGTTGTGATCCTGTTGTAGGGCCCATTTCATGTAAACTATACATTTTACTTTATTTATCCCACCCCAACTGTAAAGCCTATGAAGGCACTGTGAGTAAATGCTGAATGAAAATGAATAAAAGTCCGTTCACGGCTGATATAACGGCGCTATACTATTCTTAACGACTAGAAATAATATGACAGTAGAGATTTACTTGTTTTAGGATTCATGTTCAGCGTTTAACTTGCACGAATTTCATTATATCACAATAATTGCTAGAGGTTATTTTTCAATGTTTGCGAGCTAAAATGAGTTCTCCACCTGAAGTACACCTAATCTCTCATCAGACATAACCACGTAACATCACTAATTAAAAATAGAATTATTTGTTTCACAGTTACTGCTCAAATTATGTAACTGCGAATGAATCAAACAAATTTAGGATTCCCCTGATTTTTTTTTCTGACTTAGGGACATTACTTAAAAAACTTGAGATTTTCATAAAGCGTCATATCACACGATGCACAGCAAAACCACCTTGTAGCATTGATACGCTTACGTGTCGTCATGTGATGTTCGGCCTTATGAATAGATGTTACTTGTGTCGAATGAAAAAAATAATAATGTGATATTCAGCGCTCGTCTGGTCGCTCATCGTATGGTATCATATAGAATATTCGAAGCTTCAAAAAATCTCACTCTCCTAGCATCCACGCAAACAGTGGTCCTCGTTCATACCCCTAACTAGTCAATATCCACGTTGCTACTGGGAATCGACTCAATATCAAACCTTGGTCGCCACAGCCTTGTCGAGAAGAAACTTCACGAAGCTGCCGTCGCCGTCTGCGGAGCAGGAGATGCATGTGCCGACCTCAACAATAACCGTCTTACTGTCTTTCTTTGTGATGTTCAGCACTGACATAACGCCGGTATCGACGATCTTGCGAACCACGAGTAAGAACAGGGACTCGGGGTTTTTGATGCTCACCCACTCTTTGGGGTCCATTTTTGCGGCCACCAAGAGATCCTGAAGGCTAGAACTTCTGTTTAACAAGAACATGAGAGACATCCTATTAAATATGTGATCAATAGATCCTGAAAGATCAGGCATTTGTTTGACACAAGCAACATGAAAGACATCCTCTTAACAACAGAAATAAGACAGACCTGCTGTGTAACAAGAACAACATGACAGACGGGCTTAAAAAGATCAATGTGACAGTTTAGCATTATATGAACAGCGTGACAGTGGAAATGCTGCGCTAAAGTGGTTATGGCGCAGGTCCCGATTTAGTTAAATATCTTCGATTGACACAGCCGCACTACAGCGCAACCTGAGAAACGGCGTTGTCCTGGCTAGCCAGTTGTCTTCTGAGCAATAACGTGCTTGTCGAGACGATGGCAGCACTCTCTTGCGTTCCCAGGGTATGAGCTGGGTGTCTCGGAAGAGTGTTTTCCGATTTAAATAAATTTTCACAGTTATTTCTTTTTTTGTTTTTTGAAGTTTATGTTATTCTATACCTTCGTCGTTTATTCCTCACTGCTTTCAAGCATTGTTAGTTTTTCTTCAGGCCTATATTGACCACTATGTGACCACACGACATGACACCGTAGATGCGCGATGAGCCGGGTTCTTAAAGTGCTAAAGCCCTAAACCTAGAAACGCTAGGTGGAGCTGGACCATAAGATGCTTCGCAATAATGTAAGGGACACGTTTAATAAAGAGGTTTAAAAACACCTAAATGAGTCCTGTTTCAAAGAAATAATAATTGTTCCTCATAGCTGAAAGTTCAAGAAGGTGAACTTTCTCCGCGTATTACCAATATTGCATTGCGATCCATTCCTATTCCTGCAACTGAGGTGCTCAGAGAGCGAATGTTTTCAATACTAGAGGACACCGTAACATCTCAGCGAGAACCTCAATCCAAATCAAGCGGAAGAACTTGTTTTTCTAGTTGGTGATTTCTAACTCTTTAAGTAGTAGCTGCCCAGCACGTTATGTGCTCAAGGACGTGTGCAGATTCAAATTCTGTATTCTATCCTTTATTTTTCTATAAATCTTTATCTCTTCAATATTAGATTCGATATTCAATATTTTCACCGCTGTACGGCCCTAATCTATTTTATTTGGTGGAGACGATTTTCACTATTCCCACACCCCTATAGTGTCTACCTTCTTTTTCATCGTTATGCGATGTTCAGTTGCTAGTATATAGTGAACGTTATTCTCGATGAGAGCAGCAGCAACAACAACTACAACAAAAAAACGTGGTTATTGCTGCCTGCCGAAATTGTCGACACGACAAAGCGCGTACAATTGTCAGTGGGCATTTTTGAGGTCTCTGGCTTCTGTATTGCGTCTGTTTTTGTACGCTCTATCTTTTAACAGCTACCTGGAGACCACCTCATTTGTATTCAAGCCGGCAAAGATAGAGCGCTCCTTCTACTTCCTCTCTCAAACTTTCGTTATGTGATGCCTAAGCATGGTAACTACAATAATAGTGTTTCGAAACGCAGCGTCTACGATCCCTTGGTGGATTTTCAGGCTCTCACCTTGATATTGGTGACCTCGTACGGAAAGGTGTTACTTGTTTGTAATGCCACGAAGCGAGCAGGAACCCTTTTTGAGTGACTACTGCTCGTTTACGTGGTTTTTGCTCTTAGAGAGGCGTCTCAAATAAGTGGGCCTCAGCTTCGCAAGGAATAAGCTGTTTGGAACTTTGCTAAAAGATACTCAATATCATACCCTCGCAAAGACGCACCTATTGGTGTAGAATGCGACGCAGGAAGCGTAAATGCATCCAATCTTGGCCTGTGGATGAGCGGCACGGCACAGCGAGTTGACCGTGGCGTTACCGACAAGCTTGCTGTCCACGGCATTCACGTAGGTGAACTTCAGGGTCTGCTCGTACGACATGGGCCTGCCGTCGTCGTCCACCGAGTGCCACTTTCCACACACGTACTTGTACACATCCTGCACGATAGCCGGTGACCACTTGTATACGCAGTGCAAAGCTGGTTGTCTGGTGTCTTCATCTGAAGATATGAATGACTTATACCAAACATTTTCTTAACTGAGCCCATAGAGCACATAAGGAGGCACTCGCCTCGTTTGAAAGAAAAAAGACATGTATTGGCGTTTCTGGATTGCTACGGGTCTGTTGTTCACGTTGGGAACTGCAGACCCAATGCGGCCCTCAAACACCAATACGTCTGTTTTTTTTTCGAACCAAGTGAACGCATCCTTTACTTTTTCAATAAAATTTTTTCCAGAAAGAGTTTTTTTTTCACACACGCCACAGATTGATTGATATGTGGGGTTTAACGTCCCATAATCACCATTTGATGATAAGAGACGCCGTAGTTCAGGACTCTGGAAATTTCAACCACCGAGGGTTCTTTAACGCGCACCCAAATCTGAGCACATGGGCCTACAGCATTCTCGCCTCCATCGAAAATGCAGCTGCTGCTGCCGAGATACGAATTTGCGACCTGTGGGTTAGCAGCCAAGTACCCCCACTAAACAACCGTGGCGGTTCACACCCGCCAGCGAGTATGAGTGATCTGGACGAGGCGAACTCCTCCATTTACCACCTACTTCTCCCCAAGATGTAGGTCGCAGTCAGGTGGTTTGTAGTGGTGGCTTGGGCTTGATAGATGACTGGTTTTCAGTCTCCTCCTCCTTGACTGTGTAGGGTGTAGTGCCATGGCTCTTTGTTAGCATAAAAAGCTCTTAGAGGTGGGTACACCTAGAGTATGTGGTCTAGGGTTCGTAGGCCTTTACAGTTTTTGCATTTGGAAAACTGCACCTAAGGATGGCGTTTGCTTATAATACATGGGTTGCAAAAAGTACCCGTCTGCAGCTTTCACCAGATTAATTCTTCCTTCTGTATGAGAAATTTATGCAAGAGAGGGGTATTATCCCCCCTAATTATTAGTGTGGTGGAATTTTTCCGTATGCGGTAAAGTGTTGCCTTCGGGCAGGAAATAACCTGCCAGTGCAGGCGACTAGAGAATTTCCCTTGAGCAACATCGTAGGTGATGTAGTTTCTTGTGAGTCCACCACGGGTGTACGCACATGTTATCCTCACTGGTATATGGGAAAGCTTTTTTTTTTTCCTGCTTCCAGAATTTCGCCGGTCTCTTTGGACAGCTTTCAGTGTGACTCGTGAATGGAGTATTAGATTAAGTGATAATTATGGTCCATATGATAAACCCTTCGCCGACACCTTTTATCGAAAGGCAGGTTTTCATCGATCCTTGGATCTTCTGTGCAAGAAAGCTGAGGTGGAGGATGGGTTACTGAAGGGAAATCCGCCATACGCCAGTTTCTATGTTCTATCGCGATGAAGAAATACGGGTACAATCGAATACGCCTGCCACCTGCCAGTCATGCCTGGCTACCGGAACACACATATGGTGTGTTAGCGCCGTCCATGGAATATTCCAGCGCTTCGATAACACCAGCTGAACGTTCAGGTTCCCCTAGCAACAGTTATGGCTGTTCGCAAGGTAGACTGCGCCGAAATTCATGCGTTACACTGAGTATTTCTGTTTCTCTCAATAGTAAAAAGTAAAAGAAAATCTAAAGGGATATCTGATCTTGAAAAATGTTTTAGTTCATAAAGAACCATTCTCGTGCATGTTTGAGCCCGCCCCCAAAGCCTGGAGTGTTTTCCTGCAGTGAGATTTCTTTGCCGGACGAATGCCTGGAAATATTTTTGAAGGGGGATATTGCCCAAAATTCTGTCAATATTTTCTTGTAGCCTGTCTTTGCAAATGTGGTAAGCAACCTTCTGTTGAGAGAGAAAAACACCATTTAACAGGAGTGCTACAAAGATCGACACGGAACTTGATATACCTGATCGGAGTACCAGGTAAAGAGATATTTCCACGTTTCGTAGACCCCGTTTATGAAAATCAGACATCGCAACTGGCCGAAATGTGGGGGCTCTGTTTTTTTATCATTAGTCTGTTGGTCGAAAAAACAAACAAATAAAGGCGATATTTGACGCTGCGCAGCGGAAACCATTCCAACATACGGCCAAACTGCATGAGAGCGTATAAAGCGATGGCGTGTTTTAGCTCTGTATTGTTGCTTCCACATTATCTACGAACCCTCGAGGAATCGGTCACTGGCAAGTGCGGATTTATAGCTCTGCGAACGGCTTGATTGAAGAGCTCTGCTTTATACGGCATCACTCTAGCTCGTGTCGTGGTCCAGCTTAAAGGGAGGCATCTGAACTTCGGCTTTTCTTCCGGCACAGTTTAGCTGTATCCGGGGAAGCTAGCTAAGCTAGAGATTTTGAAGGCGTTGCGAACGCGGTGCGATTACGAAATCGCGTTCTGCAGTTGAAAGCGAAGTTCAAGTGCCCTCTAAGTCTCCATTTGTATTCGTCGTACTAGTGAGTACTATAATCTTGTAGGTTAGTCAAAGGCAGGTCTTGCATATTACTCCGCGTTCCCGTTATACATGATAAAACTCACACAGTCACTTTCAGTTCTTCTTACCATACCATACCATACAGCCACTGCCAGTTCCCCTGTTTACTTAGATTTCACTTGTGTGGCACTGGCTTTAGGCTTACGGTAGTGCGTCTTCCTAAGACGCAGCATGCTTCACAACATTTTCAGTAACTCAAAAGTCTGTGTTCTTTTCTATAGGATAAAGAGGAAAGCTTATATGCTCCAGTGGCACACTAGTGCGACCCACAAGAATCCGAAGCAGTTTAGACTGACGTGAACAAGAACAGGCGCAGCCCTCCCACGTTTGGTGTGTCGTCGTTGTCTCTTCTCCAGGTAAGACCCTTGTGGGCCGCACTTGCACGCCACACTCATTTGCCTACTCAGACGTTTCATCCTCGTCTTCCTCATCCTTCTTGATTTCTCTTTCTACATCGTCTTTTTCGTTTTTCTCTGATCGTTATCTATCTTTAGACCTCTCTCCCCCTTTCGTTTCGCCAAACTCTCATATAACTCCGGACTCTCACTTTTCTTTCTGTCCATGTGCTATGATATGCCGTACATAGTTATCTAGTAGTTTATCCTCTCAACTACTTTTTTTTCAACTTAAAGTGAACCCCTTGACCCTCATTTCTTTTCCAATCAGCTCGATAAGCTATATTACATAATCAAAGAAACGTGGGCGAGTTGGCTCGGGTTCATAATGAAGCGAAAATGGGCAGCGCTGGAAGGAATACAAAATAGGAAATCAAGACAGGGCATGTCCTGTCTATCTCTTATGTACACCAAACAAGGCTGTCATGTCGTACAGTTTCCCCTCCTTCTTTCTTTGCTCTTCACCCTTACATCACTCTATTAGCCACACTTCCTTTTCCCTCCTCCTTGCTTTAATGTACTATCTATGGCTAAGCTACGGCTGGAGCCGCTTGGCACGTACTCGCATTCTGTGGCGCACAGGCACCAAGTTATCAGTCTATACCACAAGGAACGAGCTGAGAGATTTAGCAGCTGCACTCTTATAGGAGAGCTTTCTAGGTGGATGAGTACGAACCTCGCACGGGTTTGCAGTCGCATCGATGGAGCTGTTCAGCATGGCCATCGCTGTTCGGCAGTCGTTGGTGGAGCAGGCCGTCATCAGGTGAGCGATAAGGGAGTAGCCCCGCATGGCGCTCGGTGTGACCACTGCCTTGGGAGCCGCTACAAACCAGGTCATGGCAGTGACGGTGGCTATGATGACCACCACCACCACCGCCATGGTTACACCGATAGCCACCTGCAGTGATAATTTATTCATTTGTTAAGGCGAAACCGAAGACGTCTTGCTGAACGCCAGAAATGACCATTGACATCCATGTGAGTGACGCAAAACACCGTCACATCACGACGTCACCCATAGGCGTCAAGAATTAAAGAATAATAAAACGATGAATAGTATGTTTTTAAATGCGCAGCATTTCTTAGTGAACTTCGGTGAGTTTGAGCGTATCTATCTATCTATCTATCTATCTATCTATCTATCTATCTATCTATCTATCTATCTATCTATCTATCTATCTATCTATCTATCTATCTATCTATCTATCTATCTATCTATCTATCTATCTATCTATCTATCTATCTATCTATCTATCTATCTATCTATCTATCTATCTATCTATCTATCTATCTATCTATCTATCTATCTATCTAGTCGCCTACGACTTTTAGCTCTCCTGGCGGTTCCAATGATGGTATCAATACCAAACTTGGTACGGCATAACATTACTGTATGAAGAACATATTTGACTAGTAATAACATAAAAATCATGACATGTATGCCATGAATGTCATGATTTGCATTTCATATTTCAGCACCTCTGGCGGTGGTTTCGTTCACATGGCATGTTGCAAAACTGGTATGGTATGGCATGATTACATGGCTAATACAAGCGACAGACTCTAACATCAAAATCATGACATGCGCGGCATGTAACAACATGACTACATGCCACGCTCATGATGCGCTCGCGGCCGTTTCGCTAGCGTCACATATACCAAATTTGATATTACAGAACGTGAATCAATGACAAAGGTATGTGACTGGTGCAAACATGATGATCATGAGATGCGTGACTTGTAACAACATGACTACATGCCACGCTCATGATGTGCTGGCGGCCGTTTTGCTAGCTTCACTTATACCAAATTTAGTATTTCGGGACGTGAATGGATGACGAAGGTATGATACTGGTGCAAACATGATAAACATGAGATGCGTGTCATGTTAGAACATGACTACATGGCACGCTCATGATGTGTAGCCGTTTTGCTCGCGGCCGTTTACTAGCTTCACATGTACCAAACTCGGTATTACGTGACGCGAACGGACGACATAAGTAAATGACACACCCCAACATGATAATCACGACATGCGGATCATGTAACAACATGACTACATGCCACACTAATAATGCGCCCGCGGCCGTTTCGCTAGCTTCAAATATGCCAAATTTGGTATTACGTGATGCCAATGAATGACGAAGGTATGCGACTGGTGCAAACATGATAATCATGAGATCCGTGTCATGCGAGAACATGACTACATGCCACAGTCAAGGCACCAATACATTTCGATGTGATGCGGTGCGAGTGCTCGCCGGCGTTGCCACGCCAGGCGCCGGTGCTGCCATATACTCGCAGGCGCGCCGCAGTGCGTTGCTTCGACGCATGCGCGTTTCAGCACGTCCCTCCGTCACAAAAAGAGGGTGACGCAGTGTTGTCTGGATAAAGCATCGGCGCGAAATGCAACATGTCGCATGTCGCGCCGGTTGCCGTCAGACTTCGCTGACGGACGCTGGTCGCTGTTGGCGTCAGACTATAGTGCTTGCGTTTTGCTAACGTAGCGTCACGCTAACTAGCATGCGGGCACGTCAACGCTACATTGGAGTATAATGGGCCCTTTACAACGCGCTCGTGGCGGTTTTGCCAGCTCAAAATATACCAAATGTGGTGTCACGTGAAGTCACTGTGTGACGAAGTATATAACTGGTGCAAACACGATACTCCTTACATGCGTGTCATGTAAGAACATGACAACATACCACGTTCATAGCCCGCTCGCGGCCGTTTCGCTTGCTCCACATACACTAAATTTGGTATCACGTGACGTGAATAGATGACGAATGTAAGCGACACTTCCAAACACGATAATCATGACACGGAACTCATGTACGGCATCATTTACCTCCACCTCGTAACTTTATGGTGATTTTAAAGTGACATATCAACCATTTTCATTCGTGGTTCGCATATAATCGATTCCCACTGTTCGTGGGATCTGCCATTTCTTTCTCCGTGCAATCGTCTCAGAAAAACCTATAAAAGGCCACGTGAAACTCAGGTGCGTCGAACTTTAGGGGCTCTGGCTGCCGTGTGTTGTGGTATGCCGTACGCTGTCATCGTATGCTTTCGGCTCTTGTCTTTATTGTGCGTGAAGCAGGGAAAAGCATGTATACCATAGCCAAGCATAGCGAAGCCATGTAGTGTAGCATGGAAAGGGGTCGGGAAGGTGTAGTGAGCGTGAGGATGGAGAGGTGGAAGGCAGAGGTCAAAGCATACCAAAGCCTTGTATAACGTCACGAAGGCAATAGTATGTATAGCATAGCCACATCCAGTATGGTATAGTAAAGGTGCTGGAAAGAGAAATATGCTATGTCCAGGCACGTATGAAGATCTCCAACTAAATGTAAAATAATATTCATGCGTATTAGTCGTCGCCATAGAGATGTGCCACTATAGGAATCAAGGTGGGTGTATCCACTTCGAACGGTGTTATAGCTGCGAATCACGAAAAGACGTAGTACCCGCTCACATGAAACAACCAAAAAGCCCTGTGAATAATGGCTTCACACTTGTGTTATACCCAGTTCTCCGACGACGGGGATGTTTTTTTTTGTTGCTATTTTCGTGACATCTACTTCCTCACAACTGATTTTAGAAAAAAAAGTATTCATTTGCACACGAATAACTGTTTCCACAGGGTAAAAAAATGGCAGCATATCCATGGAGTGAATGATGGAGAGTTGAGCGAAGCATCCATACGTTTATAAGTTTTTGCTTCCATCCATCCATGCGTCCGTCTGTGTGATCATCCGTGCGTCCATTCACCCGTCCATGCGTGCGTCTGTTCGTGCATCCGCATGTCTATGTGTGCGTCCGTCCCTGCGTTCGTCCATGCATCCGCCCCTGCGTCCGTCCATGCGTTCATCCGTCGGTGCAGCCATCCGTGAGTTCGTCCATGCATCTGTCTGTATGTCCGTTTGTCCATCTATTCAACGCACCAAGTACCACCATCTCGCATGTTTTAATCATATATTCCCGATATAGAAGCACCGCCATCCAGCGGATTTTCCAAGGACTAAATGAGAGCACACACACACTTTCTTACGGCTTGCGCTTCGTGTCCACTTCCCACCTTTAACCACCTCGACTTCATGGTATATACTAGTTCATCGTATTCATGGCACTGCGGGCCAACGCTCGCTAAACCTTTCCAGAACCAAGGAGGTAATGCCCGGCGAGTATAACGTAGCAACCCTTTCTTGTCAGATAGTGCTCAATGTACATGCCAATGGCTGCTAATGGGGAATGAGAGGCAGGCAAATTCGGCTTTTGGCTAACGCGAACGCTACGAATTTTTTATTGTTCAAGAACGCACAGGAGAAATCTCCCACCGGCACCACCTTCTAGTTCAAAACGTAAGACTGGTTACACACTATGATTACGACTATGAGGGACGAACGGGGGCCGCTATAAGGAGCTTCGCCCCTAAAAAAAATGAAGTCTTGCATGGCTTTGATTAAGTTCCAGAATTCTTTCCGGTGTAATTCAAGCCTTCTGATCTGCACTGCAGCGATGCCATTAAAACACCGAACGATATCGCACGTGAAAGTGACAAGCTAAAACCAGGCTCGTAATGTGTATGAAAGGTGACTCATCATGCGATGCATGGGTAGCTTCAAGGCACCTCTGTTCACCGAAGCATGGATGAACATGTACAAGTTTGGCTTAGACAAAGATATTTTTGCTGAATAAACTAAACAAGGCAACCTCTTCGTTTCAAGATTGCTCAATGTGTGAGGACGGGCATCATTTTTAGATGCGGAGCATCTAATACTCAAGGCTAGTAGTGCGGCGCCGTCCGCAAGCTTCCTCCTCCTTCTTCCACCATCTGTGCATCCCTTCCTGCTCTACACACCGCGCGCGCTTCACTCCTCCACCATCTGTGCAGCCTTCCTCCTCTACACACCGCGTGCGCTTCTCCTCTTCACGAACATTCGCTAGCTGTATAATGTAGCGCGCATGCGCCGTCACGCTTCGAGAACATCGGCAGCTGACGCGCGCGCATGCGCCGTCGCGCTTTGAGAACATCGGCAGCTGACGCGCGCGCATGCGCCATTGCGCTTCTCCCCCTTCTCGAACATTCGACAGCTGACAGTGCATGCGCCGTCGCGCTGTATATATACTCAAGGTCGGTGCTCGCTCGCTCAGTTGCCGCTCGTCGGTTGGTTTGTATGGCGCGTCGACGTCCGAGGTCGCAATGATCGACGTCCCTTCGACCAGCGCCGGCCAAAGTGGCATCTAAAAGCCATCGTGCTCAAAGTTCGTCGCAATAAATAAACACCGCCCTTTCGCATACGTGTCGTACGTGTTCACTCATTTAACACCCCTCCTACAACCACGTTAACCAATTTAGCCAGCGACCCAAGTAAGTCGCAATTTAACACCCCATTTCACAACCACGTTAACCAATTTAGCCATCGACCCAAGTAAGTCGCACTTTAACACCCCGTTAACCAATTATATGCTCCGCATCCTCCTCAGTGTTCCCCCGAGGGAAGCTGCGGGCAATTTTTTTTACTTTTGTTTTCTTTTACTGCTATGTTTCAATCTCACCCGGCCGAATTCAAGCCTTCTGATCTGCATTGAAGCGAGGCCATTAAAACACCGAACAATATCGCACGTGAAAGCGACAAGCTAAAACCAGGCTCGTATTGTGTATGAAATGTGACTCATCATGCGATGCATGGGTAGCTTCAAGGCACCTCTGTTCAGCGAAGCATGGATGAACATGTACAAGTTTGGCTTAGACAAAGATATTTTTGCTGAATAAACTAAACAAGGCAACCTCTTCGTTAGAAGATTGCTCAGTGTGTGAGGACGGACATCATTTTTTACTTTTGTTTTCTTTTACTGCTATGTTTCAATCTCACCCGGCCGACACGGGCTCGAATTGCCTGGGCTTCTCGAGAGGAGTAGTCTTCAGCGCGACGCTGAAAGACATCGGGCTGACCGCCAAGGCTTTTCTTCGATCCGCCACCCGTTGAGCCCCACGCTCCTGCGTGGGTAAACGACAAGAAAATGAAATCAAGCCGTCACATCATCAGGAACACTAATTACTCGCAAAACGTAGACGCGCAAGCGAACAATATTCTATGCGAACTCGGCTTAATTGACCTTAATGGCCGTATCTTCAAGTGTGATGAAAAAATGCTGTATCAAACGCATTGTAGTAAAGAAAATCACTTTCTTAGCAATACATTTAAATTCATGATAATTTTTCAAAACAGGAAAAATGATGGTTATATTGAACCATGGAAAAGATGCTCTTCGATTGCTTACACGTATTCTGTGATGGTAACTCAATTCTTGTAATTATTTTAGTTCATAAAGTAGAATTCCTGCAAGGTCGTTCACGAAGCCCCGAAAAGATTTACTCCCGTATAAAAAACGCTCCTTGAATTGAGCTTTACTTGAAACCGCCTTCAATGCAGTATGTTTGAAACGCGTCTGTGCGTTTGTGCTGCCGTGGTACCGCCTAAGGACAGCACGTTCCAAACACGTTTTTGGTGCATCGAAGTCGGTGGCAAGTCAAGCTGAACTCAAGCAGCGTTTATGAATATGGAGGTTATGACCTGAAAAACGTCTGTTCTTCCTAATTATAACAGCTTTAGCTTTATTCTTTGTGACAGACACGCGCAGAACAAAACGTACAGACACTAACTGAAGCCCTTCATTGTACAGATGGCACCAGCTAACATTAGTCGGTGTTTAAAGATTTACCTGTAGCGTAATATAACGCTACGAAATGCATGTAGATATCGGCTGAATGGAGTAAATTGTTCCAATTTTCGGTTTTCTGGAAAACGTGGTCATTAGGCGAACGTATATAACCACTTTTTGAAGCAACAAAGCCGAGCTGGACACTAATGTGTGTTTAAAACAAGCGCCTGACGACTTAGAGTACTTCGTACTCAATCATGGGACAGCAAAAAGCCGTTACTTGTCGCGGGGATGGCTGAATAAAGTTTCATGAGCAAGTTCACGAGCAAGTGTGTTTAGACAAAGTTGTTAACGATTGAGAGTTTTTGGAACATTACTATGGGAGGGCTGAAAGCCGCCCTTAAAGTAGTGAAACAGGGAAATTTATTGCAAGCTGGTAACAACATTTCAGGGGAGTACAACCGTCTGACGTAACAAAAGCACTGACAACTGTTTCTAACTTAGTATACGTAATTGTAGGATACTACTGGAGGTAGCGTACGCCACCTTGATGGGTCTCCACACTTGTGCTAGCTTGTCTTTAGGTTTTTTCGACACATATAGCTTGGGATGATGCCAAACACAGCATGAAATGCCAACCCTAGAAGACTTTAGGTGTGCTTAATATTCTTTAAGCTAACGCCACTTAATGCTAAGTTTCAAACACACAATTCTGAAAGCTAATAATTGAGAAATCAAAAGTGGCAACAGAAGAAATTTTGATAGATCGTGGCCCGGGATAAACACCGGGACTGGTTTTCAAAACAGGAAAAAGGCGCCTAACTTCTGTCTACGCCTTGGGCGACATGGTGCAGGGCCTTGTAGGGGAGGGGGAGGGATACAAAGAATAGTGGAAAAATATTGACAAAGAAATAGGACAGGCAAGCACAGAAAAAGAAGGAGATAGTAAAGCTGGGATCCGGTCGAAGAAATCTATGAAGAAATTTCATGATTACCTCCGTGTTCTTATATTCATTTTTAGCGTACCAGCTGAATTTTTATACATAAATTTTATACCTGAATTTTTATACATGAATTCACAGGAGGTCCCCCTGACAGTTTCAGGGGCGAAGCTCCTTATAGCGGCACCCGTTCATCCCCCGTAGTATGTAACAAGTATAACATTTTGACTTCCAAAGTGGTGCCGATGAGAGACTTCTACTGTGAGTTGTTGAACAATAAAAAATAGTGCTCAATGTAGATGTAAATGGCTGCTAATGGAAAATGAGAGAAAGGAGCATTCGGCCTTTAGTTAACGCGCAGGCTGCGATTACCATTAGCAGCCATTGGCATGTAGATTGAGCACTATCTGACAAGAAAGGGTTGCTACGTTATACTCGCTGGGTGTAATCTCCTTAGCTTTAGAAAAGTTTAGCGAGCGTTGAGCCGCAGTGCCATGAATACAATGAACTTGTATATACCATGAATGAACTCGAGGTGGTTAAAAATGGTAAGTAGATACGAAGCGCAAGCCGTAAGAAAGTAAAAGCCGAATTCTCTGCCTCTCATTTCCCCTTAGCAGCCATTGGCATGTGCATTGAGCACTATCTGACTGAAAAAAAGTTTGCCACGTCATACTCGCTGGGCGTTACCTCCTTGGTTTTCGAAAGGTTTAGCGAGCGTTCGGCCACAGTGCTACGAATACAGTGAACTAGTATATACCATGAACTCGAGGTGGTTAAAGGTGGGAAGTGGACCCGAAGCGCAAGCCGTAAGAAAGTGTGCGTGTGCCACCTCTCGTTTAGTCCTTGGAATGTCCGCTGGAAGGCGGTGCTTCTATATGGGGAATATGTGATGAAATGATGCGAGATGGTGGTACTTGGAGTGTTGAATAGATGGACGAACGGACACATACACAGATGCGTGGATGGACGCATGAACGGACGCAGGGGCGGCTGCATGGACGAACGCAGGGACGGACGCACGAACAGACGCACGCACGGACGGGCTGATGAACGCATGGACGGTCACACTGACGGACGCATGGACGGACGGAAGCAAGAACGAATGGGCGGACGAATTCTTCGCCCCACTCTCCATCATTCACTCCGTGGATATGCTGCCATTTTTTTACTTTGGGACCTCCTTCTGTATTATATCAATTTTTTACTTGCACTGTATTGTACTGAATAAAGAGCTTTATCTTATCTTAAAAAAAAAAACACTTTGCGCAAGGGGTGGTTTCCTTTTCCAATCCACTTCATGCTTCATTCAATGGTAGTAGAGTTAGTGTGAAGTGTGCTCTGTTTGCTTTACCCGCATAATAATAATAATAATAATAATAATAATAATAATAATAATAATAATAATAATAATAATGTCGTGTTGCACGCCCCACAGGATATGATTATGAGAGACGCCGTTGTTGAGGGCTCCGGCAATTCTAACCACCCGATGTTCCTTAACGGGCACTGCCATCACACAGTAAACGGGCTTCTACCATTTCGCCTTCATCAATATGCGACTTCCGCGGCCACTGAAACATAATTTACTCTCTGTTAGTGACAGAGCGCTGCCGCGTACAACATTAGCTGCCTTCTGTGCATGTTCTTTTCGAGGACAGCGTTTACAGTGTTGTACCGAAATACGGACGAGGGTACTGAAATGTAAGAGGCGTTGAGCCGAAAAAAATTCTTCAGCTTGCTTTGAAAGATAGGAAGGTGTGGATGCTACGCGTTATCTGTCTGATAAAGGTAAGACAAGCAGCGTACCCTTCACCGCCGGCGCGTTCCCGTCGAAATGAGCACGCGATTGATCGAACAAAGAAAGCGAGCCCTTTCGCACAACGTTAAAGCTAGCCTCTTGCAAGCGAGTAAAAAAAAAAGAAAAACATGCATGACGGCGAGTGCAGAAGAATGCGCACGTGCACTTTGATATCTCGTCACCAGACGTTCCACGCCAGATGACGCGGCAATGCAGTTTGCTTTACGGCTTGGTGGCGCTAGCCACCGCCCGATCTAAAGGGTACAGCCATATCCATCCATCCATCCTTTGGTTGCGGTCGCCGCTCGTGCGTGCCGACTTATCTTGTTGATGGGTGCACGATCTTCGTGCATAGGCGCCTATAGCTTGTCAAGACTTAACTGACCTGAGGAACGACGACGCTTGGCGTCACGGGCCTGTATGGAGCCCTTTTTACCCGAGGCTTCATTCGTGGTCGCCGCATTGCCGGGAACCGGATTAACCAAGGTGCCGCTACCCTGCCGGGCGATGCTGGATTTATGCCGACGGGCCGACTTTCGGCTGCCTGGTCCGGTAGCACTGGCACCTTTGCCCTGCCGGGAAGAGTACGGGGCACCAACATCTAAACACACGGCTTGCGATATTCGGTATCCCGGGAATCATGCATTACAGCACCCCTCAACGCAAAAGGAACCCGTACGTAAGCCATTAATTATCTTATGTGGTATAGTAGTAAGACGGTAAGTTGGGCCAGTTGGTTAGGATCCATCGTGAACTTACTTACAGCGCAACAAAAGAAAAAATACAGGACAGGGAGGGAGCAAAAGAGACTTTCTCTTTTTTTTTTCTCTTTTGCTTCTTCGCTGTCCTGCATTTTTTCTGGTCGCGCTTCCGATCGCGCTTCCGATCATCGCTTCCGATCAGCGCTTCCGATCGTTTGCGTGCCGTCTCTGTGCATTCTGGTTTTCCCTTGAAGAAGCCGTATCTCTGTTTGCGCAAATAACTTTTTCTCGACATCCGCAGTAGTCATATTTCCGACAGGAAGTGAATTTTCGCGCCAGCTGAGTTCCTCATCTCTATAAATCAAGTCTGTTGAAAATGTCGAGAAAACGTTCGTTGCATAATGGAGATGCTTGGGCACATGAAGCCTTCAGCATGATAAGAATGCCATATCCTCTGACGTAAATGTTTTTTTTAGTTTTATTGCTTGCTAGCGTCATTGGGTTTTCGAAGTAAATTAAAAAATTGGGCTAGTCGGAACATACTCACCACAACCAGCGCACAAAACCACAAAAAACTGCACGACACAAGCTCTGTCTAAGAACTGAAAATTGAAAGGATGAAACGACCCGTGGCAGAAGTTCCACCATGGCTCAAGGCACAGGCCAGTGACAACCGACCACTGACCCGCCTGCGACAATCCACCCGACAAGCGGCGCAGGAGGGCATCGTCACTACCACCGAGAACTCACTAGCGGTATACGTAGACGCAGCTACCGATAATTGCGTTCTGCACACCAGTCTCGTATGCCCCGCGCAACCTGAAATCCAACATATCTGCTCTTACGTAACAGAGGCACCGTTCCCATCCGTATTAGCGGAGCTCACTGCTATACGGGACGGGTTAACAGTTATGATATCCAAAATGGATTCTTTGTCACACGATAAATTGCTTGTATATACGGACTCCACGCAGGCAGTTCGAGAGCTGCGAAAAGTGACCAGCTCCATCGATATAGCCTCCGATATACACCGACTGATCCACTCATGTGCCTGTCCTGTCCGCGTTCTGTGGACCCGCCGGTCTGCACCGGCTCAAGTGGAAGCAGATGCCGCTTGCCATCCAGCGACTGTTCAACACCCGCTGCCTCTACTTCGTTTGTCCCCGAAGGACAGCTTGCTTGTGCACAAAGAAACCCTCCGGCGCTCCACGCGTGCTCTCATTCCTCCGCGTGGATCTGACCTTCCCGGCGGCTTAACTCGCCGAGAGGAGGTTGCGCTCAGGAGGATTCGTGTGGGCGCCGCCTTGACTCCTGCAATCCGGGCTACATGGACATCTGGTGCACAGCCTCCCCCAACGACGTGCCCATTCTGCGTTGCCCCAGCCACAGAGGCAACGCTTGATCACCTATTGGGAACCTGCCCGGGCCTTCACCAGGCTCGCACTCGCCACCTACGCGGCCTTCACCACCACCCCGGCCGACCACCTGACTTGACGCGCTGGACGCACGGTCCACTGCATCGACAACTCCTGGCCTTCATACAGGAAACAAAACTTTTCCTCTTTATTTAACTGATGCCGTAGGGCATACTAGCGCCAATTAAAAAAAAAAAAAAAAAAAGAAAGGATGAAACGTGTCATATATGCGCAAACGTGAACGCATAAAAATTCTTCACAACCCCCACAAAGCACCTAATGAGGTATGCTGAATATACGAAATATCAGCATCTACGAGAGCACTGGAGTCTTCAAGTTAAGGTTAAATCTTTAGGTTAACCTTAACCTTGAGGGTTAGGCAGGGCTTGTGTCATGCCCTTTTTCGTGTTTCCCCTGCATTTCTTGAGCTGATCGTCATGATTAGGTTCCGTCTCTTGTTTAGTTACATCCAACCACACGTAGCGTACGGCTCTTTCGCTTTTCACGCAAAATTTGTCACCTGGCGATGAGTGGCGACAGCCATACTCGCGTTATTTACGGCCTACGTGACGCGGAATGCATGAAATATGCGATATACAGAGGGAGACAATGAGTTAGGTCCTGCCTTACCGATTCCTTGCTGGTTGACCCCTTTCCGCGCCCCTTATTCCGAGAGCGGGAGCGCGATTTGCGGGGTCCTGCGGGCTTCTCAGCTGCCTTATCGGACATGATGACACTCAAAATTACGAAAGAAGAGGGGCACGAATCCAGCAGCTGAATGAAACCGATGGCCTCTGAGAGAATCGTTTGTGTCGTCACTGTCGATGCGCAATACCCACTATGGGGGCTCGACCAAGGCTCGCGCTCAATCAGAAGAATTGCCTTGATTGTAAGTGCAACATTCGAGCTTTTTGTGTGTTTTTTGAAAGAAAGAATAAGTGCTCTAACATTTTATAAAAATTTTTTACGTCATTTCGTTTAGCAAATAGATTTTCTTCCGAATTGACATATTAAAAATTTAAAAAAATGTGTTCATTAGAATAAGGAGGTGAATTGTTTCTTCCCATTGAACTTACCTTTTTGCACGTGCTCACTTACGAGTATGCATAACACAATAGGCCTATGCCACCAACAAGGTATATTAGGTCATTCATTCATTCATTCATTCATTCATTCATTCATTCATTCATTCATTCATTCATTGATTCATTTATTCATTCATTCATGCTGCATGGGTTGCGTCGTTTGCGACATTGGTGTATTTTGTAGGAGCTCTATCTTGCTATTGATGATCTAATCGAGAATATTCAGGGTTGGTGGGGACCATTTTCCTCATTGTAGCTTTATTGATAAAGTACACATTCCCTTAATGAAACTCGCAAAGTTTGGCCACTGTTTCTTTTAGTACCTGACTCCTTAGGTTATGCCTCGGGCTCTCCGAATTTTATTTATAAAGAATTTAATACTAAGAATAGCATCTGCCTTCTTCGTTCAAAAGTTTTGGTATACTCATGGTGCCAAGACTTCTATAAACACAATGGGGCTGCCACAGTTGGTCACCGCTCGTTTTCATGAATCGTAAACCTCGTTTCTGCGATGTTCTACACAACGTCACCTCTTAATCTCAACTGCCCACCCAGTTCTCTGGCTTGCCTTCCCACGCTTGATCTCCCTTGGAATAGTCAGTTAATCGCAACGAGTAGGGGTGATTTCTATCTCACGGAATGTTCTGCCTAATTCAATTTCCTATTTTCATTTCAAAGAACGTGTTCCACCATCCCTTAGTTCCAATGACCCACACTGCACTCTCCTTATCGCCTAAAGGGCCCCTGCAGCACTTCAAGTAGCCATGTAACAAATAAACTAAAGGATTTTATAGCCTGACAATTCCACTGCGGCAAAAGGTTTCAGAATATGGGCACATACGAACGGAGTTATCGTTGTCGTGCACCGGAATCGCCTTCTCGCTTGTCTCGTTCTGATGAAAGTACTGGAAGCTAAGCAGAGGGATATGGCAGGGGGAAAAATGCGTCACCCGTGCCCAATGACTTTGAATTTTTTTCTTTTTTTCTCCGAATACGTGGTTTTTCAGTAGGACTACGCGCGGACGCGTGGACATATCGCGCCCTCCAGAGGTGGCCCCAGTAACGACCAAAGGCGCCTTGCTCAAATCGGCCCTTGGTTGATAGGCCCAGGACGTAGTCACTTTGAGTCGATAGCGTGTTTTTTTTTTTTTTTTTTTTGAGAAGCGAAAGCAATTTTCAGCGGACTTTGAGAAGCTATCGTGAATTCCAGGCCACGTGCTGTGCTAAAATATTTGATAGGCCCGTTCTCAGGATTCTCTACTACCGATCGCCAGTGTTTCCTGACCATGCTCAAAACTTGTTGCAGGTCTCCTTTAAGGTTTCACCCATAATTTATTTTTTTCACGGATCACTGCAACGTCCTAAATTGAAAGGATCGTTCACATCAAATTGTATACGCAAAATGCTTGTGTTCCTTGATATGGCTCTATGTGTGGGCTCTTCTGCTGACCAATCATGAGTAACCAACGTTGCCTTTAGGACATTTTAGATTCTTTTAAAGGAAAGGTCTGTGCTGATCTGAGTTTTAGGCTAACAGACAGAGGCCCCATATGCCATTGCACAAGAAAAGTGAGTATAGTCAACCCCAACTGGCGGCCAACGAGGGCTATTTTTTATCGCAACTCTAGCTCAGTTGTCGGGCCGTCTCAAAGTGATTTGGGTGCGTAAAGGCGGTGTTCCTTCGGGTTGAGTCTCTCGATGACAATGACGCTGAAGAAGAAGCGCGTTCCAAACCAGACATTCTTTTTCTGTTATCGCGGCACAGCACATGCAGGGTACCCACTGCACGTCATGACGATGACGATCGAGCACCCACTATGCCATTAATCATTACGCTGATAAGCGAGGTACCCGCTACACATCTGTAAAACATTCTGTGTACTTCGCCCTGTGACTGAAGGCGATGAAGAATAAACTTTAAATTACATCCCACACAAGGACACTTGGCTCTTCATTCCCCCTGATAAGGCCGCCTTTCGCACGGAACTATTACTGCCATACTCTCCCCCTCCCGTCCCGATTTAAAAACTGAGCGACGAGGTAGGTCCACAGAAACTTGAGTACGCGTCATCTCAGGTGGTATCCGACTGTGGAACAAGAATTTTTCACAGTTTTAGGTGCGTGTTTTGAAGTGTCGCAGAAATTGGTAATAATTAACGACGCCAGTATTAGCCTTACAATATCTTTCTTATAACATTCCCGATTGAATTTTACATTGACAGACACGAGGTCACAATTCACAGTAAATATGTAACGAAAAAAAATTGCTTTTAGGGCTCCTTTAATTGAACCTTCCTCCAAATACACAAGGTTGTCGATATAATGTAGTAGCCTCTGGTAAACCGCTGATGTTTCATACCTCGATTTCGAGCGATAATAATCGACCATTCATTCCTTGAGAATGCTTTCCAAGTGTGCTCGATCCCATTATTACTTTGCTTGGTACTTCAACCTCTTGGTTCGACTCCGGAATCGAACAACTATATGTATACCACAACCACTTTCAGTGCCTCGCTACCTGCCGCAAGGCACTGTTCTCTTTCAAGACTAACGCAGAATACTTTAAACTTGCGCACATTATTTTCAGACCCACCGTTCTTTTCTTATTCAATTTTGTAATCATATTATTACAAGCTTGACAAACATGGCTAAATGAAAGGCGGGTTACTACATCTGGATGCAAGCTGAAGCACGTTTAGAATTATGTGATCGACAGCAAAAACGCCTAACTTATTATACGCTCGCAATCTCTTAGGAAAGAAATGAAGTTAGAGCTGACCTTGAGAGGATTTCGAAAGAAAAAGAAGACACGAACAGATGAAAACGTAAAAAAATCTTTCGAAAATGAACGTGGTACAACGACATACATTTACGAAACGATGACACACGACACTCCACCACGTACTCAACAAGACATGGGCGGGAAAGAATAATCGCACTCGAACGCCCTATTGAAGGATTGGGAAGTGAGAGCGACAAACTTGAGCGGCACCCTGTTCTCCTCAAGTTCGCCGCAGTACCCGCGCGCCACACGCATGTAGTGCATCGCGATCATCTCCTTGGGGTGATGCAAAGACGATCCCGGCTGGGCAGTCGCGAGGGCCACCTGGGTGGCCCAGCGGGCGCGCGTTAACGTCATCCAATCGCTTTCGTTCACGTTCAGCTTGAGCGTGTTGCGCGAATAGTCCGTCAAGCACTTGGCGTACGCGGCGGGCTTGGAGCCGAGGTGCGGAACGCTCTTGCGGAACAGCGTGCCGGCCGCCAGCGCGCCTAACGTGCCGGAGTTGATCGGTTTCTCGGTGGCGTCCTTGTAGTAGTAGTCCGGGCTGAAGTACTGGGTCGGCAGGAAACCGCCCTTGCTCTTGGAGTCGCTCCGGAAGTCGGAGGCCTCGAACGCAGTTCTTCCAAGATGAAGATAACGCACCAGGTTGGCCAAGAAGTCTCCGTCGTATTTCTCGACGAAGCTGGGGTCATCCAGTCCGGAATTCTCTGCACAGACATCGGCGTGGCTATATTTACTTGATTACTCTATATACACGAGTTCATAAGCGGGCTAAATGGATAGATTCATTAAGGCAACATGGCAGCGAAAAGAAACGGGACAATGTGAGCAGCCTGAATTTGCGGGTCAAGTTGGTGGTTCATTACACTGAAAACAGCGCAAGAAGAGAAAAGGGATAGGAAGAGACACCGACAAGCGCTAAAATTACGACTGAAGTTTATTTTCGAAACAACACAGAGTATAAAGGAAGTGACAAGTGAACAAACTATTGCAACTACTATTATAAAAAAATGTGATATCAGCGTATGTTACTTGCCGTTGTCACGAGCACGGCATGAACAGTGAACTTTTCCTGCCAAGGCAACAGACGGTATGGTCACGAAGCTACTGCCGAGTTTTGCTATGCCTCAGTTAATGCATTAGACAGCTTAAGCAGTCGAAATTGAGAGGTGATCGCTGTGATACCCTGAAAACACGTTGTATCCAGTGTGCCAACGCTTACGGCTATCGATCCGGCAAGGTATCCACTTTTGCTGTCTCTGATCGGCCCAGGCATCACTAACGCAGAAAGCTTGTTATGAAGCAATACTGCTGTGTTCGAAACACTGCTAAACTACCACGCGTTTATGTTATACACACTCAACTCGCGAATACATCGAAGTGCACGTTGGAAGGACATAGTATTTGCCGTTCCATCGGACTTCGTTGATGGTCGAGTATAATATCTTTTGAAAACACACGAAATATTTCAGTCATTTTGCTCCAGGCTTTTTCTTTAGCATCCCAGCACAGAGCATGTGAAACCAATCATTGCAGTTCATCCAAATACGGCTGCTAAAGGTCGTTGATGCAGCTCGCGAAAGCAGCCGAACGTACCGAGTACTCCAAGTACCTGGATGAACTGTGGCGGTGGTGGTGTAGTGCAACTGATGGTGACATCGGTCTATTACAAACAACGTCTCTCCTAGAAACACGCCTGCGAGGTCATTTCCTTCCCCATTAGAACGGGAGATTCCCAGTAGTTCAGGGTAGCTACATTCGTTAGGAGCACACGAAACCTGGAAACCAGTTTTGCGACTCACGTCGCAAGCATCTAGTCTATAGACCTCTTAACGCAGAGGAGAGCCTCTTCCATTTAGGGCTGCTGCGCGGGAGAGCAAAAGCGGATGTCACAGCCTCAGCAGTGCGTATTGGGGAGAGAGTTAACAGCTATCCAGAGAGGACTATGATGGCACCCAGAAAAAATTCAGATAAAAGTTCTATAGGAGGCCTTGGATGGACTGCTCGGGAAGGGCTCCGACGTAAACTGACAGCTACTTGGCACCACCTGGATAGTTTGAATGGCCCACACTTCACGCAAGCTTTACTAACCTGCCCTTACATAGCAAGGTCTTATATAAAAATTAACCTTACCTAAATTTAATTATGTAGGTCATGAAAATGAAGAGGAGGACGTAGACAGCGCATGCCGACTGAGCAACGCGCTGAAAGGTAGAGGCCGATCATGATGATGATAGTTTTTGGTTCACCCTGAACGGCGTGACCTCTCGCATAGAAACCTCTAGTGTTATAGCAGTTCCACCAACGTATGGACGAAGCACGACGTCGTGGGATGAACGAAGATAAATTGGATGGATGCGAATCCCCATGGCGTTCATTCGAGCATGTTTTGTGTACACTTTTATTAGACGGGTCCTGCAACACTTTTAGCATGGTGAGAAAACGCTGCCGATTGGTTGTTTAGGCTCTCAAAAGAACGCGAGTAGCTTATGATAGCGCAGCACGTGGCACCAAATATTCACAATCAGTTGTCAAACTGGGCTTAAAACGGCTTTCTCTTCTCTCAACAGAAGACTATTCGATCATTCCAGCGACTATAAGTGGCGCAGCGGTAGATTGAAAAGGCGGACGAGACGGTGATGTCACAGGCGTGCACGTCAGTGTCGCCGAGCGTGAAGACACGTTCACGACTACTGAGAGACCAAAATGAGTCGCAGATTATCGCCGTGTGACAGCTTGGCAGCACGGGTGCACGGCGTGGCCTGGGCTGCTGGAACGACCGAATAGAAGCTAAAAAATCACTCGTCACAGCCATTGTGTCAGCCATTTGTTGGTTTCAGCATGGCGCACAATTGGTTCTTACTCGGGTCGCAGTGGAAGGCCACGACATGGTTCACGCGCACGTGCTTTATCGCAGTGACTAGCCGCGTGTTCGAAGAAAATTAAAAGTGCTGAAGGTCACGAGGCACACGTGACGTACTTTCTTTCACTCTCCCTGCTTAGCCTCCGGTGCTTTCGTCGAAACAATAGATGATAGAATTCAATGGCAGCGTGCGACATTTCTTTGTAACACCGCTCGTACTGGACGGATTCGAAGAAAATAAAAGTGCTGAAGGTCACGAGGCGCACGTGACGTACTTTCTTTCCCTCTCCCTGCTTAGCCTCCGGCGCTTTCGTCGAAACAATAGAGGATGGACTTCAATGGCAGCGTGCGACATATCTTTGTAACACCGCTCGTACTGGACGGACTCTTAACATTTTTGCAGGGGTGATTCGTGAGGCAATGAGCTTATTTAGTGGATCCTCTGAATGATACTTGAACAAGTGTCGCAGCACCTCTTTAAGATGATGCCTGACCAACTCTCCCTATCTTGCTTTCTTTGAAATAACAGGTAATGGTCACCACTCGACAGTGGTGGGACGTCATGCTCACAGGCTTTCGACCCGGTATGCTTCGGCAAGTACAGGTTTTCCCATATCTTTATTTTTATTTTTTTTATATCGTAACAATGGGAATGAAGTTCACTAAGGCGTCATGCTCACCTGAGATCCCGATAGATGCCGCCATGAGCGCATCCTTACTAATATCGTAGCCGTTGCCGATATGGAGAGCGTTGATACCGGCTAAGCGCGTGGTGCTCCACAAGTTGTTGAAGGTCACGGCCGCCTTTTCAGCACCGAGGAAGGATGCGACCGCCGTGTCGAACGGAACGGGGAAAAGAAACCCCAGGTTGTTCAGACACTTCACCTGCGCCCTGCAAAGTTAGCGATAAACCTTGAATAAGTTCCCCGTTTCAACCAGGACGAAAGCTGCAGAAAAAACAATGCAACGATGCTACGAGTCTCATGTTTTCATTGTGATTTTCTGTTGTGTATGAAGACTAAAAAAATTCAAGTCAAGCCAACCACACCCCTTGCCTCTGCCTCCACACAAATGGATGGATTAGATGGATTGATATGGCTGTACCCTTTAGTTCGGGCGGTGGCTAACGCCACCAAGCCGCAGTACTTAGTGAACCAAAAGCTAGATTTTTTACCCTTCAAATAGTGAGGTTGAGGATTCGTACTTTGCAGTGAAGGGTTAAATTTTCACTCGTGCCTTGACTTTAGCCACCAATCAGATAACCTCCGTTTAGTTAATTCTACCCGCTTGGAGTCTATTTTGCCCTCCCTTTCCCTAAACCCCAGTGCTTTGAAAAACTCTGCGCCATCATCCTTAACTATAAGGTGAAGCCCTTTACAGAACATTATCAAGTGTTCGGCATTTTCATCTTCCTCTCCACACCCACTGCACACCGTGTCTACCCATTCGTATTTGGCCCGAGATGTCTTGGTTCGCAATACTCCCGTCCCACCCAGCAGCTGCAGCAGCGCCTCTATGGTGTCCGACAAGAAACTGCGCACCCAGGCATGCCCTCCCCTTTTTACAGGCATACACTTTGCCGGCGTACGGGAGAGCGTAAGCCGGTGTCGTCGTAGAGCAGGCTGCTTTGGCGCCCTCAGCACAAGTAAAGTAAAAACGCACGACAGAAAATGGCCAAGATGGCGCTTGCACTGCAAGGTACATGAAAGAGGGGGAGCCGGCACAGTGGCAGCCCAGAGGAAAGGAACAACTGAGGAGAGGCCCTGAAGTAATCTGTTGTGAAGCCGTGGTGGAACCGGATGTCGGCCATATTGACTGGGCGAAGTCTCCTCTCTTGTTTACACCCGAATGGGAAGCAGAAGGCGTGACTCTTTCTTCGGTAAGGTTTTGAGCCATGCTCCCGCAAGGGCTGCAGAAGATATTGCCGTTTTCCTTTCCTTCAACCACGCATTCTCTCTCCGGCGCAAAACCCACGTGCACAACACTGCAAGCCCGTCGTGTCGAACCGAAATCGTCGGAATAGAACTCATCACGCTGTGCCAGCGCCAAACCGTGGGCGAAATCATTTCTTCCGATTATCGAAAGCGAGTAACAGCTGGTCAACGTCGAAGCAAGCCCAAGAAAATGCGCGCTAGATGCATTGACAATGGCGAATGTGGTATCAGTGTCTGCAAGCCATTAGGTCACGCACTGTAAGGCCACATGATCGGCCGTGCGTTGCCTTCTACGGTTGCATTCCGTCTCTCACGCGACCAACACGGCTACCTGTTACCGTGCTTGGGATCTACGTAAAACTCACCAGCGTCGGCAATGTGCAACCGCGGTGGCTTTGAGCATGCTGTAAGTGACACTTGAACGTGGTTGCTCTAATTCCAAGAAAACAATGCTGGGGGCGAGTATTTCAAGCGAAACAGAAAAGGTGTTTTAATACGCACGTGCAAGTGTTTACTGTACACATATCGCACACGAAACTACGTATGTGCAGATGCTCCTCCTTGATTCTTAAAAGTTTCATCCGTTTTCACTAGCAGCAACAGGACTCTGGACAACCGTCACTGACTAGCAAGGTGTTCGTCGTGGTTACGTTTTGCCAAGGTGCCGAAACGTAATTTCGCGGAATACTTCAAATACTTCATGCGCGTCCTCCACCACAGGAGTAGCGAAATAGCCCGACCTTGTCCTATAGGACTAATTAATGATGACTTATTAAATATGGTAAAAAGACATAACAAATATTATTGCCGGAAATACATGAACCATATTCAAGAACACACGCACACGCACTGTAAACACCCCTACATACGCGACGTGTACCAAACAACACCTTGACCGCCAAATAATCGTCTTGCTTAGGATAGCGCAATGTGTACCGGTTCACAGCCATCAAACTTACACGAATCATCAACGTTTTGTTAACAAACTCTTCAGCCCTAATTTTTACACATGTGTGTGCTGTCACGCAAAAAAAGAGACTGTTATTGCGACGTAAATAACTGCAATAAAATTTGTCTCCAATTGACGTCACAATGCCACAACTACAGGGTAATGCCATGTCCATCTACGAATCATTTCGCATCATAGGACGCTTAACACTTGCTTAGTGTAAGCAACTAAGAAATGTATCTGGCTAGAGACGGCAGCATCGACAGACTATCGAAGTCTACTTGCTAGTAAAAAAAAGGCTGCAAAGTACTCAATATGCTAGTTAGTGCGTGCACTTAGAAACCATTTCCTAGCTTTAAAGGGGCCCTGAGACACTTTTCAAATAACCATGGAATGAATTTACTGGAAGAGCTTATTGACTTACAAATTAACTGCCACAAAATTTTTTTTAAGAATCTTACCAGTGCGAGAACAGGTTCCAAAGATTTGTTGCATGCTGCAATTGCACTTTCTCTTCTCTCGTGCCGACAAAAGCGCTGGAAGCTAAGCAGGGATGTAGGGCAGGGACAGCACACCCAGCTACACACCCTTGTTAAATTACATCAACCACGTCTCGTGACCCGGAACTTTTCTTTTTTAGGGGCGAAGCTCCTTATAGCGGTACCCATTCATCCCTCGTAGTCGTAGTAGTAGTCGTAGTGTGTAACCAGTCTTACATTTTGACCTCCAAGGTGGTGCCGGTGAGAGATTTTTTCTGTGCGTTGTTGAACAATAAAAAATTCGCAGCGTGCGCTTCAACTGGAAGCCGAATTCTCCTGTCTGTCGTTCCGCCTTAGCAGCCATTGGCATGTACATTAAGCACTATCTGACAAGAAAGGGTTGCTATGTTATACTAGGTGGGCGTAACCTTCTAGGTTTTAGAAAAGTTTAGCGAGCGTTGGGCCGCAGTGCCATTATACAGTGAACTAGTATATACCATGAACTCGAGGGGGTTAAAGGTGGGAAGTAGACACGAAGCGCAAGCCCTAAGAAACTGCGTGTGCCACCTCTCGTTTAGTCCTTGGAATGTCCGCTGGATGGCGGTGCATATGTGGAGTATATGCACTCCGCATATGCACCGCTTTTCGTCGAGGGAGTGGTAGAGGTCGGACGTGTTTTTGGAGAGCTCCGGAATGACAGCTACAGATAAGTGTTTTTGCATGTTTCCAGCTTGCCTCTATATGTAGCGTTATGAGAACGTAAGGCGCTAGCGTAAGGCTTGATTAGGTCTAGTACGGTGTACGGTTTTTTTTTATTAGTATTTTGTACTGTGTCTTTTTTTCTCCAGCCACCACGTGGCTGAAGCCTGCGCGTAGACCGACCACGTGCATGCGCAGGTGCTGTGAAGTGTAGCGTATTTATTTATTATTGTGGTTCTTTTTGGCTTAGACCAGTGTATTTTAGTACAGTTTTCTAACACGTGGGCATCGGTAAACTGAGCTAGCCATGGTCAAAAAGACCGTAAAGTGTTCCGAGTGCGGGGTAGGGCGGAAGGTGGAAATTAGTGCGGAGGAGAAAGCAGAAGATGACGCCAAGTGTAGACAGTGCGAGTTCGAGGAGAAAATGAAAAATATGATGGCGGTCCAGAGTGGGCTCAGGGAGAAAATCGAAGCGCTGGAGAATGCATTGGCGAAGGAGCGAGAGAAAACGTCAGCCATGGAAGAAAGGCTCCGGGCAGCCGAGAAGGGCCTATCGAAGGTCGTGAAAGGGAACGAAGACGCAGGTGACGGCGGAAGCATTATGGCGACGACCCCCTGTGCGGGAGAGATGAAGGAAACAGGCATGAAAAAGGCAGATACATTGGCCACAGGGCCCAGCTACCGGGAAGTAGTTTTGAGGGAGGGAGCAAACCAGCAGCCGTGACTCACGCTAGTCACCTAGTCAGCAGCCAGGTGCAGGTTTCAGAAGGAATGTCTGAACAGGTCATCATCGCCGGTGACTCAAATTTGGTCCGATGCGCAGCGGCAATCAAAGAAAGGGTGAAAGGTGACAAGAGAGTTGCGATAGGGACGTTCCCAGGACAAACGCTGGGGACAGTAATGAGTCAAGCGGGTGAACAACTCGCAGCTAAGGCTGGCAATCGTAACCTCGTTGTAATTGCGGGAGGGTTAAATGACGTCCTGAAAAAAGAATCGTCAGGACTAGCGACGGCCTTGGCGAGAGGGGTGGATGACATGCGCACCGTGTCCCCCCAGGTGCAAATTGTAGTATGCACAGTACCGGAAGTACCGGTGCGCAACGTCAACCTGCGAAGAGCGGTTGTCGACGCAAACAAGGAGATATGGCGGATTAGTCGAGAGAAGGGTTTCGAGGTAGTGGATTTAAACAGGGAAGTACACAGGTGGGGTGGATTCCAAAGAGACAGGATTCATTTCGATAAGAGGCTTGGACACGAGGTGGGCTGGCGACTGGCAGGACGCGCAGTAGCTTTTTTGGGGGGCTCACGGGCCCTTCGGAGTCCGGGGTAGCTCGTAACAGGGAAAGCAACCAGGAGGACGCTTTGACAGGTAGAATTGCGAAAAACCAGAAAAAAGGTAAAAGAAAAAGGAAAAAGGCGCGTGTTGCAATTAGTTACATAAACATGCAGGGTGGCAGAAAGAAGGCAAAATGGTTAGAGATTGAGGAGCAGTTAAACAAAGAACAGATAGGCGTGTATGCGGTTACAGAAACACACCTTAGAGACTTGGAAGAGCCACCACATATTAAAAATTATGTTTGGGAAGGGGGTAACAGGACCATATCGGAAAGGAAAGGTGGGGGTGTAGGAATGCTAATTCACCGCGGAGCCAAATGGGTTAGAGTGAAACAGACGTGTTCAGAGCACCTCTGGGTTCGGGGCACAGTAGGTGGAAAGGAAACGTGGCTAGGGGTAGCCTACTTGTGGACGGGGAATAACTGCAGAGAAAAGAATCAGGAGATAGTGGATTGCATGAGTGCGGATATTAAGGAATTTGGTAATGGGGCCGAAATCATCCTTCTAGGTGACATGAATGCCCACATACATGACCTTGACGGATATTCAGACACCAATGGGAAATTATTAGTAGATCTTTGCGAGCAACATAGTCTGGAGATAGTTAACACGGGGCCTAAATGTGACGGCCAGATCACATGGGAAGTCGGAAACAAGCAATCAAGTATTGATTATTGTCTCATGACTGAAGGAATTTACCACAAACTGACAGAAATGAGGATAGACGAGGAAGGCATTAACAGCTTGGGTAGTGATCATAAACGAATAACATTACAAATGGGATACGAAACTGAAAATATGAGCATAAAATCAAAGTCTGGCAGCTCGTATTTAAATGACAAACAAATAATAAATATAGCCGCAAGAGTCGAGGAAGAAGTAGGCGAAATACCAGGAAAGGACTGGAAGTATAGTGAGCTGTTACATCTAATGACGAAGGAGATAGGGAAAGAGAAGAAAACTGTTTGCTGGAAAGGAAAAAGGAAGCCAAAAAGTTGGTGGAACAAGGAAATCCGGGAGGCGATCGAGAAGCGACGCGAAGCCTCACGGGAGCATAGAAAGGCAAAAAAGGAGAAGCGGCCGCAGGACGAAGTCAAAATAATATGGGAAATATATTTAGAGAAAAAATCCCTTGTACAGAAATTGGTAGAGGCAAAAATTAAAGGTGAAAGTGAACGCTGGATGACAGAGATACACGAAAAAAAGGAGGCCGCGCCTAGGATTTTTTGGAGCCACATAAAGGCGCTAGGTAGGAAGTCTGTCACAACGCAACAACATATTCTAGATGAAGGAGGAAATCAATTGGAAGGGTACGAAGCGCTAGGTTACATCCAAAAGGTAACAGCCGATTCGTTTCAAAAGAGCGTCCAGGGGATCTCCCCGGTGAGTAAAAGTGTGGCGGAGAAAGCAACAGAGGAAGAGCTAGTACTTGATAATTTCAACTGGAAAAAGGCCGAAGGAAAAATTCCAAAGCGCACTGCCGCGGGTTTAGATGGGATTCCCGTTAGCCTCATTAACGAACTAGGACATAACACTAAAGAAGCATTGTTAAAAGCAGTAGAAAAAAGCTTAAAGGACGGACAAATACCGGACAGTTGGCGACAAAGTAGAATGAACTTGATCTATAAAGGCAAGGGAGAAAAGGACAAGATTCGCTCGTATAGACCACTAACCATTACATCGGTACTATACAGGATGGCGATGCAAGCAGTAAAAATGAAAATAGAAACATGGGCCGAACATAACGATATTTTGGGAGAACTTCAGAACGGATTTCGAGTCGACAGGCGGTTGGACGATAACCTGTTTGTTCTCACTCAGTGTATAGAAATATCCAAAATAGAGCATAGGCCCTTGTACGTGGCTTTTCTAGACATCACTGGGGCATACGACAACGTTAATCAGGAAATTTTGTGGGATATATTGAAAGGAATGGGCATGGGCGACGACTGCATACAGCTTTTGAGGGAGATATACCGAGAAAATACAGTTTGCATAGAGTGGGAAGGAATGCGTAGCAAAGAGAACGTTGAGGTTAGCAGGGGTCTGAGACAGGGATGTCCTTTGTCCCCGCTGTTATTCATGCTGTACATGGTGAGTATGGAAAAAGCGCTAGAAGGTAGCAACATTGGTTTTAATCTGTCACACAAACAGGGCGGCATGATGATTGAGCAGAAGCTTCCAGGTTTATTTTATGCGGACGATATCGTCTTATTTGCGGACAGTCGAGATGATATACAGCAGCTGGCGAATATATGCGGAAGGGAAGGTGAAGCTCTTGGACTAGGATTCAGTGTAACGAAGTGTGGATTGATGGTATTCAATGATCCCTGTGATCAGACGGTGTCCATACAAGGCCAAGAAATACCGAGGGTAAGTGAATACAAGTACCTTGGAGTATGGGTAAATGAGAGTGATAGATACATGGAGGTACAGGAAAAAGCCTCGGCAGCAAAAGGAAAGAGGAATGCGGCAATAATGAAGCACAGAGCGTTGTGGGGATACAATAGGTATGAGGTGCTTCGAGGTCTGTGGAAGGGTGTAATGGTTCCAGGGCTTACTTTTGGGAACTCAGTGGTATGCATGAGGGCAGAGGTGCAAGCGGGAATGGATGTAAATCAAAGGACTGTGGGACGCCTCGCGTTGGGTGCTCACGGGAAGACGACAAACGAGGCTGTAAAGGGCGATATGGGGTGGGCAGGTTTTGAGGCGAGGGAAGCGCAGAGCAAAATAAGGTTCGAAGAAAGGCTAAGAAATATGAAGGAGAGTAGATGGGCAGAGAAGGTGTTCCGTTATTTGTATAGGAAGAGCGTGGACACACAGTGGAGAAAAAGAACTAGAAGACTCACTAGTAAGTATACGGCTGGTATTGTAAGCCGTATGTCAACAGAGAGCGTTAAGGGAAAAGTCAGGGAGGCGGAGAGGATTTACTGGATGGCAGCTATGGAGAAAAAACCGGCTTTGAGTAACTACCGAAAGGGCAAAAATGAAATAAGGAGGGAGGCATTTTACGATAATTCAAGGGGAAGCGCTTTACTGTTTGAAGCGAGATCGGGTTGCCTTAGAACGCGTAGTTATAAAGCAAGATTCAGTAAAGAAGAAGAACAATGCACAGGCTGCGGGAAAGATAAGGAAACGGCGGAGCATGTTCTGATTGAATGTGGAGATATCCACCCAGGTGTACGTTTGGGCACGAGCCTACAGGAAGCCTTGGGTTTTAGGGACAACAATGGAAAGCTGAACACACCCGCGATTGAAATAAGTAAGAGACGGTTAGAGTATTGGTGGCAGAAAATTAGAGAGAAAGGACAAAAATAAATATTGGAAAAGTAAAATATGGACAGTGTGCCGTAAATGGCAGAGAACTTAAGCTGAAAATTTACCTTTTTTTCCATTAAGATAGAATTTATCGAAGTAGAGGCATTAGGCCAACATAAAAAGAAAAAAAGGTTTTTATTTTTTTTTTGTCGAGCCTGGTGGCATACTTGTCACCACCCCGTTATAAAGGGGACGCTCATAGCATCCATCCATCCATCCATATGATGAAAACATTCGAGATGGTGGTACTTGGAGTGTTGAATAGATAGACGAAAGGACACACAGACAGATGCATGGACGGACTCACGGATGGCTGCTCCGATGGATGGACGCATGGACGAACGCAGGGGCGGATGCATGGACGAACGCAGGGACGGATGCACAGATAGACGTGCGGACGCACGAACAGACGAACGCGCGAACGGGCGAAAGGACGCACGGACGGTCACACAAACGGACGCAAGGACGTACGGAAGCAAGAACGAATGGACGGACGGATGCTTCGCCCTACTCTCCATCAATCACTCCGTGGATATGCTGCCTTTTTTTTCCTTCGAATGCGCGCCTTTTTCAGTGTTAATGCGCGCGCACGCGCAATCAAGTCGCCGCCTCCCGCGACGATCTCTGCTGCGACCGAGCGTGCCGTGATCTAATCAGCCAATGCTAATAGGTTGGCTTGATACGAGTGATTTCTGAGCATTTTCTGTCATTTTTGAGAGAAGAGAAAGAAATTTTTGGCTGATTTTGATAATTTATTGAGAATTTCAGGCCGCGTGCGGCGCTATATTATTTGGCTCGCGTGTTGTCAGGATTCATTGATATGTGGGGTTTAACGTCCCAAAACCACTATATGATTATGAGAGACGCCGTAGTGGAGGGCTCCGGAAATTCAGACCACATGGGGTTCTTTACCGTGCACCCAAATCTGAGCACACGGGCCTACAACATTTCCGCCTCCATCGGAAATGCAGCCGCCGCAGCCGGGATTCAAACCCGCGCCCTGCGGCTCAGCAGCCGAGTACCTTAGCCACTAGACCACCGCGGCGGGGCGCGTGTGTTCAGGAGCCGCTATACTACCGATCGGCAGCGTTTTCTGTTCATGCTCAAAAAGTGTTGCTGGCCCTTTGAGGTATGTACGCTACAAGGGCGTGACGTAAAGCTAACACTTGTTCTTTAATTGAGCCAATTTACCAATTTGACATATGCGCATACCTACCCCTTAATCAGCCATGTGAAAAGGGCTACGTGTCGGTGCATGACTACCCCCCCCCCCATTTACTGTCCTTGCACGACAAGCCCTCCATCTACCACGCAACAAGGGCTGCATGAGCTACGGAGAGCAGCCTCAACGGCACTCTATCGTATATCTTCACGTGACAAGTATAAAGTTTCCTTTACTGCTCACGATGCAGAACATATCTTGCCAACGAATCATGTGTCACAATCAGTAATAAACAATACCAATGTCACGCTACAAGTTATTGACAGTCATGAAGAATAATTGTTTTGCGCTGCAAGTTTCTTGACCTTATTTCTCCACCCATTTTCCACCCGTCCTCCATGGTGAATTTTTTCTCCCTTGAGGCACATTGAGGCACATTGCGTGGCTTCAATACTTACGACGTTGATTCCAACCAACAGCAAACATTGTTGTTAGGCCTGAAGTTTCAATAAATTGCTCACGTGAACATCTTCGCCGATCGGCGTTGGCCTTCCTCAAAGCGTTCCACTGCCATGTACGGAGCCACTGGGGCAAGCAGCATGTACAGCCGGGCCACTTCCAGTTTCGCTGTCCTAAGCTCGGTCATGACTTGTCCGGCACCCTTGGAGTTGGGCGACAAGAGCTTCAGGTCCTCCGTGTTATTCGAGAAGCCGGCGTGCGAACCGGCCAGCGCCTTCAGCCAGGTGTATCTGCTGACGCTTTCAAACAGACTTGGGTTGGCGTCAACGGCAGGCGTTCTTTTAGGCACAGAAGGGACGCTCTTGAGCGACTTGTCCAGGTGGATGAAGTCGTCCAATAGCTTCTTGACGCTGTCAGAGTCCGTCATCTGCAAAAATATCACACAAAATGCGTGTGTGAGCCGGCCGTCTCTGAACCGAAAACAGCGTAGTGCTTTGTAGCGCGGGAGCTTCACCACTCTATAGAGATCTCGAATTCCGATTTCGGCCTTTAAACAATTTACCATCTGAATGTTGTTTATGCTATGAGAAACCTTATGAAAGCAACCGGCGATAAAGCAAATGGACGTATAGGAAACGCACACAGGTACCAATAACTAATCTCTTTGAGATAGGACCAACACCTCCATAGGACTATAGGTGGTAGCACCATGACATCGTTAGAGAGGATTGGCGATAGGCAGCGCTTATACAAATATACACTACAGCGCTTCGCTATTGGAGGCTGAAGGCAATTGTTGGCGATTAAAACAAGTTGACTGCAGCTTCTTGTGGCATAGATGGCCTAGGTTTCTGCATTAGATGATGAAGCCAGCCTGACGTTTTGATGACGCGTGATGAAAGTGCAATCTGGCTCTGAATTTGGGCTGGCCTAGAGCTGCGTCATGGGTTTACGTAGTGGGCTTGGTGTTTTTTCTGATTTATTTTTACTTATCTAGCTAGTCTTGCGTGTGTTTTACAATACCGATGGTGCTGCTCGACTGAAACAGGTATGTAGCTTCAAAAATGCACGTGCCCGCACTTCCACTAGTCTTGTCACGTTTCTTAAGACAAACATGGTTTATTGGGTTCGTTGAGTCGACTAGCCAAGCAGCAGCTCAGACAGATCGTCGTTGTCTTCTTTCACTCCTGGATCTCAACCAAGCATATGATGTGGCAATAGTCCCCCCTTTTAAAACATCGACTCGATGCTCGTAAAGAAAAAAAATGAAGGCATACACACGCAGATACAGGGAGAGTGCCAGTACTCGCAGCGCAAATGAGGAAATTTTGCCAATGCTTGCACCAAGCGCAAAAAGAAAACGTATAAAAATACAGGAGAACACGAACAGCAGCAGCACATTGTCACGGCTTGTCGCAACACGTGAACCACAAGGGCTACTGTGTGAAGTAGGGCTTCATGCTGAAGACATGCACGGTTTCGGGCCGAAGCTGTCGACGAGAAGACGCTGCGCCGTCCGGAAATACCCCGTAGGTAAGATCTGTGACATGTCTAAGAACCTTGTATGGTCCAAAATAACGGCTTAGGAGTTTTTCGGATAAGCCTGGTCGTCGGACAGGGGTCCACACCCACACTCGGTCCCCAGGGTGGTAGGTGACGTTTCGATGGCAGAGGTTGTAACGTCGTGCGTCTTCATCTTGTTGGTGACTGGTGTTTACGCGAGCTAGCTGACGAGCTTCTTCGGCGTATTGAGTGTATTGCTCAGCGTCTGGAGCGATTTTATTGCTTTGGTCACACGGAAGCATAGCATTGAGCATGGTTCGCACGTTGCGTCCGTAAACGAGTCGGAGAGGCGGAAATCGCGTTGTTTCTTGCGTTGCCGTATTGTATGCAAACGTGATGTATGGAAGAATTTCGTCCCAGGTTTTTTGTTGTACGTCAACGTACATTGACAGCATGTCCGCTATGGTCTTGTTAAGCCTCTCTGTCAGTCCATTCGATTGCGGATGATAAGCCGTCGTTTTTCAATGACTTGTGCAGCTCAAATTAAAAATGTCCTCCATCATTCGTGCTGTAAATGACGTCCCTCTGTCCGTAATCACGCATGACGGGGCACCATGCCGTAGGACGATTTGGTGCACAAAGAACTGCGCGACTTCAGAGGATGTGCCACGGGGTAACGCTTTTGTTTCAGCATAACAAGTAAGATAATCTGTCGCTACTATAATCCATTTGTTCCCAGAGGACGACAAAGGGAAGGGTTCAAGAAGGTTCATTCCCACGAGGTCAAACGGTGTCTGTGGTGGTGCGATCGGCTGGAGCAGGCCTGCGGGTCTCACAGGCGGAGTCTTGCGACGCTGGCACTCACGGCAGCCTTTCACGTATCGATGTACACTAGCTGATAGTCGCGGCCAGTAATACTGTTGGCGTACTCTGGCGAGAGTTCGCGAATAGCCCAAATGTCCTGACGTGGGCTCGTCGTGGCACGCAAGGAGGATCTCATCCCGCATTTCGGTAGGAACAACGAGTAGGAAGGCTTTGTCACTACCACGGGCGTTTTTCTTGTAAAGAATGCCTCTTCTTAGACAAAAAGAGGACAGTTCGCGAGCAATGTGTCGAGGGACCTGAGAGTTCCGGCCTTCCAGGGAATCAATAGCTGGGCGTAATTCGTCATCTGCCCACTGTTTTGACATAAATTCGGTATCGCTGACTGCTCCGAGAAAGGCATCTTCATCATCGGAGCCCCTGACAGCGTGCCCCACAGGCGCTCGAGAAAGCGCGTCGGCATCTTTATGTTTGTGCCCTGACCTGTACACAATCGTAATATCGAACTCCTGCAAACGCAAACTCCACCAAGCGAGACGGCCGGATGGATCTCTGAGATTTGCCAGCCAGCAGAGCGAGTGGTGGTCAGTCACCACTTTGAAGAGACGACCGTAGAGGTAAGGCCGAAACTTGGTCGTCGCCCACACGACTGCGAGGCATTCTTTTTCCGATGTAGAATAGTCGGTCTCGGCTCGAGAAAGAGTACGACTGGCGTAAGCTATTACATGCTCAAGGCCACCGTGTCGTTGTACAAGGACAGCGCCAAGTCCGACGTTGCTGGCATCTGTATGAATTTTTGTAGCAGCGTCCTCATCAAAATGGGCAAAAACAGGGGCTGTTTGCATTCTCTGCCATAGCTTGTGAATGCTGCATCTTGTTCTGCGCTCCAAGTAAAAGGCACGTCATCTCGGGTGAGTCGCGTAAGAGGTTCAGCTATCTTCGAGAAGTTGGCGATAAATCGGCGATAATACGCGCACAAGCTGAGGAAACGGCGTACTGCTCTTTTATCTGATGGAACAGGGAAAGCGGCGACAGCAGCAGTTTTGTCTGGATCAGGTCGCACTCCGTCCGCACTAATGACATGTCCCAGAAATTTCAGCTCTTAGTAGCCGAAATCGCAATTTTGTGGTTTCAGCGTGAGTTTAGCTGTGCGAATGGCATCCAGAACCTTTCTCAGACGCTTCAGATGTTCTTCGAAGCTCTCGAAAAGATGACCACATCATCGAGGTAGACAAGGCAGCTTTGCCACTTCAAGCCAGCGAGAACTGTGTCCATCATTCTCTGAAAAGTAGCTGGGGCAGAACAGAGGCCGAAGGGAAGAACACGGAATTCGTAAAGTCCGTCTGGAGTCACAAACGCGGTTTTTTCTCGGTCTCGTTCATCCACTTCAATTTGCCAATAGCCACTCTTTAGATCGATGAACGAAAAATACTTCGCGTGTCGTAATCTGTCGAGAGAGTCGTCGACCCGTGGAAGCGGGTAAACGTCTTCTTTCGTGACGCTATTAAGCTTCCTGTAGTCAATACAAAATCCCAGCTTACCGTCTTTTTTCTTCACTAGAACGACTGGCGAGGGCCGAGGGCTGTTGGATAGTTTAATAATCCCGTCATCGAGCATATCTTTTACTTGTGTCTGAATAGCCGCACGTTCTTTGGAAGAAACGCGATAACGCTGCTGCCGGATGGGGCGGACGTCATCGTCGGTAATAATTCGATGCTTGGCGAGGTGTGTTTGACGGACTTTGGAAGAAGAGGCGAAGCAAGACCGAAACTCCCTTAAAAGTTCATGAAGTGCAGCCTTTCTTTTGTCTGACAGTGTCGAATTAATGTCGATGTGGTCTAGAAATTCTTCATCCTCATGCGTTTCCTCGGACGCGAAGAACTCCGTGACGTCGGCAACAGGGTCTCCATAGGCTACGGTGTTTCCGCGGAAAAGATGCCGGTGCTCGTAGTTGAAGTTCGTAACTAGTATTTGCGACTGTCCGTTACGGACACGCACAACACTTCGGGCGGCACATACACATTGGAGTAGAAGAAGTGATAGGTTGCTTTCAGCCCCCACGTCACCGTCCCGGAGGTCTTCACACATGACTTCGATGGGAACGGTCGCTCGAGGCGGCAGCGTCACACTGTCGTCAGCAACACGCAACGCATGTCTACGGCAGTTATCAGCGTCTCGGTCTGTTGCGCCTTGAGTCAAGAAGGTCACAATTGCTCACGAAGATTTATGATGGCACCGTATTCCCGAAAGAAGTCCATGCCGATAATCAGCTGACGTGAACAGTCGCGCAGAACGAGGCAGCTGAGCACAAACGTTGACGCACTAATTTTCACTCTTGCCGTACAGCGACCCAGTGGTGTTACAACGTGTCCTCCAGTAGTTCGAATTCGTGTTTCATTCCACGGCGTAATCACTTTCCTGAGATCTTTTGCTAGACTTCCGCTGATAATCGAATAGTCTGCACCAGTGTCTATTAATGCATTGACCTGAAAACCGTCAATCAGCACAGGTATGTCAAGTGACACGCGGTCGCTGGGTTCAGATGTGGATTTCGGCGTTTCCTCGGTACTGCGATTATTCTCTGATTGAATGTCTTCCGTGTTGCGTGCAAGCGTCGATGGGAGGTCTTCCGCACTTTGAGTCCCAGCGACCTTGCCCCCGAAGGCCGCTGCCTTCAGTTTTCCTGACGAGGGCTTGGAGAGCGTTCCCGTGCCGTCACCTCGAAACGTGACCCAGTGGCTGCGGGTCTCCTCGGAGAGGGTGACCGCGATTGCCGTCGTGTAAGGGATGCACGCTGTTGCGCGAGATACTCTTCGATATACCTCGGTCTTTGACCAATTTTGGGACGAGCTGAATTGACGGAAAATCCACGCAGGCCAAGTTGCCGGTATGGGCATTCGCGGTAAATGTTACCAGCCTCACTGCAATGATAGCAAAGGGGTCGTCTGTCCGGCGTACGCCAGAGATCAGACTTGCGCGTCGGTGCACGGCGACCATCAATGTCCAAACCAGCGTGCGCCGACTGAATTGCGTCTGACGGCATCATTGTCTGGATCGGGACGTATGGCAGTGTCTGAAGCGGAACGTGCGGCACTGTCTGGATCGGGATGTGTGGCACTGTCTGGAGCGGGACGTGCGGCAATGGCTGGGTCGGGACTCCTTGACCAGAACGAGGCGTGGCAGATCGCAAGGCTTCCGCGTACGTACGACGGTGACTGTCAGTAGACACAGGAGCCGTTTTCGGATCAACCGACATCGGCGGAAAACGATGGGCGTGCAACGCCTGATGGACCTCGTCACGGATGACACTGGTGATAGAACCAACAACGATTTGCCTTGTCCCGTACATCTTTTCTATTTCTTCCCGGACGACAGATCGGATGATCTCGCGAATCCATTCGGGGCTCTTGCTCCCAGGGGTGGCGTAAATTTCGGGAGTTGAGGCAGCATTCACTTGACGGTCAAACAGGGCAGACCGTTGGTGCAGTACTTGCTCCATTGTTGCCGCTTCAGTAAGGAACTCAGCAACACTCTTGGAGGGACTACGCACCAAAACAGCTAAAAGTTGTTCCTTCACACCACGCAGAGGTGGCGCAACTTTTTTTCTTCTGCCATAGCAGGATCCGCTCGCTTGAAAAGCCGTATCATGTCCTCAACGTACATCGAGACGATCTCGTTTGGCATCTGGATGCGTGATTGTAGTGCACGCTTCGCCCGTTCGCGGCGGTCGGGATTCCTGTAGGTCTCCAGAAGGCGACGCTTGAACTTGCGCTAAGATGTCAGAACATCATCCCTGTTGAAAAACCACGTCTTGGCACCGTCCTTTAAGCAAGTGTACAAGTTCCGGAGCTTCACGGCATCATCCCAGTAACTTATCGCCGCGACACGTTCGAACTCACTCAGCCAGTCATCAACATCTTCATGCTGCTCTCCATGAAAGGGACTAGGCATGAGCGGGTTCTGGACGGTGCAGTAGATTGGCGTGGAAGGTGTCGGAGCTTGCACAGGATCTTGTGTCGAAGTCATAGTCGCTGCGTCAGTGGTTGGTGTCTCAGGTGGTAGGCCTCGTTGGTGGTGGCTTACTCTGTGAACAGGAGTGTCCACGGGTGCAGGGCTTGTGTTCCGGCTGCTGGGTGGGGTGTTGGGCATCGGAAGGATCGTTAGACGTTGTACCCAGCACTTCCACTAGTCTTGTCACGCTTCTTAAGACAAATTTGGTTCAATGGGTTCGTTGAGTCGACTAGCCAAGCAGCAGCTCAGACAGATCGTCGTTGTCTTCTTTCACTCCTGGATCTCAACCAAGCATATCATGTGGCAATATATATATATATATATATATATATATATATATATATATATATATATATATATATATATATATATATATATATATAAATATATATATAGTAGTGAAGAAGAGGGGCCTCAGCGGCATTTCTCGGCGCCTCGGGGGCATCGCCATCAGCATAAGCACGTGCTTGCTGCGCTTAGCCAGACGCTGCTGACTGCTTCGCCGTCTGCGTTCTGCTCTGCCAATAAACCCCGTCACAAGTGGTGGAGTCTGCTGGGTTTGGATCACCCTGGAGCTTCGAAATCGCATTTTACCATCAATTATGCCTACTGACGCAAGCACCGCTCCAACTCCTCCACAGGCACCGCCTACTGTTTTCTGCGCCGGTTCTCTGCGTCTTCGAGATCCCCCTGTTTGCTCAGGCACAGAAGACAAGGACGTTGACGACTGGATTTCAATGTACGAACGAGTGAGTACTCACAACAAATGGGATGACGCCGCCAAGTTGGCCTATGTCTCCTTCTACCTGTCGGACGTGGCCAAGCTGTGGTTTATAAACCACGAAGCGGAACTCCCTACATGGTCGGTCTTCAAAACGAGCCTCACACAAGTTTTCGGACGGCCGGAGCTACGTAAACGCTGTGCCGAACAACGCTTGCATACTCGGTCCCAGCAGCTTGGTGAGAATTTCACAAGCTATATTGAGGACGTTCTGGACCTTTGCAAGCGAGTCAACGAGTCGATGTCCGAAGAGCTTAAGATCAAGCACATCATGAAGGGCATTGAAAACGACGCTTTCCAAATGTTGCTTTCTAAGAGTCCTCGCACTCTCCTAGAACTGACCGAGTTATGCCGGAGTTTTGACGAGTTGCGCAAGCAACGTCTTCCCACCCGACGTCCCTCGGCGCTCGACGACTCTTTGTCCAGCCTGTCCACCCTTGGCATAGGAGAAGACCATGTCCCTCTTCTCTCCAAGATCCAAAAGTTCATCCGCGCTGAGGTCGCTCTTCAGCTCTCTTTGATGTCCTGCGTACCCCATAAACCACGCAGATTGACGTCTACACTCCGCGACTTCATTCAAGACCAGGTCGCACAAGTTCTTCCTCCCGCCCGTGAACCGCCGCCAGTCGCCGCACCTCTCACGTAGGCCGAGGCCATTGCTCGACCTCGACAGCCTGCGTTTCAGCAAGCGCCTATGTATACGCTGCCACCCTTTTCGCCGCCGCCCTTTTCGCCACCGCCCTTTTCGCCGCCGACCTATTCACCGCCCCCTATGCCGATACCACCTCGGCCGCAGTTTTCTGTCCCCCAGCCGCAAGTCGGAGTATACTCCGACCAATGGCGGACCCACGACAACCGTCCGATATGTTTTGCTTGTGGCGGTGTTGGCCACGTGGCACGATATTGTCGTCGTCGCCAGGCTGCTCAGAACATTTCACGAATGTCCTCTTTTGACGCTCAGTTTTCTTCTACGCCTTCAAGCCCTCCTTCCTCTTACTTTCCTTCTGATCGTCCACACGGTACCACCCGCCGTTCCCCATCTCCATGTCGACGTTCGCTTTCCCCTATGCGTCGCCGTTCCGGACCCACCGACCAGGAAAACTAACGGCCACAGTTCCCGAGGCACGAACTGCGTCCCCGTCGCCATGCACAAGTCCTCACCCCTGTCCAGCTAACGTCATTGAAGTGTCAGTTGATGGTATCGTCGTCATGGCGCTTGTCGACACCTGAGCCGCTCTATCCGTCCTTTTCATCAACCTGTGCCGCAATCTCCGCAAAGATCTGACGCCATTATCCAGCCTCTCTCTTAGAACGGCTAACGCACAAAGTGTAACACCTCTCGCAGCCTGTACCACACGAGTCGTCATCGAAGGGATTGTGTATATCGTCGAATGCGTAGTGCTGCCCTCGTGTTCCCATGACATGATACTCGGCTGGGACTTCCTTGCGAATAATAATGCCGTCATTGACTGCTGTCGCGCTGAACTTGAGCTATCTGCACTTCCTGATGTTGACGCCGTCGAAGCTTCCCTGCCGTATTATAAACTATCTGTTTCCGACGACACCACCGTACCACCGCGCTCTTCTCTGCTGGTGACTGTGTCGTGTGACGCTATTTCCGACGGTAATGTTCTATTTACGCCCTATGCCCTGTTCATTCAACGCAAATGTTCTCTACTGCCCGTTGCTCTCCTTACTCTCCACCATGGCGTCACCAAGACGCTCGTGTACAATACGCTAGAAGGGCCTTTACCTTTATTCTATGGCGAATGTCTCGGTCACGCGCATCCGATCGACGCCCGTCACATTTTTCACTCTCCATGTAGTTTACTTTCTATTGACCTCAGCGCACTCATTTCTGACTCTGTTGTTGACCAGTCACTCCTTGACGCTTTGCACCGCTCCATCGATGTCGCAACGTCTTCTTCAGACCGAAGCCAGTTGGCGAACCTACTGCAAAAGTTTCGTACTTCTTTTGACAGCCATGCTTCTGGGCTCAGTCGCACATCGAACATATCTCACAAGATTGACACAGGAAGCCATACGCCTCTACGGCAGCACCCCTACCGAGTCTCAGCGTCGGAGCGCCGTGTTATTGACGACCAGGTTGCTGACATGCTCCAGCAGGGTATTGTACAGCCTTCTGACAGTCCCTGGGCGTCACCGGTCGTTCTTGTTAAAAAGAAGGACGGCTCCATTCGGTTATGTATGGACTATCGACGTTTAAACAATATCACCCGTAAGGATGTTTACCCGTTACCGCGAATAGACGACGCCCTTGACTGTTTGCAGGGAGCAGAATACTTCTGTTCGCTGGATTTACGGTCTGGATACTGGCAAGTACCTATGGAAGCATCTGACCGACCGAAAACAGCATTTGTCACACCTGATGAATTATACGAATTTACCGTTATGCCTTTCGGCCTTTGTAACGCTCCAGCCACTTTTGAAAGAATAATGGACACTATTTTACGAGGCCTCAAGTGGAACACATGTTTATGCTACCTCGATTACGTATTTGTCTTTTCATCGATTTCGACACCCATTTAAATCGTCTCGAGCACGTCCTCGCACGCCTCACCGACGCCGGCCTTCAACTCAACCCCAAGAAGTGTCGTTTTGGTGCCCAGAAGCTCACAATTTTGGCCACGTCGTATCGCGGGATGACAAACTTTCCAACCCCGCCAAGCTTCGAGCAGTCGCCGATTTTCCGAAGCCAAAGAACTTGAAGGAGCTTAGAAGTTTTGTCGGCATGTCGTCATACTTCCGACGCTTTATTAGAAACTTTGCTTCCGTATGTGCGCCCCTTACGGACCTTCTTAGCGGCGACAAGGATTTTCCCACCTGGTCATGAGCAGCATGCGACGATGCGTTCACCAAATTACGGCGCCTACTAAATTCACCACCAATCTTCCGCCACTACGATCCTGCCGTTCCCACGGAGGTTCATATGATTCCAGTGGTGTTGCACTTGGCGCTGTGCTCGCGCAACGAAAGGCAGGGTTTGATGAATATGTCGTCGCCTACGCAAGTCGGACTTTGACGAAAGCCGAGGCTAACTACTCCGCGACCGAGAAAGAGTGTTTAGCTATTATTTGGGGCCTTGGAAAATTTTGCCCCTACCTGTATGGTCACGCATTCGACGTTGTCACTGACCACCACGCCTTTTGTTGGCTATCCACACTTAAGGTCCCTTCCGGACGACTTGCTCGCTGGGCGCTCAAACTTCAGGAATACGGCATCCGCGTTATTTACAGATCCGGTCATAAGCACACGGACGCCGACGCCCTTTCTCGCTCACCCAAATCGAATGAAGGTGTTTGCCTCTCTTCCCTCGAGCCTGCACTTGCGTCATCTACCTTGCGCAACATGATGGTGGAACAACGAAAGAATCCCTGGAAAAGTGGCCTCATAAGCATTCTTTCTGATCCTCTCACTCCGTCGCCGTCTCGCGCTCTTCGCCGCCAGGCTAGCAACTCTTGCCTAAGGGATGATCTTCTTTATCGACCCAACTACCTTTCTGACGGTCGCAAGTGTCTCCTTGTGATACCCCGCCATCTTCCAGCTGCTATCTGCGAAGCTTTTCACGCAGACCCACAGTGCGCCGACACAGGCCTCTTCAAGACATACGCTAGGCTTCGACTCATATTTTATTGGCGTGGCGTGTATAACTACGTGCGGAAATTCATTCGCTCGTGTTCTCAGTGCCAACGACAAAAGTTACCTCCCGGGCAAGTCTACCCGTCACAACCTCTTCTTTGTCCTAGTCGACCTTTTGATCGCGTCGGCGTTGACGTTTACGGACCACTACCATCAACACTAGCTGGTAATCGCTAGATTATTGTTGCAATAGACCATCTGAAACGCTATGCCGAAACAGCCGCGCTGACGACTGCCACAGCCCGTGATGTTGGAACGTTTCTGTTGCAACGTTTCATTCTGCGTCATGGTGCCCCTCGCGAGTTCTTAAGTGACAGAGGTCGTGCCTTCCTTTCTGACGCCTTGAAGGCATTACTCAACGCATGCCGAATCGTGCACCGCACAAGTACAGCGTACCATCCCCAAACGAATGGCATGACGGAGCGCTTCAACCGTACTCTTGGCAATATGCTGTCGATGTACGACGCCTCTGATCATTAAAATCGGGACGAAGTTCTCCCGTTCGTCCCCTACGCGTACAATACTGCCGTACAAGCTACTACTGGTTTTTCGCCATACTCTCTTCTGTACGGACGAGAACCTTCAAATACAGTAGACACTATTCTTTCATATAAACCTTATGAGTCCGACGAAAATACAACTTTGTCCGAAGCTTCCTGACATGCTAAAGAATGCCGCCAGCTTGCCCGCTCTTTTTCTACTGAGGACCAGTGGAAGCAGCAATCCCGCCAGACTGGGAACCGTTCGGCTCCAAACTTTCCACCTGGTTCATTGGTATGGCTTCGGGCACCTGCTACCGTGCCTGGCCACTCCGCAAAACTTCTTCCTAAATACATCGGGCCATACCGCGTTGTAGAGCAAACGTCACTCGTCAACTATATCGTGGAGCCCATCATCCCAACCATAGACCTACGCTACCGCGGCCGCGACACTGTCCACGTCTCTCGCCTCAAGCCATATTATGACCAATTAGTCGTTTCTTCTCCCTAATCCGGCAGGATGGCGCCTTTTTCTGCGGAGGGCGATTGTAGTGAAGAAGAGGGGCCTCAGCGGCATTTCTCGGCGCCTCAGGGGCATCGCCATCAGCATAAGCTCGTGCTTGCTGCGCTTGGCCGGACACTGCTGACTGCTTCGCTTTCTGCGTTCTGCTCTGCAAATAAACCCCGTTACAATATATATATTCAGGCACAACTTCGACCACTGCTGAATGCATATATACCACCATTTATTTTGTTTTCTCACCTCTAGCCGGCCTTCCAGATGCCAATAAATTATTTACGGTATCATAAGCATTTCGAGATTATCAGCCTTTTGCGAGAAGGAGTCGCTAAAATTGTGCACTCGCCCCTCGACATATAATACTTCTTCGTTTAGGACAACACCAAATGCATTATACCGTGTGCTCAAAAGAAAATGACACACCCATCGTAATGATCATCATCAGTGGAGGGTACGATGACCAGAGCAAGCGACGTAGTGAAACATGCATTCATTTACTTATAGTTTGCATGTAGTATGCAGAAGGCGAAATGGTGATGTATATAGGTAAGGCTTACGTATAGGCGAGTAAGATTGGGTTAACAAAATGAAATAAGCAGCCCTCTGAGGACATGCATGCCGTCCATATACATGCAGCGGCACAGTGGCTAACAAACGACGCTAGGAGTTATTGACATTACTTGGTTTCACCCGCTCGCTGGTAGGTACCACCTGTGTTTCACGTCTAGGCCAATATTACACTTAAATCATCAATGTTACGTACACGTTCCTTAGCTTCATTGTCTATTATTTTTTAGGGTATGTCTAAAGAAGATTATCTGCATCGAGCTTTTCTAGGCCTATCTTAGAATACGGTTGTGTCGTGTGGGACCCCGCCGAGGTAACCTTCATTGCTGCTCTGGAACAAATACAAAATCGTGCTGCCAGGTTCGTCTTGGGACGGTACGGAAGGGGGGAGAGCTGCACTGCAATGAAGGCTGAGCTAGGATGGGAGTGTCTTTCTGACCGCCGCCAGAAGCAGAGATTAAAATTTCTTTACTGCATTTACTACAATAAAACTGGAATTAATAGAGAAATATACCTACACAACCCTCATTACACTTCAAAACGTTTTGATCATAGTTGCAAAATTCGGGAATACCCAGCTAAAACGAACATGTATGCCAATTCATTTTTTCCTAGAACGATTAAACAGTGGAACAGGCTAACTGAAATGCAAGTACATAGTGGGAACGAAGATATATTTTATTCACTGCTGTAAACCCATGCTGTAACCTAACGAAGATATATTATGTGTGAACAAAATTCTGCTATGTGTGTGAACGAAAATGTATTTCAGTTATTTATGTATGAACAAAGTTGTATTGTGTCGGTGAACGGAGATGTACGTCATTTATTGATGTAACCCCCCTGCTATAACGCCTTCGGGTGCTGCGGGGTATCTGATGAATAAAGAATAAAGAATAAAGACAACTAATGCCCCTTCTTTGGGCTAAAGGCTTCCGGTCAATTTTATAAGAGTTTGCTCATGCGCATGCGCAAACATGAGCACACCCATGCCATTGTTACTAGACACCTGCGCTACAGTTTGAAACCATTTCCAAAATACTGGCTGAAAAATTAAGTAAACCAATGGTGTTGCCAGAGTAAGCCAATGTGTCGTATAACTAGACTAGCATGCAGTTATGCCGCAAAACTGGCACACAGCGTACCCGTGAAAAAACCACCTGCTTGTAACGTAACCATCAACCGAAGCGCTGAAACTTCTGCAACTGCAGCAATAGTAACGTAAATTTTGAGGGCTGCTTGATGCATATTGATGCATAGTGGTATGAGTGGAGGGACTTTAGTCAGGCAGAGGTAATCTGCCTTTAGTCCCTTCAACCTAGGCAATCATTGTTTTTGTCTGAATGAACAGTGAATGGAATGGAAAAAAAGAAGTAGAGCTGGTTTCACCAGAATATAACACACGGCGCCAGTGCTAACTCCTTAAATGACGTCAAATGTTGGCTATTGGCCGTTAGTAGTGTTTGGTGTTAAATGGTGTTATGCTCTCATGGTCCCTGTTGGCGTTCTGCCCCGCCGCGGTGGTCTAGTGGCTAAAGTACTCGGCTGCTGACCCGCAGGTCACAGGATCAAACCCCGGCTGCGGTGGCTGCATTTACGATGTAAGCGGTAATGTTGTAGGCCCGTGTGCTCAGATTTCGGCGCACGTTAAAGAGCCCCAGGTGGTCGAAAGTTTCGGAACCCTCCACTACAGCGTCTTTCATAATCATATGGTGGTTTTGGGACGTTAAAGTTGTGGTGTACCTAATTTCGAGGCCATCCGAAGCCTGTTGTGGGTTTCTTTTGTATGCTAGGAGTGTCCGCACGAAGGGTTGGACAAAACAACCGCATAGAATATATTTTAATTCACTTTTAAAAGTGTTGCTGAATGCCCACTCTTACGATCTAGACCCATTGCTGGCACAGCAACAGTGACGTTCCATAATAGGAGAAGCAACGGCAGTTGTCGTGAGGTCACACGAGATCACGAGTGACGAGTGTGTTGGCGTCTCTTGAAGAAGAACTGCGCGTCCGTCAAAGACACTGGGTGCTTTCGAAGAGAAACTCGACGTGTCGTTGTCCGTCAGGGACGTCGCACACGTCCACCAGCGGGGCTGCCCCGTGTTCCTTCAGCGTATCGCAGTGCCTATAAAAGGCTGGCGCATCTAGCGTCAGGCGGCTTTCTCGTTCACGTTCTCTGCATAAGTTGTAGATATAAACGCTTTGTTTCCTTTTGGCTGCCTTTTGCCTTGCCTCTGCCTTGAGGCTGCTGAAGCTGGCCATGGCAACAGTCAGCGCGTTTGTTTTGCTGGCCCTTGTGTGGCACGTGCGTGTGAGAGCAGACGAAACTCAGCACAATGCGCGTCACAGCTTTGTGTGGTCACGTGGCCATGCCACCTATGCATCGACGTCACTGCCCGACTCGGTGCCGCGAAACGCACGAGCTGCGTGCTAGTGCGCATGCGCACCACACACTTGCGCTCGGCTCCTCTTCCTTACCTCGAACAGCTTGCGCAAATGATCAGCGACGCAGCACAATTAGCCTTGAGCCATTAGTGCTAGCTACGCCCAACATTTTAGGGGCGAGGCTTCCTAGGCCGTGCGTCGTTCTCTCCTCTGTAGTAATAGTAGCAGTAGCAGCAGTAGTAGTAGAAGTAGTAGTAGTAGTAGTAGTAGTAGTTGTAGTAGTAGTAGTAGTAAGTAGCCACCTTTAGTTTGAGTTGTTCAATAGATGGAATTGAGTGTATGTGTCCTTGGGGAAAATATATATAAATGGCTTTAGTAATTTTTCACAGTATCTCCATGAAGCGAATAATGGCGAGTAGGGCAAGGCCTCCATTTATCCTTTCGTGCTTCCACCCATCCGTCCGTCCATGCGTCCGCGCTTCTGTCCATCCGTCCATAAGTCCATTCATCCCTCCGTGTACTCATTCATCCGCCCGTTTGGACGCACGGACCGATGGACACACGGAGAGATGGACACAGGTACATGTGGACAAACGAACGCTTCGCCCCAGTCATCATCATTCATTCCATAGATATTGTGTGATTTTTTTAATCAAGTTACTATGAAGACACGGTAGCCATCGACTGCTGGGCGCAGCGTGACTCTACTCCAGAATTTTCATATAGTTGTATTCATTCGAAGCAGCTGTCCCTTTTGTCACCCCAAACCTAGCCATAAGGTAGTTTCTTGCTGGAACACAATCAAAATTCAAACCTTGATGGTGACTGCTTGGCTTAGCAGGTACTTCACGAAGCTGTCGTCTCCGCCAGCGAAGCAAGAGATGCACGTGCCGACTTCAATGACGGCCGTCAGAGTGTCTCGCCTGACGACATTCAGCACGGACGGCACGCCGGTATCGACGATCAAGCGCACGAAGATGTAGAACATGGCCTGGAAGTCTCTTGCGAGCGACCAGGTGGCCGTGTCTATTTTCGCGACAGTCACGAGTTTCTCAAGGGTGGAGGTCCTGTAAGACAATGGTTGTTTCAGGGGCTAGTTGGCTTGTTGCAACACACGTAATGGTGCTCAAAAACAAAAGGACTGAAGACCTAGACATTGCATAAGGAGCGCATTTTGATCTTCTTTATATGTCGTTATCCGTTTCAGTTTTGCATGCTGTTGCGCCCGTCACAATGAGAGAGCACTAGAGCACGGCGGGAAGCCTTGCAGGCGTGTGTTTACAATTCTCACCAATTGATATATACTATAGATCAGACACATCTGTCTGATTAGAACATTTTGATGAGCTAGCTAGGGCGCCTTAATAAACGTCTGTAAACTGCACGAAATTAAGAAAATGACAGCGCGACAGACGACATACAAAAAACAAAGAGCGATAATTGCCGAGATTATTTACGCTAGGTGTTAGAAATTACAGGCCCACAATGAGCACAACGGCTCCTGAGCGCCGAACACAAAAACCGACGAAAACGAAAACAACCTTACTTTGCGGTGGCTTGTTTGGGACGTTTCTGACCCTGCGTATTAAAAAGCCGTACGAGATATGAGTCACATGACCGCTTACAATCTCTTCAGTGTACCTTTTTTCCGTGCTGTCTTTTCTAACTTAGTGCATTTTACAAGCATTTGCGCATATAACATTTGAGTCTCACAGATCCCTCTAGTGGATTAGCTAGCCCAAAAACCTTATTTTGGTTCGTTGTGGTTGTACAGTCATGGTACTCAGTTGCTGACCCAAATGTTCTGTTCGATCCCGAAAGGCAGTCTCATTTCGATGAAGGTGGATTGCTGGAGGCCGTGTATGGAGCAATGCAAATATACTTTCCTTATCATGAAACGGTAGAAACTTGTAGTCTTCAACTGCGGCGTGCCTGATAATTACATCGTGGATTCGGAAAGTATATCGGTATTTAACGGACATTGGCATTGGAACTCTACCACACGAATGTGCGGAATGCTCCTGTATTTTGTTTCCCAAGTTCTCCCACGTCAGTGCTAACTTTGCTCACAGACGAGCCAGCCTGCTGGACTTCTGCGATTTGTGAAAACCAACTTTAATATACGAATTGTTGAAAAACCGTGTATACTATGCCAAATAAGAGATGAAGTCTGAATTACTCAGACCTCATCAAATGGCGTGGCTGCTTATACGTAATTCAAGGACTTTCCTTAAGTAGAAAGTGGTTCGCATGCGTACTGCGCCTATTCGTGAAGCCACATCGGATCATGACAAAAACAAATCTTGCGTCGGAGTAGATTACAAATTGCGGTGACACGCAGTTCACAGTTTATGGGTGCTAATACAGTTGAGGTGCAACCAAGTCCTTTCGTTCGAACAAAGCTCTACGCGGTCAATCGGGGTGTTTGCTGGTTGCTGGTCTCTAGATACCGAGTGAATGATTCGCGCACGTAAAGGTGTAAGACAAGAGAGTGCAGCTTGCGAAGTGTAGGGTGCTGGAGCCAGCGCCTGGTACGGCCTCTGCCATGACCGAACGATCGCCACACGGGAGAATGAAAGACAGAAAGGGCATCTTGCGGAACACCTAAGTGCGTTCAATAGAACGTGGAAGCTCTCACCGGCTATGGCTTCCGGAAGGGTGACGCGGAGCCTGCAGCCGTACCACTGCATTGTAATTGTACTTTCACGCACTCTATCCTTCCAAGCACAGTTTAAGGAGGAAGAGGAAACAAACATTTATTGGCGTTGAGGCCGCATAAGGTTATGGCGGGTGGGGTGGCTGTTCCAAAAACGAACTGGCTACGGTGGCTTACCGGGCTTGGTCAGGGATCTCCAGTTAGCTTTCCATTTCCACTTCTCCGAGCATTACCTTGCACGACCAGCTCAAGGGAGTGTTGCCCATGAGACGCGTCACGGCAGGCTCCAGGTGTAGTGTGCACTGATATGTGATGAGCTCCGATGTCGTTGTTTCGTATCACGCGCCTTTGTAGCTGTATTTTTGAGGGTACATTCTAGGTGGCGCGTTGGCACCATTTTCATGCAGCCCGCGAAAGCACTTCGTATGCCGCTGGTGCTCGTGAAATTTACCGAGCACAAGCGCAGCACTGCCGATGCCAATAGCACTCTGCCGCATCGATTTCTTATAACCAAGTGTCCTGATCGTTCGGAACTTTTAAACTTTATTATACTAAAGCTTGAGACCTCCCTTAAAGCGGGAATTTGGACAGTTGGCAGTGAGCATAACGTGGCATTGGAGACAAGTTACGACGTCAAAGTAAAGTGACGTCATAAATCACAAAAACATGTGACGTCCCCATAACGACACGGATCCTGTCGGGACGCCATGTGACGTAAGTTCAAGTGATGCCATTATAGAGCCCTCCTTTGGCTGGTGAACGAAATCGGAGGGCTGGGGCACTCAAGCAAACAGAAACCAGATGGCGCTTTGGTGTGGCACATGTTCCTTGCTCCCTATGTCTGCCCCTGAGGTGAAGATACAAGAAGCACGTGAACGCTAGCAGAATGCTCTTGTTCTCTTCCTGGCAGCGTATGTTGCTAGCGATGTCACCTAATCGCAGCGGTGACGTCGTGACGGCTGTTGCCAATAGAGGAAGGGTGTGAAGAGCAGCTCGAGAGTGTCTATTAGTTTTTTAAGTGCTTTCTATGTACATGCTCAAGGCACCATTCGGTTTTATTGTTTAGTTTAGACATGAAAAGCGCGAGATCATCAAACAGCCAAAGAAAAGGATCGAGTGCTGGTGAGGGGTTTCTGGTTCCCAGACTATTTTATTATTATCGGTATTTTTGCTAAAACACTGGGGCGGGGGAGAAAATAGGGAGTAGAATACAGGGCCCGTGCCCTCCCTTCTCCCCCAAATTTTTTCGCGCCCTGGCTTAAAAAAAATCTGGGTTCGCGCCGGATCTGGGAGACCCTACTGCTGGTGCGTGTGGAACATGCCCTTCCCCCACACACACCACCGCCTTCCTAATCGCAAACACCCTGCGGCTGCAATCTTTACTTGTCTAGAATTGTGGCTCACGGCCAACGCTTCTTTGTCGCTCGTAAATAGGAACGCAGGCGGCACCGGCAGCAGCACCAGCATTTTATAAAAGATTATTAAGAGCACGAATCTACGTTTCGCGTTAGCTTTTGGGTTACCATGAAATGGTTACCCATTTCATGCGACACAGTCAGCGAGTGGATTCCTCCGCTCACTTCCGCCAATCATCACGGCAGTTTAATTATTAGAACGTGTTGCGAAGTATACTATCCGTTACCATTTTTTCTAAGGGGAGACCCCCCCCCCCCCCCCCCAATCCTTCCCCAAGTTACATCTCGGCACCTGTGAAACGGCTTTGGTGGTTAGACAGCATGTCATATTTCTAGCGCCACGAAGAAGCTTCTTAATTTGCAGGCGTGACCCTTACTGACTGATCTACACACTACAAGTGCTCGCTTACAATGCAGAAGCAAATGACAGGCTCTTTAGGGCGTAGAGGCGTATGCCCGTTTACAAGTCCTGGCCTATCACAAACCCCGCGAAATCACATGTACACATTCATAGTAAAATGAAACAGCGGGAAAGCAACAAGGACGACACAGAGGAAACAGGACAGAGCATTTCTTTTAACAGGACACTGCTCTCTTGTCCTTGCTGTTTTCGCGCTGTTTTTTTTTACTATGAACGTGCACCAAGCAGCTCAACTTTACATGCTTTTCAAGGACATGCACACGCACGTTTTGGTGTAGAATGCGACGCAAGAAGAGTAAATGCATCCCATCTTGGCCCGCGGATCACCCGAGTTGCACAGCATGTCGATCGTAGCGTTCCCGACGAGCTTCCTGTCCACGGCGTGCACGTAGCGGTAACGCACGTTCGCCTCGTACGACAGGGGGCGGCCGTCGTCGTCCACCGCGTGCCATTTACCGCACGCGTACTTGTACAGTTCCTGCGCAGCAGCCAACCATGTGCTTGTAGGGAGACATAAACCAGACCGTCTATTCGAAATCGGTTCCTTCACCTGAATTCGTCAGCGCTTTAAGGTGCAAACATATTTCAATCTTACAGCGGAGCCACGCCACGGTGCTTTAGTGACTTAGGTACTTGGCTCTTGACCCGCAGGTCACGGGATCAAATCCCAGCTGAGGCAGCTGCATTTCCGATGGAGGCGGCAATGTTCTAGGCACGTGTGCTCAGATTTGGGTGCACGTTAAAGAACCCCAGGTGGTCGAAATTTCCAGAGCCCTCCACTATGGCGTTTCTCATAATCATATGGTGGTTTTTGGGCATTAAACCCTACTCACCACTCAAGCAATCCGTTAATTAATTATTATTTTGATCATTATTTATTTATTAATTAATTATAATTATTTATAAAGCTGAATCATATGTGGGTTTGGACATCGAACTCTACTCATCAATTATTTATTAACTTTTAATTAATTAATCAATTGATTGATTATTCTTACAGCGGAATAACCGTCTAGTCAAGTTGAAGCATGATGAAAGAAAGGAAGAACATTGAAGAAAAGGAAGCTTAAGTGGATTGACGTTTCGGCTTCCATAAATAATAAGCCTCGTTCACATTAAGGTTGTGAAGAAGATATTGAGCAAGGCTTCCGCAAAAGGCTGAAGCTTCGTTTACTTCAAACATTTAGTTGATCGCCGAATTTACTTTCCTTTATGAGGTCATCTATGTGTTGGTTTGGCAACGTTAACGTCTCACACGAATAACAACAAAGCCGATTCACACTTACACACTACATGAAACTTCTGAAACTGCGGACAATTGTTTTGCCGAGATTTGGGTTGTGTTTATCTGCTCTTTTCTGTTCTTTCCGTGTCACTATGAAACATAGCAGCAGAATATGTTGCTACTCAAGAAAGTTCCCATCTCTTCATTTATTACTTTATAACAACGAAGCAGAAATCTTGTGTTTTACATTGTGCCGGAGTCACGAAAGACTTTTTGTTCTGGAGTCAGGAAAGGCGCTGGAAGTTAAAAAAAGCCATATATCGTTGTATATATCCTAAAAGAAAGCGTATTTGAAATATTTCTCTAGACACAGGGAAAACAACCCTCGAAAATGAACTGGCTACTCGTTAAGGCTTCTCTTCCTCACCAATACTGCTAGACTATGCCACCACACAGAACCGGAAGCCAGGAAGTCATCCAACATCGGTGTTTGTTGCAATACCGGCATCATCAAGGGTGAGGCCCAAGTGATGGCTTTCAGCTATATTCCCCTTAGTTGAGTACCGTGTACTCTTAATCCTTAACCTTTTAATATTTTATAAAAAAACAGAATATGTGTTATTAAACAGCTATAGGATGTATGCTTTCCTGTTGTTCATTACGTTCATCTTTGTGTTGGGAAATTTTTTTTGGTTATTTTCTTCTGATCGTTTGTAGCTTCGAGTGCGATGCGCCTCACTCCAGGCGTCAGGGTTTCATATCCGCGTCTCCCATCCGCATATCGATGACGCCAGAGTTCCATCTGCATTTTCATGTTATTTCATTTTATTATACTGGGAGCCCCGCTATAGATATAATAGTAAATGTAGATTAATCCTTAAACATTTTGCGGGAATGTAACCTTTATGGTTGTACAAAAAGTCCCCTCCCCCGTGTAACGTTTAGGTTCAGACTCTCACCTAAAATGCTTTCTAAACACCCATGTCATCAGTAGAGAGTTTTAGTACTGCGTACGCTGCGTACGTGGCGGCGTTGCGTACGTAAGGGCACCACGTTCTGCGTAGTGCGCATGCGCAGACCGCAACGCGCACGTATCGCGTTACGTACGCTGCCGCTACGTAGGCACGCATGAGATGCGTGCGTGCGTACGTATGAGGTGATCGCGCCATTCTCGAACAAGTTCGCTACAGCGCGAAACTTCGTTTTGCAAAATGGCGGCATCGAAGGCAAGCACCGACCGGCTCTGTGGCTCAAAATATGGCCATGATCTGGCTATAACACTTGGATCGGCTCACATTGGCTGTCAACAACACGTACTTCTATTCTGATCTACCAGATGGCACGACACGCTTCACGCTCGTTACGTACGCGGGTTCTACGGCGTACTAAAAGCCGATTAGTGGCAAACGACGCCACGTAACGTAAAGCGCTTGCGTGATGCGTACGTAGCACCATTCCGAAGTACCAAAACTCTCTAGTGTCTTGGTGTTTGAAAACACCCTTAACGTGTGCTGTTATTTATGGACACGGCAAGGCACCCTTGCGGGTGCAAACTGGTTTATTGTGTACGGGAGTGATACACGGAACGACCTGACTTCTTTTTGCCGAAAAATTTCTGAAAAACCTGTCTGCATTCCCTGGTAGCTAATACATTCCCTGGTAGCTTAATATTACGAGTGAGGGGGTGGCAATTAATTTTTTTCGTTAAACAATTTTCGCTCTCATTTGCGTAGATTTCAATACTTTTAGGGGCGAAGCTTATTGGGGTGAGCGTTGTTCTCTCCTCTGTAATAGTACGTTGCAATAGCCACGCGTATAAAACTGTAACCCACTTGAGTATAAAACTGGTTTAGGAATTAAAGTAAGTTCCAGAAATATCGGTATAAAAAATGGCGTTCCCAAGAATATCAACCGATGCTCAGTTTAGCCGGAGTGCACAAACTCATTACTCGACTACACTTTGAATGTTGTCCCAGACCCGATGGCAATTTTCCCTGTTATACAATGTCATGAGTGATCGCAAACGTTCGAAAACACGCTGCGTCTCAGTGCGATGAAGCATTTACAGGAACTGTATTAGTATTGTAACTACCACTTCGTTGACCCGAAGCGTGCTTGTGGAGTATGCGTATACGAACATCACACGGGTTTGCAGAGGGATCAATGGAGGAGTTCAACATGGTCACAGCCGTCCGGCAGTCGTCGGTGATGCAGGCCGCGCCCAGAATATTAACGAGAGAGTAGCCCCGCATGGCGCTCGGTTCGACCACTTGTTTTCGTGAGGCTATATACCAGGAGACAGCGATGAAGACGATCAGAAGCACCACTAAGGCCACCGCTACGGCCGAGCCGATAGCCACCTGCAGTGATAGTTTAGGGAAAAAAAAATATGCACGGAGTATAAAACTGCAATCAGCTCAATGAAATGCAAGCCGGTGGAAAGCGAAAGTGTAATGATCGTGAATGACGAATATGCTGTAGAGGATGTCTTTCGCCAACAGAAGTCTGATTTATCATCATTTCGTTTTATTTATTTCGGCACTCGCTGCTCTTTCTGCTTACTCGACCGTCTGTGTGATGGCTAGTACTACTGCTAGCACTACAACTGTCACTACTATTACGGCTACTAAAAATACTACTACTACCACTACTGCTACCACCACTACTACTACTACCACTTCTACTACTGCTACTCCTCCTCCTCCTTTTACTACTACTACTACTACTACTACTACTACTACTACTACTACTACTACTACTACTGCTACTACTACTAATACTGCTACTACGAAGTCTAGTCTGCCTAGGGGAGTAAGTGGCTACTACTACTACTACTACTACTACTACTACTACTACTACTACTACTGCTACTACTACTAAATCTAGTCTGCCTTGGAGAATCAGTGGCTACACCTACTGCTTTATCTACTACCACCATGACTACTACTACTACTACTACCACCACCACCACCACTGTCACTCCTACAGCTACTTCGACGCCTACTGCTACGACTGCTACTCCTACTACTATCAAAACCACCACCACCATGAATACTACTACTACTACTACTACTACTACTACTACTACTACTACTACTACTACTACTACTACTACTACTACGTCTAATCCGCCTCGGTGGATCAGTGGCTAGGTTGCTCGTCTGCCGACCCGAGTATCGCAGTTATCGATCACGGCCGCTGATCTTTGTTTTTTCATCTTGGCTTGGTCTGTGACCACATCTATATCCTCATCACGATACCTGGCCAGACGAACTTTCGTCGACAAAAAGCTGTTTTTTTCCACATTGACTAGGTCAGTGACCACATCTACATGCTCTTCATCATACCTGGCCAGACAAACTTTCGATGACCTCTTGACTACAACGCCACAGCTTGTTGTAGTACACGCATTCATACCTCAAGAAGTCCGTATATTTCGCGTAGGCTAGTGTGCTCCAAAGGCTCCAGGGGACCGTATATCAAGGTGTCGTTTTGTGCTTCCGGGGGCGCCACGTACGCTAAACCCTCCCTCAGTGAGTGACAAGCCTTTCAAATGTGCGATAGGTGCAATCCACGAGACCCTGTCCCGGCCGTTCAATGTTCCAAAAATTCTAACGGCTTTTGTGTATTGCATATTTTTGGAATTATCCCAAAAAAGTGTTGCCTAGGTTTATAATCTAACCTTATCGTAACGGGCTTGAAGCTCCTGGGCCTCTATCGAAGAGTATTCTGAAGCGTCCATGGCAGCGGGTATGGCATTAGCAAGGCTTTTCTTCGCTCCATCGGCTACGGGTTTCCGCGCACCTGCGTAAAAAAGCATGGTTATGACTTCGTCATATGAATCGGTAAAACACGAAAGTAAAATATGTCCTTACAGAAGTGGTTTGATGTAAGCTGTACAGTAATATAGGAGAGCCTGTGCAATGCCTATTGGTGGTTGACAGCTATAGCAACGTTTTAAATGGATGCATGAGCGTAGACGCTTAGCGACATACCTTCTTACCGACAACAAACGTGCATCAATAATCATTGAAGAAACGGTTATGATCATAGTACTTGTTATAGCTGTAATAGTTAACTGTGGGAGCTGAACCAGGGAAAGGGGCGTGACAGCCAGAAGAACGTGTCTGATTGGACGTCGAACTTGGGCTAAGGTCGCCCACTGGCGGCATGTTGGAGTTATGGAGCACCACTGCCTGACCAGAGGGAAACGCAACTCAAGTCGTGTATTCCATTTTTGGGTGGTCACGATTATTTGGGGGGCTAGTGTAATGAGGAATGTGGAGTTACAGCCAGAGCCAGGCGAAGCAGGCAGCCGTCGTATAGCTCTGTTCTTGCTATGGATCGGTGCATTGAGCAACGCCGAAGCTTAGGGTAAGGTATACTTACCCCAAGCGTCGGGGTAAGTTTACACTTCTACAATAGAAATGTAAAATTACACTTCTATTGGAAACGTGTCGTATGGGACGTACGATTTGAAACGACACGTTGGAGGAACTAATCACAGTAGTCATGGCCATGATGCAGAACTGCGCTTCACTGAGATGGCTGTGGGAAGACAGTGTCAGATATAAAAGGCGTATTTTTAATGATGGGCATGTGGCGGTGGCACAGTGAGTAGTGTGTCCAGCGTGTGTAGACGCGTACCCAGAGGTCATGAATTCGACTCCCGTTGGAGGAAGAATGTCTTCTGATCATGTGTAATTTTCGACATCATTTCCGTGAAGAAAATAAGCCACTGAAGTCTTGGGGACCCCGGCCTAGTACACTTCCATGTTTAAAAAAAACAACACAACGGATGCCTGCGTCTTATAAAATTAGTATAAACAAGAAAGTGGAAATTGTTTTGACAGAGGTAGATCATTGTTTATTATCCATTGACTATGTCTACTGGTGTAGAAATACTGGTATTTGGTAGCTATACCACCGCTGACGTGGATTCACTCACGTTAACGCCAAGTTGCAGAATATCAGCGCAATTACTAACGTACATCATTATGGCTTGACTAGTGTTACGAGTACCTTACCCCACACCTCCGCCAATGATGTTACGAGTAACTTCTTTAATAATCTCTTCACAACGCACAGAACTCGACGAGCAAAATGGCGCCAGTCCAGCATCAACCAAACACTAACTTCGTCCTCCTCTTTCATGCAGCCGTGTTTAACGGCTGTTATGTATCACTATTATGATCATTGAAGTTTTTCACATATGTGGTATAGCTGTACACATCATAGCGTTAGAACTAAGCAAACATGACACCAACAAGGACCTTACGAAAGCTGGCACATATTCATTCCTGCATGTACTGGTACGCGCTTCTTCGTGGCGTCGTTAACTGAAGAAAGACACGTCACGGTGTGCACTCCCAATTAATAGGGTGGTCTATACACCCGCGCTCACGCTTACACAACCTCAATGCCCCTGAGAACATGCGACGCGGAAATTTGAAGCTCAAGACGTGAACGCACACAGGCGTTCTACACCTTTGCGCGTTCGTGCGTGTAACGCCTTTGCAGGCCTGTCTCTCATCACTCTATGAAAGAACGAAATTCTCTGGTCGACATTCTTGAATCTCTGATGTGCCCATTACCGAAGTTTCATGAGTCTCTGCTATTGCACTGGAAGCACTAGACGGCAGAGAGACACCGGTCGTGTGTGTGGAAGCTGCACTACTCCAGCAACGACGAGACGCTCAGTGGATCTCGTGCCTGACGGTTGTCTTGTCCGGGATGTCCACTCTTCGACGACCGCAAGCCGGCCACATCTCCGTCCGCGAACTACTCTAATCATTTCCAAATCTTTCGCTTTATTCTTTATCCTTTATCCTTCTTCATCCCTTCCCTCATGAACAACATGCTGAGGTGTCGCACTTCGCAAGAAATACGCTACTTGCCACCATGGCTAGCCCGGGTGTACACCTAGCACATGCTCTTGTATCACACAGAAAGCAAGGTGGTGAAGTCATCCGACGTAGAATCCAGCTGCGTCAGCCATCAAAACTTACCCATGACGAGGTCAGCGATGATTGCCGCTACTAAGCCAACGCGGAAGCATCGCCTTTTGAACGGCTGGCTTGTGAATGCTCCTGGCTTGCCACCCACTGATCACCTCGTTGCTCAATATTGCTATAGGACCCAATGTCAACGACAACTAACACGCTATGCAGCTTACAAAAGTGAAGTGTTCTCGCGTAGCCATTGCATCGTAAAAGAAAGAGCGGGATGCATCCTGCAAGGTCGCCTACCCGCGGCCTGTTAGTTATTGAATGTCATGGGCCGACCAGAGGAAAACACAAAGTGAGTAATGTGTTTCTTGGACGGCAACACTTTTTCACGGGGCGAGCTAAAGCGCCGAACGTGCAGTTATGTATGCTGGCGCGTTGCTGTTAACGTTGCAGAGCTATTTTTCGCTATAGATGAATGCTATATTTGACACGAACGCTTGGGGTAAGGTCGCCATTCAGCCCCGCCGCGGTGGTTTTGTGGCTAAGGTACTGGGCTGCTGACCCGCAAGTCGCGGGATTGAATCCCGGCTGTGGCGGCGGTGGCTGCAATTTCGGTGGATGCGAAAATGCTGTCGGCCCGTGTACTCAGATTCGGGTGTCCGTTAAAGAAGCCCAGGTGGTCTAAATTTCCGGAGCCCTCCACTACGGCGTCTCTCATAACATATGGTGGTTCTGGGATGTTAAAACCCACATTTCAATCAAAGTTTGCCGATTGGCGGTGTGTTAGCAGCTGACAAAATTGCACATACTTCTAATAAAAACGCGCGGAATGAGAATGAAACTCAGAAAGGACACGTTAAAGAAACTAATCGCAGATTCTATGGTCATGATACATTACTGCGTCCTAACAAGAACGCTGAGAAGACTATGTTATATAAGAAAAGCGTAATTTTTTAGAGGTAAAGGCATCTGATCAACACTTGACGTCTTTAGTAATCGTTCGGCCACGTTTGTTGTTGTGTATTTTAGTATATTTACCTTGTCTTCTCGTGTGTGAAGTTGAGCTGAAATAAAAAAAAAGTATCACGGCGCATTAAGTAGCGTGCCTTGCATCTGTTGTCGTATACCCAGATGTCATAGTTTTCACTCCCGATGAAGGAACTTTTTTGTTTTTAAAGGGGCCCTCCAACACTCTTGAAGCACCTTTTTTTTATTAGCGGTTTACGTAGAACGATAGCTGGAGGTAATTTTAGCATTGGTCTAAGCGCGGATATCATATCATTTAGTATTTTATTCACGCAATAAAGTAACTACATCGCTGCCGACCGCATCACCACGTAGTGGCGCTCGTCAGAACTTTGCAGGCGGAACTTTCGCCGGAATATTGCCGCTGTTGCATCCGCCGGAAGAGAAAAGACCTAGGCCTTACAGAACACCTTTATTTATGGTACTACATGCTTGCAGCACCAAGCAACGATTCACACAGCAACAGAACAAGATCCAGAATCTATACGCCCACCAGCCACTCGCGCATGTACGATACCTTGGTGACGTCACTAACACTGTTCATCGGCGATGCCTTTCACGCGCCGTAATACAGATAACAACACAATACCTCCTTCATCACTAGATCAAAAACGGTCGTAACACCAACGCTCAGGAGGCCCCCTTTCCGGTTGCTCCGTCTCAGAGGAATTGCATTGTTATTTTCGGTTAACCCCGGATCCAGCGGCCTTTGTTCAACCTGAGGGTCCGGTTGCACCACAGGCAGTGGAGGAGAGGCGACCTCGGAGGCGTGTGGCAGGCATATTTCACGACGTGGGGTTCGGTCGTCGAGCACAGAATGTCGTAAATGATCAGCATGTACAAAACGCACTTGGTTTCCAATAACAACCAAATACGTAGTTGGAGACTTCACTCGCGTAACTTTTCCCGGCAGCCATTTCACCGATTCTCCTCGCACGGAACGAACCAACACACGGTCACCAACCCCAAAATATCGCGGCTTTGCTCTGCGCTTATCGGCTGACTGTTCGATCCTTTCTACTTTCTCGGTCATGGCCTTTGTCAGATGCGGCCGCACCAAAGACAACCTGGTACGCAACTGTCTTCTCAAAAACAGTTCAGCCGGTGTCTTTCCAGTGGAGGCATGCGGCGTTGTGCGATAGCACAACAGAAAGTTATCTATTCTGTGCTGAAGTGTTCTTGCACTGACTTTTTCTTTGTCCTCCAACAACTGTTTAAACAGGGCCGTCTTAGTTGTTTGTACCGCCCACTCCACCGCCCCGTCGGACTGCGGGCGGTACGGGGGTGTGAACGTGTGCTTTACACCTTGCGCTTTTAGAGAGCTTTGAAATTCATCAGCCCGAAATTGCGGCCCGGTATTTGTTACAACTTCTAAAGGAAGTCCGTGCGCGGCAAACAAAGACCGAACCACTGCCACTGTCATAGTAGCAGTCGTCGTTCTACATACTTTAACTTCTAGCCACTTACTGTAAGCATCAACTGCTAATAGGAACATTTTACCTTCCTTCTCGGCAAAATCAAGATGCACCCTTTCCCATGGGTGTTCGCACAATTTCCATGGGCTCAAAGGCGCTAGCTGTGCTGCTGTTTGTACGCTTTGACAAACGCTGCATTTTCGCACGGTTTCTTCTAATGCATCATCAATTCTGGCCACCAAACCATTGACCTTGCTACCATTTATCTTTCTGATTCCGATGTGTTGTTCGTGCAGCAGATTCATGACGACTCTCTGCAAACAATTTGGAATAACTACCCTATTCGTCCAAACAACGCAACCAGCATCAACAGAGAGTTCGAACCGTCGCACCCAGAATGATTGCAATTCTTGAGCGACAGCTTTCGGCCAGCCGTGCCAAATCAAGTCGCGCGCTACTGATAGTAGCTTGTCGCGCGTTGTTTCACGCTCTATATCTTTTGCTGTCAGCGGTAGTTCGTCCAGAGTGGCAAAATAAAAAATGTCTTCATTTTGCTCAGAGGTCTGGGGCGATGGCAGTCTAGATAAAGCATCTGCGTTACTGATTGCCGTGCCCGGCTCATGTGCAATCTTATAGCTGTAGTTCGCTAGGAAAACAGCCCATCGGTGTACTCTAGCTGTGGCTACAGCACTAGCTTTCCTTTTCGGGTCGAAGAGCACAGTGAGAGGTTGATGGTCAGTAAGAACCTTAAAAGTTTGACCATACAAGTAGCTATGAAATCGCTTCAGACCAAACCCAATGCTCAAAGCTTCTTTCTCTATTTGGCTGTAACTACGCTCCGCATGTGATAGTGATCGTGACGCAAATGCTATTGGCTTCTCTGTGCCGCCAACGACATGCGACAAAACAGCTCCCAAACCGTAGTCAGAGGCGTCACACGTTAGCTGTATTTCTTTGTTGACATCATACAACTCAAGCACATTTTCGTTAGTAAACATTTTCTTACAGGTTCTAAATGCCTCATCACATTGGAGTGACCAATCCCATGCTGCTTCTCGACGCAAGAAGTTATGCAGGGGCTCTAAAACTGTAGCCAGATTTGGCAAAAATTTTGAGTAGTAATTTACCAAGCCCAAAAAGGCTTTGAGCTGAGTCACGTTGTCCGGTTTTGGCGCCTGCTTGATGGCAGCTACTTTATCCGCTGTAGGATGCAACCCATTCTGGTCAACTTCATGACCCAGGTATCTGATTCGTTCTTGGAACAGCTTACACTTCTCAGTGTTGACCCGTGTGCCATGTTCTTTTAGGCGTATGAGCACCTGCTCCAACCTGTCATGGCATTGCTTTCTATCTGCGCCTGCGATGACAACGTCATCTAAGTAACAGGCCGTTCCTGAGAGGCCGTGTAGTATCTGATCCTTTACAGCCTGGAACACCGCCGGTGCACAGGCTACGCCGTATGGCAAGCGCCGGAACCTGAACAGCCCCAGGTGGGTATTGACAGTGAGCAGTTCTTGTGCTCGCTCGTCCAATTCGAGCTATAAGTACGCCTTGGACAAGTCCAGAACCGAAAAGACAGTTCCACCATGTAAAGTTGCAAAAATATCCTCTGGCAGAGGGAGCGGGTACTGGTCTACCTCAATGGCAGGATTTACTGTGACACGGTAGTCACCACATAGCCGAAGCTCCTTGCCATTTTTCTTGGGCACGATCACCAGAGGTGTCACCCACGCACTGTGCCGCACCCGGTAAATGACTCCAGCTTTTTCTAAGTTTGCCAATTGCTGCTCGACTTGTTCGCGTAGCGCATACGGCACTGATCGCGCCTTACAGAATACAGGTGAAGCGTTTTCTTTAACAACAATGCTCGCCTTGAACCACAAGTACAACACTGGGAAAGGAAATCGACTTTGGCAAAGTGCCAGTGAACTTGATCTCACCCTAATCACAGACCCCAGCCTACCAACAAGGCTTGGTACATCTTGCTGCAGGGATTCCACCCCGGACCTTACATTTGTAAGGAACATCAAGAAGGCCCAGTGGATGAACCTTGCTGTAGACCTAGGGAGTGACCACTGCATTCTTGCCACTACCTTCTCCGTGGAGCGTAAAAAGCAGAGAGAATTTCACTTCATAGAGTGGGATAAGTTCAGGAAGATAAGGATGGAAAGGGAACAAGATGGCCACAGACAAGGCTTGGAGCAGTGGGTAAAACAGATTAAAGATGACATCAAATCCGTCTCCTCCACCATTACCACAGATTTTCCAGTTGAAAGAATGGATAGCCGGCTCGCTCATCTTCTTGAGGCAAAGCAAGCACTACTGAACCGTTGGAAGGGTCAGCGCCTGAACCGAAGACTGAGGAAGAAGATAGCTGAGGTAAACAGATCAGTCGAGGAACATTGTCGCGCACTATCGAGGCAGCAATGGGACGAAATCTGCAACTCCGTCGATGGTCAGATGCGCAATGGCAAGACATGGAATATGTTAAAGCATCACCTCAACGAAAACACCACCAAAACAAATCAAAAGCATGTTATCGCTCGAATTTTGCATAAAGAGATAGGGCGCACTACAGAACAGCAAGTTCACCAGCAGCTCGTGCATAAGTACCCCCCAATCAAAAGAGGATTGGCACCACCAAGTAGACAGTACCAGGGCACGCCAAATCCAGGTCTTGAGGGCGACTTTAACATCGAGGAGATCAGAAGAGCCTTGCATGATGTCAACGGCAGGTCGGCCCCTGGCCCGGACGGTATATCAAACAAGGCCCTGCGTAACCTTGATGACGATTCAATTGAAACCCTGAGGGATATGATCAATTCAGCATGGAAAGAAGGCAGGGTGTCAGAGCAGTGGAAGCTGGCCAGCACGATCCTTATTCCTAAGCCAGGAAAGCCCCCTAACTTGGACAACATGAGGCCAATATCCTTGACATCATGTATCGGCAAGGTCGCAGAACATGCCATACTGCACAGGATAAACAAGTACTTGGAAGATAACAACATATATACACACAATATAGTTGGATTCAGGGCAGGGCTATCCACACAAGATGCATTGAAGCTTATCAAACACCAGGTCATTGACAATGAAACCAGAGACGTGAGAGCCATTCTGTGCCTAGATCTAGAAATTGCGTTTGACAACATCCACCACTCATTCATACTAGAAGCAATTTCCTAGCTTGGTCTAGGGAAAGTCTTCTATGACTACGTATGGTCCTTTCTTACAGATAGGAAAGCCGTGATGAAGATTGCAGATATCGAGACCGCAGCAATCGAACTAGAAGCAAGGGGCACGCCACAAAGGGCAGTGATTTCACCAATGCTGTTCAACATTGCCATGATTGGACTGTCAAAGAAATTATCGAGCATTGAAGGATTGAAGCACAGCATCTACGCAGATGACATTACCATCTGGTGCACAGGTGGAAGCGAGGGGCAGATTGAGAGCGCTCTGCAAGAGGCGATTGACACCGTAGAAGACTACCTTCGCCCTTCCGGGCTCAAGTGCTCCTCGAGTAAGTCAGAACTTTTGCTTTATCGGACTGCACGCCGGGGACCGAAGCCCAGGGGATGGAAGCCGTTAAACCAGATAGACATCCATCTCCGTACAAATCAAGGAGATGCCATCCAGAGGGTCGACTCCATCAAAGTCCTGGGAATGCTGATAGAGTCTACCGGCGCCAACAGCAAATCTATAGCCAAGTTAACTCGGAAAACAGACAGTGCGGTGCACCTCATACGCAGAGTGGCCAACAAAAGAAATGGGATCAAGGAAGACAACCTCATCAGGTTGATGCATGCGTTTGTTCTAAGTCACTTCACATACGAGGCAGCAATGCACAACTGGTCAAGAGCAGAGTCCGAGACACTGAATGTGCTCCTCAGGAAAGTTATCAAGAAGGTCCTGGGCCTACCCATACATACCAGCACCGAGCGTCTGCTTGAGCTTGGCATACACAACACGCTCGAAGAAATAGCAGAAGCCCAAGAGAGAGCACAGTTTGCAAGGTTATCTACTACAAGGTCGGGAAGAATGATCCTGCAGGAGCTGGGCCAACACCCAATAGCAATCAGACGCAATTACAATGATATCCTTGACAACATCAGGGAGACTATCACGGTATCTCCTATACCGAGAAACATGCATCCAGAACACAACGTCGGAAGAAGAGTAGCGAGGGCCAGGACTATACTTCGTCAAGTCTCAAACGAGGAACGAGGGGTGGTATTTGTTGACGTGGCTTCCTACGCCAATGGGAAAGCGTTTGTGGCAGTGGTAGTCGATCGGGCTGGCCATGTCGTCAACTCAGCGACGGTCAGGACGAAAGACCCAATCATTGCGGAACAAGTGGCCATCGCCTTAGCACTCAAGATGGATAACATTGAAGTCGTCTACAGCGATTCCATGGCAGCACTACGGGCGTTCGCCAAGGGGATGGTCTGTGAACAAACGCTGAAAATACTGCAAGGCAAGAACATAACACATCATCTTCTTAGTTGGTTCCCAGCTCACCTTGGACAAATCAACGATTCCCCTCCCAATCTCAACGAAGCAGCACACGAGGCGGCGCGAGAACTCTCCAACCACGCCTCCCCGGGGATGCGATCTACCGGTGAAGGGGATAACGGGGAAATTCTTACAACATATAACGAGCTCACTAAACATTTCTACTTGTCTAGAAGGATTTTCCCTCCACCTCACAAAATCTAACCCGGCCCCAAGCACTTACATTAGGGCTTTTGCAAACGCGGATGTACCCTACTTTGAAAATGTTACACATCATGTACCCTGACCTATACCCAAGTAATCTTTGTCCACATTGTGGGGAAATAGCTTCATTAGAACACATGCTCTGGCAGTGCACCAAATTCGCTCATTTATCGCACATCACCTCTGCCAGATGGGAGGCGGCAATCCGCAGCTCATCCTTGGCAGATCAGCTCTGGGCTGTCCACCAAGCCCGCGAGGCGGCTGAGGAGCTTGGCATCTCAGTCCCCACGTGGGAGCTGCCCGCAACACAGAGATCTGTGTTTTGGAGGACCAAATAAAAGTTTATCCAATGCAATTCAATCGTCTTGAACCCTCTTATTGCTCCGTAACCCGGCTCAAACACTTCGCGGTATGTGTCAGTCAAGGGAGTTTCTTTTTTTCAGTGCCTTCACTTGCATAACTTCATGCCATCGGATTTTGATTTTATTCATCCAGTTACAGCCAAACAACGTAGGCATTCTTGCACATTTCGTCTCTTTGGCAATTACTAGCGGCAAATGAAAGCACTGCTCGTGGTATTGCACTTCAACGTCAATGACGCCTTTGGTATCAACGGGTGTACCGTTATATGTAACAAGTCTGACATCTGTGTGCCTGAAATTTGCCCCAGGAAAATACTTCGCGCACTCTGCTTCGGACATAATAGAAACTGCCGCTCTCGTGTCTAGTTCCATGGGTACCTCTTTCCCGTTTAGTCTTACATTTATTACAATGGCATGGTTGCCCGAACGGTTATCGGTTGTGACAAAGCGTTAGCAGTTCAGTGTCCAACGAGTGCTGCTCTTCTAGCTGATGTACAACCCTGCTTTTACACATTTTCGCGACATGGCCCTTCTTTTGACATTTACAACACCTGCTGTACAGAAAAGGACAACTTACAGGTGCGTGTTGTCCACCGCATCGCTGACAGATAGTCTTAGTCCGTGTCACCGATGTCTTTGTGTTGCCGGAGCCGTGGCCGGTGCATGCCCCACTTTGTGAACTCCGACGCAACGCTGCTGATTGGCTCTGCCAATGCATGTCACTGCAGCTGGCTGACTGTTCGGCGGTGTTTTCCGCGACCATTTCCACGGCGTCTTTCGCTGCCGCCTCCATGGCCGTAGCGGTGTTGCAGACGCGGTCCCAGGTGAGCCCGCTGTCGCTCATGGCCAGCAACCGGCAACGTATGGCTTCGGAAGGCAGGCCTGCTATCAGGCGGTCAAGAAGCGCTTGTTCCAAAAAGGCGTCGAAGTCACATAATGATGCCAATTTCTTCAGCTGCACCACAAATTCGGCGACAGTTTCTTGAGAGGCTTGCTTCCTTTGGTTGAAATGGTATCTTTCACTCACCACTGACCGCCTCGGAGAATAGTGCTTCTTCAGCGCCGACACGACTTCCGGGTATGACGACGTGCTCGGCGTCTTGGGTAGTAGCAGATTTCGGAGCGTCACGTATGCTTCTTCTCCGATGGCGCTCAAGAACAGATGTAGTTTCTTGGCCTCGGCAATCTCATTGACTGTGTTGTAGAGCTCGAATATTTGAACGAACTCGTCGAAGCTGCCGCTGCCGGGAGCGAATTCCGGTAGCTTGCTGAGAGCCATTGGCGTCTTCAGTTCTTGTCCAATCCCATCCTCGTCGCCACTTTGTTGCACCCGCCGGAAGAGAAAAGACCTAGGCCTTACAGAACACCTTTATTTACGGTACTACATGCTTGCAGCACCAAGCAACGATTCACACAGCAACCGAACAAGAGCCAGAATCTATACGACCACCAGCCACTCGCGCATGTACGATACCATGGTGACGTCACTAACACTATTCATCGGCGATGCCTTTCACGCGCCGTAATACAGATAACAACACAAGAGCCGCAATGTGATTGCATGAATTTAAAGTTAGCAGCGGTCGTGGTATAGGATCAAAACTGAGGTTACTAATCTGTTTCATTTTTCGTCTCTGTGTTTTTTTCATGGAACACTGATCAGACCCAACCACAAGAAAAAAGATCATTACGACTACAAAGCACGACAGAGACGCTGGCTGCCAATTCACCACTAGATTTTTGGCTTGCACGGGTCGGATGTCCACAGTAAAGACCTCTCTCTCTCTCTCTTTCATCCCTCTTCTTCCTTTTGGGAGCTGTGTCTTTCCACATTATTGTTGTTAGTCAGGAGGCTCACCGAGCAACGCACAAATGGTCAACAGTACTTTGCTCTCCTGGTCGTTCCACAAGTTCCTTTCTCAGGATAGGAGGAGGGAGTGACTGGGAGCGTTGAAAAAAAAAAGCAGCAGGTACTACTTCGCTTCGACACAGTAGGTCACGCTCATGTTCTGGCAAGCCGAGCGTCAGGCACAAAGCCAAAAATATTTGAAAAAAAAATCAAGCAACACTAGTGTGCGAGCTTCCCCTACGCAGGCGTTTCCAGCTCATTTCAATAGGGCAGCCTTCCAACTTTATGGGCGAGTGAAATATGGTCATGTGACCCCGTGAAAATTGACTAAAGGGTCGGCATATTTCTGCGTCTTGAAATTTCTAAGTCGAACAACTTCCGACTGAGTGCCGTTATCACTGCCGTTTTTCGCTGCATTAAGAGCAAACCTCATAAGCGCGAAAATGCACGCGACAGCGACGAGCGACGCTATGAGCGACGAAACGGGGCGTTCGCGCGACGTGTCGCGTGCTCGTTTTCGCGCGATCGCTTGGTTCTCCAGATTTGGAAACCATCGCTCATCGCCCGGAAGTGCTGGGCTCAAGCAGCCAATAGCGAAAAACCAGAAAAGACAAAGACTACATAGGTGCACGTGACCCTGCCCGAGTCACGCATGCGCAACAAGAAATAACCCAATGTTTACGCATGTGCATATAAAAAAAGTGCTGCAAGGCATTCATAAACACTTTCCGTTCCATTACACTACAATATATCTTATTTTTAAATTGCATACCGCTCACTACGTGGTTTTCTTGGTGCGAGTAGGCGGCCTCATGCCAGCAACAGTGGAGTTCGCTCGCCGAAGCCATCGCGTGAATGAGGTTTGCCTGCGCTAGCGTCCGATCGCGCGAAGACGATCTACGTCGCGTCGCTCGTCGCTGTCGCGTGCATTTTCGCGCTTATGAGGTTTGGCCCTTAGTCTGTCTGCACTTCAGTCTACACAACCCACGAATAGAACAAGAGGGGTAGAATAGTGCTGGAGGGCCCCTTTAAATCGCCTGTATTTTTTCAACGTCACTTCCGTGGCGGAAATACGTCATTGAACTCTTGGTGAGCCCCGACATAAACACTTTCATGTTAAAAGTTCTTTTGGTATGCCTAAACTCTGTATGGCGTCGTAGCCAAGGAGAAATACTGCTTACACATGACAGCCTAAAACAGGCTGACGCCCATAATCATCCTGAATATCTTCTATTTGACCATTTACTTGACCATTTTGAGCAACTTCGTGGCTATAAATAAAAGGAACGGAGGCAAGCAGTAAACCATCGACAAAGGGTGAGCAGCGTTGCCAAAAGAGGCAATCTCGCCATCAGTATATTTGAGGATTATGTGTAAATTCATGGAACATGCACCGATAAATGTGAACGGCGAACTAACCTGAGCCATGGGGATGATGCTTGGCGTGGCTGGTCGGCATAGAGCTTTTTTTCACTAAGCCCTCGATGTCGGCCTCAGCGCTTCCAATCAAGCCGCCGCAGCCGTGGTGAGCGATGCCGGGTTTTTTGTGATGGTTCGTCTTGCGGGTGGCAGAGCCATGTCCCTGCCAGGAAAGAAGCGTATGCTTTCGAACCAACAGTTTGGGATATTCAGGATGTAATCGTGTGTGTACTGTAACGTTCGTCAAGGTTATACGGAATACATACAGCATCAACGTAAATGTATTGGCACTAGCAGCGCCTCTATTTTTTTTTTTCAAATGCAAGCCAGGTGCACCTGCTCCAGTCATTCCCCACCCTTTCCTCTAGCCCTTCCCGGCTCACTCACGTCACCTAGCCTTCGCTTGTGCATTGCGATCATGGGGTGAGAAGATATCATGTGTTGACTCACGACGAAATAGTGTGAAGCAAGTTTTTGTTCAGTTGCGTGCAGATTTGTAAGGCGGCGTCTTGCATTCCTCTTGTTCACAGTGTAGGTGGTCACGCTGACTCTGTAAAGGCTGTTTTACATGCCGCGATTGCAGCGAAAAAAAAATTATTCCGTTCTCTCAATTCGCTCTGTTCGCAACCGCCGCTAATGGCGGTTTCGTTTCACATGGAATGCAAATGCTCCCCGATTTTCGCTCTGCTTCTGGAGCGGAGAGTTTTTTCCTCCGTTCTTTGGGGCAGACACTGGAGAATTTTTTTAATGTAATGTAATGATCTATGCATTATGATATCATAAAGTCTTCATGAATGGTTACGAAGTGGCCACGTGTTTCGTCATTTAGGAACACTTTCCAATCTAAATTACATTTAAAATGCACAACATCAGTCATTACTAAAACAAACACGTCACGGCGATTTGTACGGCTTGGCCGGCCCGGTCTTTTGTGGACGGGTTCCCGCCAAAAATCTCTCCCGCCGCTGCGATCAGAGCAAAATTTTTGCAACGTTTTGGTAGCTCGCCGCAGACCACTTAGGCGGGCTACCGAAAATCGCTACTTTTTGTGCTAGTGACACGGCTTTAGAAGAGACGGTGTTTTGAGATGGCGCGTCGCCGTTCGTGGCACCATCTGGGCGAAAGGTCACTGCGACGCTGCTGCTAACGCTGGCTTCAAGAGCTCACTGAGACAGTAGCATTGCTTCGAGAGACAAAGACAGAGCCCGAAAGAACACATCTTATAGTCGTTTGATAATAGGAAGAGAAACAGGTCTGTCCCATCTCCGTGAGAAAGAGCTCGGACGTACGTGGGACTTAAGCAGGCAAAACCGTCATGTGGCGATGTATCACGACAAACCACTGAACTAAGACGGACAAACAGCGCCTGTTGAGGAACGTGCGTTTTCACTGGTCTTGACAAAAAAAAATGGCAGGTCCCACGTACAGTGGGAATCTATGGTACGCGAAGCACGAATAAGAATGGTTGATATCTCACTTTAAAACCAGCACAACGTTACAAGGTGGACGTAAATGATGCCGTACATGACTTTCGTGTCATGATTATCATGCTGGATGTGTCATTTCCCTTCGTCATACCAAACTTAGTATATGTGAAGCTAGCGAAACGAGCGAGAGCACGCTATGAGCGTGGTAAGTTTTGATGTTCTAACATGACACGCGTGTCAAGATTATCATGTTTGCACCAGTCATATACATTCGTCATCCATTGATGTCACGTGACACCGAACTTGGTAAATGTTGAGCTAACAGAATGGCCGCGAGCACATCATGAAGGGCCCAATATACTCCAATGTAGCGTTGACGCGCGGGCACGCTGGTCACAGCGACGCTACGTTAGCAAAACGCGAGCACTTTATAGTCTGACGCCGGGCGCGACCGGCGCGACCAGCGTCCGTCGGCGCGGCCCGACGACCAGCGTCCGTCGGCGCAGCACGCCTGCGAGTATATGGCAATACCAGTGCCTGGCGTCATAAGATTTGTGGGGTTTAACGTCCCAAAACCACCATATGATTATGAGAGACGCCGTAGTGGAGGGCTCCAGAAATTTTGGCCCCCTGGGGTTCTTTAACGTGCACCCAAATCTGAGTACACGGGCCTACAACATTTCCGCCTCCATCGGAAATGCAGCCGCCGCAGCCGGGATTTGAACCCGCGACCTGCGGGTCAGCAGCCGAGTACCTTAGCCACTAGACCACCGCGGCGAGGCAAGTGCCTGGCGTTCTAACGCCGGCGTTGCGCGACGAAATGAACGCCGGCGAGCAGGCGCACCACCTCACGTCGAAATGTATTGGCGCCTTGACTGTGGCATGTAGTCATGTCCTCACATGACACTAATCTCATGATTATTATGTTTGCACCAATCACATACCTTCGTCATCCATTGACGTCCCGTATTACCAAATTTGGCATATGTGAAGCTTGTGAAACGGCCGTGAGCCCATCATGAGTGTGGTGTGATGACACGCATGTCGTGATTATCATGTTTGGATGTGTCATTTACCTATATCGTCCATTCGTGTCGCGTGATACCGAGTTTGTACTCGTGAAGCTAGCGAAACGGCCGCCAGTGCATTATGAGCATGGCATGTAGTCATGTTGTTACATGACACCCATCTCATAATTATCATGTTTGCACCAGTCACATACTTTCGTCATCCATTCACGTACCGTAATACCAAATTTGGTATATGTGACGCTAGCGAAACGGCCGCGAGCGCATCATGAGCCTGGCATGTAGTCACGTTGTTACATGACACGCATGTCATGATTTCCATGTTAGGGTCTGTCGCTTGTGTTCGCCTTGCAATCATGCCATACCATACCAGTTTAGCAACATGCCATGTGAACGAAACCACCGCAAGAGCTGCAGCACCGAGAAACGTAAATCATGAGATTCATGACGTACATGTCATGATTTTCATGTCATGACTAGTCCAATTTGTTCTTCATACAGTCATGTTATGCCATATGAAGTTTGGTATGGATTTCATTATCGAAAAGGCCAGGAGAGCTAAAAGTCGTAGGCGGCAAGATAGATAGATAGATAGATAGATAGATAGATAGATAGATAGATAGATAGATAGATAGATAGATAGATAGATAGATAGATAGATAGATAGATAGATAGATAGATAGATACGCTGAAAGTCGCTGAAGTTCTTGAAGAAATGCTTCGCATTTAAAAAAAATGGCAGCATATCCACGGAGTGAATGATGGAGAGTGGGGCGAAGCATTCGTCCGTCCATTCGTCCTTGCTTCCGTCCGTCCACGCGTCTGTCAGTGTGAACGTCCATGCGTCCATCAGCCCGTCCGTGCATGCGTCTGTTCGTGTGTCCGTCCCTGCGTTCGTCCATGCAGCCGCCCCTGCGTCCGTTCATGCGTCCATCCATGCATCTGTCTATGTGTCCGTTCGTCCATCTATTCAACACTCCAAGTACCACCATCTCGCATCTTTTCATCATATATTCCCCATATAGAAGCACCGCCATCCAGCGGACATTCCAAGGACTAAACGAGAGGTGGCACACGCACAATTTCTTACGGCTTGCGCTTCGGGTCCACTTCCCACCTTTAACCACCTCGAGTTCATGATATATACTAGTTCACTGTATTCATAGCACTGCGGCCGAACGCTCGCTAAACCTTTCGAAAACCAAGGAGGTTACGCCCAGCGAGTATGACGTAGCAAACTTTTCAGTCAGATAGTGCTCAATGTACATGCCAATGGCTGCTAATGGAAAAGGAGAGGCGGAGAATTCGGCTTTTACTTTCTTACGGCTTGCGCTTCGTATCTACTTCCCATTTTTAACCACCTCGAGTTCATTCATGGTATATACAAGTTCATTGTATTCATGGCACTGCGGCTCAACACTCGCTGAACCTTTCTAAACCTAAGGAGGTTACACCCAACGAGTATAACGTAGCAACCCGTTCTTGTCAGATTGTGCTTAATGTACATGCCAGTGGCTGCTAATGGTGATCGCAGCCTGCGCGTTAACTAAAAGCCGAATGCTTCTGTCTCTCATTCCCCATTAACAGCCGTTGACATGTACATTGAGCACTATTTTTTATTGTTCAACAACGCACAGAAGAAGTCCCTCACCGGCACCACCTTGGAGGTCAAAATGTTATACTTGTTACATACTACGGGGGACGAACGGGTACCGCTATAAAGAGCTTCGCCCCTAAAAAGAAGGCATTAGCACGAGGGACTCGTTTTCTGAGCGGCAAGATCGCGGTACGCGGCGCTGCGTTTTTTTCGAGCACGCCCAGGAAATCCGTCTCGATAATATTTCATTTTTTTGCACTCTGAGAAGCAGCTTTATTTGGGCAGTTGCGAAAAAAGATAACTGCTCGCAACATCTACAAGAATAGACAAAAATTGATATCTTGTGTATAGCCGCAAATGCAGATAATTAACGAACAAGCGGTTATTTAAGATGCGGTCTTTCAGATGAGCCGTATGCAAGATAGGCAGCTTTTCTGCGGTGCGCCTGCCACCCCTGATTCAGAAAATGGAATGTGTTGGTGAGCTTGCTACCAGCATGCTCGGTACGAACGCAGCGCCGAGTGACATAATTTCGCCGCTCCGGCCACTGTTCTCTTGTGGTAATTTTTTGCCGCTGAGATTTCGCGTACTTGAGCCACCTATTAACTTCTGTGGTACACACTAGTCCTGATCATTTGTATTCCGCCTCTGTGCGCTCACCTTATTCAACAATTGGCAGGTTCTCGAAATCTTCCGTAGACTTCGTGTGGCTATACGGTGTACGCTGTGCCCACGGAGGCTATTGCTTATCTAAATGATATATACCAATGCTGTCTAATATATATCATCTCTTTTGCATATTATCAATTATAGTGAACTAGAAGACTGTGGGAGTTCTAGAAGTTTACTATAGAAGTCAACTATAGCAGAAACGCTCAGATCCACGGCTCCTTTCGAGTAATGAGCACTTTCCATTGCTATGACTATATAAGCTTACACAGCTTCTTAGTTACTATGATTAAGATGTGTATAACAAGGGAGGAAGCCCCTGGACTATTTCCTCATTTTAGTTACACCAAAGCAATCGGCATGCACAATACCGGACGGAAATGCGAGGATAGGCGGCAGCTGAATTCAAGTTTCTGTCCTTTCTATGTCACACCGAACACTCAGAAGCAATAATACATAGGAGGGGGCAATAATAAAATTCCGGTGTCGTTCTGCTGCAGGGAAAATGGAGCACCATGAGCTTGGCGCATGCATGAAAAACCTACTTCTTTCTTTCTTTCTTTCTTTCTTTCTTTCTTTCTTTCTTTCTTTCTTTCTTTCTTTCTTTCTTTCTTTCTTTCTTTCTTGCTTTCTTTCTTTCTCTCTTTCTTTCTTTCTTTCTTTCTTTCTTTCTTGCTTTCTTGCGTTCTTTCTTTCTTTCTTTCTTCTTTCTTTCTTTCCTTCTTTCTTTCTTTCTTCCTTTCTTTCTTTCTTTCTTTCTTTCTTGCTTGCTTGCTTGCTTTGTATCAGTGGTTTTTTTTGTTGCTGTTGTTAGCTGGAGCACACGACTCTGGCGGTTGGCGGGCGTGCTGCGCAGTTTTCATCGAACCTAATACTTTACGTTCCCGCACTGTGGCCGGACCTTTAGGTCGCGCGTTCGTATCAAAGCAACAATGAAATGTGCGACCGTGAAATGTCAAATAGCATCAATAAAAATTCAGATTGCCATACCAAGATCGCCTGATCGCCGACAAGGCGCCGATCGAGAGAGAATCAGTTACGAGAAAACGCTGGAACCTGGCCAATGCGAATTAGACCAGTGCAGTTTTGAGGGCAGATTTTTGTAAGTCAAAGAGAAAGAGAGAAATATAAAGAAGAAAGGCAACGAGGTTAACTAAGCTTGGCTCAGTTGGCTACGCTACACTTGGGGTGGGAGAAAGGGGAATGATAGAAAGGAGAGAGATAGAAAGAAAAGTAAAACGGTAAGAAAGAGAAGGATAAATAGTCAGCTCGAGACTACGTGGCACGGTCTCACGCTGCTCTTTCACAAGCACTCGTGAAGTTCGGTGGTTCCTAAAAAGCACAAGAGAGCTTTCGCGGCTTTGCGTGTTTGCGAAACCGTCGGCCAAGGTCCCAGAATCCTCTTTTCTGTGAGTGGTAGCGAATCCAGCAAGCGGAGCTTGAGTTCCATAAGCCGTCGTTCAGACTGATAGGCTGGGCAGTAGCATAGAACGAGCTCTAGTGTTTTCTCCCAGGCGCAAATGTAGCATGCCGAACTGCTCGCCATTCCAAGGAGACAAGAATACGCGTTCGTAAATGCCATGACAAAGCTCATGTGACACAGCAGAGTTTCAGCGCGTCGTGGCAGCCCGAATGGCAAACGAAGATGCAAGTTTGGGTCGGTCGTATGCAGACGCCCGTGGGAGAAACCCTGCGTATACCATCGTAGAAGAACTGTACAGCAAGGAAGTGATCGTAGTGGCATTGCTGCGTACGTTTTTAGGAGTGGTATGGGCGTCCGCAGGTCTTGGTCATGAGCCAACCAAGCGGCTTCATCCGCGCGGTCACTGCCGACAATTCCACACTGACTCGGCAACCATTGGAATAAAGATCGTGACCTTCCTCGGGCACTTCGTGGTAGTCGTGTTGCTGGGCATTTAGCGAACGACAATGCATTCACCAAAATCTAACTAGAAACGAGCTTCACGTGAGGAAGTCTCATGGATTCAGGTCCCAAGAGCACAAATCAATGTTAACAGACGGTGTAGTTGAGGCCTTCGGAAATTTCGACCCCTAGAGGTTCTCTATAACGGCCCTGCAACACTTTTTGAACATGGTCAGGAAACGGTGCCGGTCAGTAGTCGAGGCTACCGATAAGACGCGAGCCGAATACCATAACGCATCAATCGGCCTGGAATTCGCAATTAATCTTCAACGTGAGCTGATATTTGATCCTCTTGTGTCTACAAATATAGCAACAAGCTTTAAAATCACCCGTCACAGCCATTGCATCAGCCGTTGGCTTCTTCGAGCATGGCGCGCTCGGTCGTTACTAGGGCCGCCGCGGGAAGCCTTGACTTGTCCACACGTGCGTGCGGGATCACACTGAAAAGTTACGCATTCGATGATGAAAAAAAAAACCGAAAAAGATCCCGATGTACGTGTGACGTATACTCTTCTCCAGTATCACTCCTAGCTGCTGCTTTACTTCAAACGCTTTCGTATAGGGTTCGGAGAAGAGAGAATGTAATTGCAGCGTGCGACACATTTTTGTAACTGTGCTCGTACTGAACGGATTCAAGAAATCTTCTTCCTCTCTCTGTATACCCACTCTTTCTTGCCCCTATTTCCCCACCCCCAGTGCTGGGTATCAAACCGGTTGTCAATATTTGGTTAACATCCCGGCCTTCCTCTCTCTCTCTCTTTCTCATAGGCACGGTGAATTCTTGAGGCAGTTGTATCTTTTGGTGAATCCATTTCACGGTTACTTAGAAAAATGATAAATAAGTACTAAATTGCTCTTGGCAATAAAGGGCCCCTTTATTTCTAAGAGCAATTCAGCACTCTAAACTCTAAGGTGCACCTGAGTATAAGCACACAAATATCCGGTATGGTGACTTCAGCTAAGTAGTGTCCACTGCGGCAGCCATTGGATCCCCTTATCTTGAGATGCATAAAATTGTACTCACCGCTTCTGACGCTTTTTTATGAGCCTTGTGCGCAGTTTTAAAATGCGACCGGTGGTGCCCCGATTTTTCCGCGGCTTGATTGGGCATGATGATTTGCAGAAATCGAGCAGCTGAACGCAACCAAAGGCCTCCGAGGGGATCGTCTGTTTCTTCACTGTCGATGTGCAATACCCACTACGGGAGCTGGACCAAGGACAGGCTGGTTAGGCTGGCGCTGGAGAAAGTACTGAAATGCCTACGCGATATCTCAGTTTTATCTTCCAGCGCGAGACTGTTAAATACCTCCTTTCACAGAAATTCTGCGGTCGGAATTTGCGGTTGTGAGTGAAAAATCGCCATTTTGTCCGTGACCATAGAATCGAGAAAGATATACACAAAATAAATAAACATTTCCGGGTGATGAAGAAATCCAGGTTGTCTTCGTGGCAAGCAGCTGTTCCACATCAGATGCACGAGATTTTTCGAAACTACTGAAAAAAAAACTATATGTATGTTGTGTAGTAAAAAGAGTCTTGTTAAGGCATCCTATATTGCGTTGCAGAAGTGTATAATCTCGTGAGATGTCAAAAATGTGAACTGAGTAAATAGTGGTTGTTTCAAAAGCCGACCCATTAATTTGTTATTTTTATTCACCAGATACTGCGTATATGTAGTCTAAGAAGGGAGGGCAGTGAATAGGTACAACAGTGATTGAGTTGAAAACAGAAAGAGCAAAACAAACAATAACACTAATACATAATAATAACCACAACGCTTTGCATTCATTACACAATGCTGTTCGGTTATTGTGCGATAAAAAAACAAGAATTCCTGCATGTGTTCGTTCTCGCGACGTAGGGTGTTAAGGCATCTGGTCTACGGTGATGAGTGGTTCGGGTTAATAGGGACGATAGATATAGAGATGAGTCTAGTGGTGTACTGTTTGTGTAAACTAGTTAAAGAAATTCCACTCTCTGCTTCTGTCTTCTCATCTCCAGTGGTTCAATGTGGTTACCCTTCAAAAGTTCCGTGGGTGAGTTCTGTCTTGAGAATTCGTCAAGTATATGTAACTGCCTTTCGGTGCTCTCTCTCGAGGTTATTCATATTAATTTTTAGCATAAGGATCCCACACGTTACAAGCATATTGTTACGTCTGTGAAAGGGGTTAATTCAGAGGCGACGTAATGGTCGACTTGATGGTGTAAAATAAACGCACACCAGAGACCTCTTGCCACCATCCGAATGTCCTATTCATCTGCCACCACCCTGTTCCCCGCTACACAGATGCACATACCTAAATTACATATGTGGCAACAATATTCTAGTTGAGTTCTGAATTAGACGTTACAGCATAGCATTTTTTCGTAGGATGGTGTTTTCTTCAAGCTTAGGCCTCAGGAGGCATAATTTCTTCAAGGCTCTGCAAGCATTACTTACGTGGTCATTCTAGGTGAACTCGTTGTTAAATTTGACTCCTAGATACTTGTATTGGGCTACTTCGTGCAGTAACTTCACGCATTACAAAGTACTCAGACATATTAAATAATCAACAGCAGCGAAACTATCAGCACAGCTACGTATCAACAGCTACGTAAGTTCACGTGTTGGCCTACTAAAGTTAGGAGGCCCTTTGCTGATTCGCAAAAGAAATATTTCTGGCGTAGTGGACACTGTACAAGGAAATACGACGCGCACATTCGTTAGTTTCCTCACGGCACGGATGAGGCTTGCACCGAGAAGCGAAGCTGGTTAGCAGATCAGAAGGCGTTGCTCATTAGGCCCGATTGCGCTATCACAACCTAATCTTAAAGTCGAAGCTCAAGCGTCTTCCAATTTTCTTCAAGTCTTTCTCGAAAAGCCAAAAGATACCCAGTAAAGTAGAATGAAACCCCGCAATGTCTCAGTTATACACAGCAACTCGTATACCTTTGTTTGCCCTCATCGTTTCCAAGTGCACATAATGGTTGCGAAGTAATTTGTTATTAAGAAAAATGATTAAATGTTCATCTTTAGGCACCTTGTGATACTCATTGGGATTTATCAAGAAAGGTGGGCTTCGTTAACATAGACACCTTACTGAACGAATTAAATACTGTACACAATAGTTCGCTCTGGGCGTCTGGTGACCTGCGCTTTGATGGTTACGTACTGTGAGTGTGTAAAATTAGTTGACGTTTGTGATAAAAAATAGCGTCAATAGCCCACCTTAGGGCTCGCCTTCTGATACCTATTAGTAACCTTGTCAAGAGAGAGCTCTTTTGGTGCAGCGAACACTGCAGCCAATTTCTTCTGTACAACTGAATAGGAAGTTCGTATAATTGGTACAACTACATTCTTAAAGAAGCCCTAAAGGAAGGAGGCTAAGAAGCTAGAAACACCTTAGACGAGCGCTGACTCACCACTTAAAAACTTATTAGAAAGGAACATCCAAAAAAACCAGAAGAACAGAGAAAAAGAAGGAAAACGTGTGAAAAAGCAAATAGGGTAACATAATCTTCTGTACATACCATACGCCAGGTAAAAGTGCAATCATGATATTGATTGGTTTACTCAAGCCCTTCGATGTTCGCTATTAAAATGATCGCAGTGCTGCGACTGCACCATCATTTGGCTTCCAACATTCAAAAAATCGACAAGCTGCTTTGGGTCGCTCAGGTGTTCAAGCTTCATCTCTTATGCCAATTCAATTTTATACTAATCTATTCGATCATTGTTTCGGAGCAACCTTGAGCCTAGCGTCCATAACTCCAGTGTTTGGTGCATTCTATTGCACAATGAGCGCGCACTTGGTTGGATGGCTTTTTTATTTTAGTGGGCCAGAGGTGGCGAGTGGAGCTTGTTCATTTCTGGTGGCAGAGACTAGCAAAGCGAGGCTGCGGACGATAGAAACGAAAGCCCTAATTAGGAGGTTGTAACAGCTCCGCTACGAAAGCAACTACCTACTATGGGTCTTCACATTTCATCATGACATCAGAGACAAACCGAGGACCTTGTGATCGACGTTCCCCAGTTTCGCAGACATTTGCACATGCGCATACTCAAGACCACACCACGCGAATCTTGTGAATTCGTAAAATCCTTGTGGAACTCACCAAGTTTACGGCACACACGACTGAATAGAGTGGGCCCATTTTGTTGACTTCGGCCTCCATTCGGATTATCTCGAGTCGAGGCAACGGTACTTTGCCGACTGTGGCTTGGTGTCGTCTTCGCCAAAACATTTGCCTTTCGAATCAGCATGGAAGAACACGCTGTTTGTAACCATCCTGGCAGTGATGAAACTATAGACCGAATTCTTTGTCACTTTTCCGCTACAGCACATACAGACTGCCACTGTTTGCTATGTTGACCCGCCTGAATGACGGACCCTTGTCAGAACAGTCAGTGAATAAATACCGGCGTGAATGGCCCTCGCACAGAAAACCAATCATGGCCTCATTGAACTTCTCACGAGGCAGCGGCCTCTTTAATGGGCTATATAGTGTTCTCGCTGTACGTTTTTCTCAAGTTCATTTTTGTACTGGCCCGTCTGCTTTTGCCTTCACTTTCGATCTTTATTTTAATCTGCCCTTCCCCAAAGTACAGGGTAGCGAACCGGATGGTACCATCCTAGTTGACCTCCCTGCCATGCTGACAATTTATTCTCCTTGTCTCTTTCTCGTGCGCATGTAGGAAATCACCGTTCGTAGAACGTGGTTGTGGGGTCTTGTGTGGTTTGGTCTGGTTAGAACTAGCGCTGTAGCATGTTCTACGAAGATATTGATGGTCCCGACATTTCCCGTTGTACTCCCATTCCCACACAACATAAAGTAACCATTGTTTATCTTGGTCGACTTGGACGAATCACTTGGGGATAGCGAGTTGCGTCGTTGGAAGGAATCCCATAGCTCGTAATAGCAGCTCAATGGTGGTTTTGATGAAGCGGAAAGCCCCGCCACGGTAATCTAGTGTCTAAGGTACTCGGCTGCTGACCCGCAGGGCGCGGGTTTGAATCCCGGCTGCGGCGGCTGCATTTCTGATGGAGGCGGAAATGTTGTAGGCCCGTGTGCTCAGATTTGGGTGCACGTTAACGAACCCCAGGTGGTCTAAATTTCCGGAGTTCTCCACTACGGCGTCTCTCATAATCATATAGTGGTTTTGGGACTTTAAACCCCACATATAAATCTATCAATGATGAAGCGGAAGATTTATGCTTCTAGGAGGAAGAAGAAAAAAAAACTTGGCACGTTTCTATCTTTGTTGAGCGTGCCTTTCTTACCATCCTATGGCTTTGCGTGACCCTGCGTTGAAAGTTAGGCTCACGATTGATTGATATGTGGGGTTTAACGTCCCAAAACCACTATATGATTGTGAGAGACGCCGTAGTGGAGGGCTCCAGAAATTTAGACCACCTGGGGTTCTTTAATGTGCACTCAAATCTGAGCACACGGGCCTACAAGAAAGTTGGGCTCACATTCATTTGTCTCTTTGCCCCGATACAGGTGTACAGTCTTCATATCATACCACAGGGTCATTCTCAATTGGGGTATAGGTTATCATTCGAAAAAAAACCCATTGTCAACCATGCTTACTAAAGTCATAGCTGTTAGAGAACAGCAATAGCTGAGCAGTTTTATTTGGCCTAAGGGGTTAAGTCCTGGGTCTTTCGCACATGCGACTTTTATAGCGGCCTAAGTGCGAACGAAATCCGCAACAGCTATGTCACAGTAAGCTGACTCAGGGCTCGCGTTCTACGACTCCTAAGGGCCAGGTACTTAAACGGATAATTAAGCGCGTTGATTTGTCGTTGCCATTGTATTGTTACCACGCTGGTAGGTAAGAGCATTCCCGCGTATCCACCACACATAACAGAGACCACGTACTTGCAGCAAACATTGAAAACGAAGTCAATGTTAAAAACACCCAGCTGTATTGAATGTGCTACAGGGGACTGTGTTTACCTTCCGACTTTAATATTGGGGGTGATACTTTAGTCACGTAACTACACACTACGAGAACACTTTTCCGAGCATTAGGGACGTGCCACTGAAAACGCTATCACCATGTGCTAGCGTATTCATTCTAGTTTAGAAGATCAGGCACCACAGAATATCGGTAAAATATTAATAGAACTCAAGGTGAAGTATATAGAGGGAGCTTGAATAAAAAACAAATGACATGATTATCGAGATTATTTTTATTAAAAATTGTAAACCTTGCAACTGTGATATCACGTGATAATATAGTTATATGTACACAGTGTGGTAGCAATAAATGCACTCAATGCTGAAATTTGTCCCCTTCAATGTTCTTCGGTTTCTCGGGATGGCAATTCGGATGTGTGGTGTAGGGAGTTGCACCAGGAATCTACTACTTCTCTCACATTTGCATAATGATCAATCGCGAGATTGTCCTTGTTGCCGAGTGGTGGCGCCACAATTACGGATTGGCCAAGTTGTTGATCACAAGATTGATTTCAAAATTTTGACCGATTCATCAATTCACCTTGTCGTTGCACTTTTAGCAGAAAGCAATCGTCTAGACCAGCAGAGCTTGGGGAGAGTCTATGTCGAAAGTTGCCGTTGATGAAACCACGCTGGAGTTTGCTTTCTGGACACACACAAAGTACTCACGTCTTGCCTAGCCCTTGTAGCCGTATCCACCATACTTAAGGCCGCCGCCTAATCCGAGTCCACCGTACTTGAGGCCCGCACCATATCCAAGTCCGCCAAGGCCACCATATCCTCCACCATAACCGAGGCCTCCGCCAACGCCTCCCAGACCGCTGTGGGCAACGAGGGCCCCTCCACTGTGCACCTTGTTGACGTGATGCACTGTCCTCACTAAGAACGCCGGTCCCGCTATAGCCCTGGCGAATCCAAGACCTCCTCTGAGCAAGACCACGCTGCTCCCGACTCCTACACCTCTCCCTCCGGCTCCGAGACCTCCGCCATAGCCTAGGCCACCTCCGTAGCCTCCGTAACCTCCAACGTATCCAACTCCAAGACCACCGGCCATTGCGCAGACCACCAGAAAGGAGGCAAAGGTGAAGATAGCCTGCGACAAGTATTGAAGCGAGTAAGAAGGCATTATAAGTACAAGAAAACAAGCCGTGTAATATTTCAGTGCGAAACACGTTAAGAAACATTGAACTCACAAAAGTAACAAGTTGAGGAAGCGTTCTTTATACACAATGCTCTCTTACTAAATGTTTGAGTGAAGGTGGCGTGTAGGGCTCTGCTATCACCGAGCGTTTCTAGAACGGCGCATATTTATTTTCCTCCATAGAGTGTCGGTGTATTCATTAAGTGCTTTGGAATCGGAAACGCCCTAATATTATTATCGAATAGCAGTAGGGTTGTTGTTTGTACACAAACACATTTCAAGTACCTTACAGTGACAATATGCATGAAACAAGAAATTAGTGCTTTAGATTCTCGAGCTCCTTAACTTCTTTCATGAGTTCTTGAAGCAATATTGCTTCGAAGCAAACTATCAAAACCATTTCTGATGGTTACCACACAACGATTACTTTTCAAAAAGTGACAGCAGTCAGCAAAAGGAGGTGTCTGCCGAAGCTTTTCTTACTTATAATGTAAGAAAAATGTTTCATGCCTCAAACATAATGATGGCAGCTAGAACAACGCCGAGGCAATAAAATACCCTCAGTTCTAAGTTACGACCATAATGTGGCGCATGTGCATGCAGTTTTGTCGTGAAATCACATTAAAAGTATGCTTGTGAACGGCTTGTGTTCAATTCATGACGCGTAAGTTTCCCCAAGAAACTTTTGCGAAGCAAGTTTGGGCAGAGATGCGATTCAGTCGGGACTTCGTGCCATAATGGCTTTGTGTGGGCTTGACGACCAGCGTCTTATAGATGCGAAGCTTTGCGAGGTTTGAACTCTGATTTTATTCAAGTGCAAAAATATTACACTTCAGAAAGAGAAGACTAAAGCCATTTGCGCCTGATGAGGTCCCCCCACCTGAATCAGTTTACACGCAAGCAATAACCACAAAAACGGAAACAAGTAAAAAAACTTACATAAAAGAAGCAATGGCTCACGCAAAACTTTGAATGTTTTGAAAGAGTCGCCCCGCCGCGGTGGTCTAGTGGCTAAGGTACTCGGCTGCTGACCCGCAGGTCGCGGGTTTGAATCCCGGCTGCGGTGGCTGCATTTCCGATGGAGGCGGAAATGTCGAGGCCCGTGTGCTCAGATTTGGGTGCACGTTAAAGAACCCCAGGTGGTCAAAATTTCCGGAGCCCTCCACTACGGCGTCTCTCATAATCATATGGTGGTTTTGAGACGTTAAACCCCACAAATCAATCAAAGAGTGAGTGTTTAGTATACCCAGTTTGTTCCATTGTTCGTTTGTACTGTCTCGATAATTCATATTAGTGGCGGTGCGAATGTCCTTTTTTTGCAAAAGAAATATTTATGCAAATTAAATTGCATAGTGATTCCCCAAACCAACAAACACTAATGAAGGTATGAGTGAACGAGAGTGTAGTAAAACTGTTCTTAAACCTTAATGACAGCAAGTTGTTCGTTTGGTAGATTATACCAACATAAATGGAGACTTCAGGACACGCATAATTAACGTTATCGGTCCAAGTTCACTTTTCATTAAAAGTTAAGCTTAAAACTCGCGTGTAGTCTACACGCAATGAAACACTATTGCGAAAAGTAACATTGGGTTCATTGTCTATAATCTTGTTTTTCGGCCTAAGTAGCATGAACTTTGTCTTGTTCGCGATGAGCCCTGTTATCTTTCCTAGAAGCCACTTGGACAATCCAGCCAGACACGTGTTTGCATCGTTCGCTACTGAATCTATATAACACCCCCCAAAAAATTACTCGTGTCATCTGCATACATAACCACTGAAGGAGTGCAAGGAATGTTGACTATATCAATAATTTGCATGAGAAAGAGCAGCGGCCCCTAAATATAGCCCTGTGGTATGCCTGTGCATATATCCATGTAGCTAGATGAAACACCTTTAACAATAGTGCATTGTACTCTTGATGACAGGTAGCTCTTGATCAAATCCCAAGGTGTACCTCTCATTTATTACAATGGCAATTTAGGCAAGAAAACGTTTTCAAAAAACTGAAATAAACGCCTTTTTAGGCCTAGGAGCAGTCCCACTGTGAAGGGTTTACCTTTTATGCTTGTTATTTATTTATTTTCTACGTGCACCGAGACCCCTTCTGCGTATTTACTCCATTTGAAATCCATACTGCTGGTTTTATATTGCATTTTTTTCTCAAGGACGCTAACTTAGGGTTGATAATGTTTTCTGCAACTTTGCTGAAGACTGATAAAACCGTGAGTGGACGATAGATAATTGAAAAATTAGTTTTGATCACCTCTTTAGTGAATAACAGAGCTTCGGCAACTTATGCGCTAGCACCAGCCACTTTTGTAGTATGTAAGTAGTCCGTCTTTGCAGCTTAACGTATGAAGTTTCACAATGGCAAGCTAGAGCAGTGTGCGTACATTTTGCTTCAGAAAACGTGCGAAATTCGGGCAGTCAAATGTCTTACCAGCGAATTCATAGTGAGAGTGCTTCGCGTTATCCGCTGTTCTTGGAAAACTGTGTGCTGTGTCGTGACTACGCTGGGTCCTTATATACGCTTTCAGCTCCATCCGCTTTGGTGGTTTGTATTATACCACCGTAACGTATCCGCTAACGAAGTCAGGTAAGCTTCACGTGAAGCCCTGAAATTCTGAGGCTACTATCTTTGGTTTCACCCGCATGAACTATACCATAGAAGGAAAGAAAAAAAATTGCATAACTACTGAGAGGAACACTGATTTGTGTTGATTAGCCGGGCTTAGCTTACAAGTAGCCATTTTATGGCTTGATGCTTCGGTGCCATACTAGGGCGCTTCCCTGTCGCATTCCGCTTCCGCAACGAAAAAAAAATAATCTTTATCCTTTAGCCATATAGGTTACACCCGCAGCTATTTCTAGTACTAACGCTCTCATGTTTTTTTTTTATTTGGAGCATTACCACAGCGCCACCATAGGTATTATTTCGGGGGGCACAGTGCTTCATAGAATAAATCTGAAGTTGTATGGTCAACTAAATCAGCTGGTACCATACTTCATTTGCAATGGCTAATGGAAAAAAAAGAATGCCTGAACAAATCACTTCTTCGGTGTTATGGCCGTACTTTAAACTTGAAGTCATGACGAGAGGATTTATAATGTTCTTGTTTTAAATTTTCTGAAGGAAGAATGCCTTTTTGTTATTGATTGAATAAAATAGTTTCACTCTAAGATTACGTATCCCATCTCGTAAGTATTAGCAATAAAGATACCTCTACATAAATCAGGAGCTTTCAGTTCGGTCATATTTTTCCAAAACTAATCTTGCTGTGATCGATTGAATGCGCTCAAGTGCAAGAATTTGTACCTTGTGAATCAATCCCCTACACTACAAGCGTATTCCAGTATTGGTCGGACGTAGGCATAATATGCAGCCTGTTTAACCTCCTTGGTTTCAAGTTTAAGATTTATTTACAACAAGCCTAGGGCTTTTCCAGCTCTGCTGAGAACGCTGCCAATGTGTTCAGATTATCTCCCATCATCAGAAAACGTGCACAAGTACTTGTATTTGTGTTATTTCCCAAATACTTGGTTTTTTCAAAAGGTACCTATTGGTAAACCTATTGAGCCTTTTAGCGAAACTAAGGGTAACGCATTCATTAGTGTTTAGTACTACATTATTTTTACAACATACCTCCACGTGATTAAGGTCATCCTGAAGCTGGGTGGAATCCTACTGCTTGGTCAGTTCAGTCAGAAAACATCATAATTCGACGCCCAATTGTATCCGAAATATTATTACTAAACACAAGGAAGAGAAGTGACCACAGTAGAAAACCCTGAGGTACCCTTGATGTCACTGAAACTAAAGATGAACATGATCCACCTGGAACAACCTTCTGATTTCTTGAAGTTAAATAGTCCGTAATCCATCGGCAAACGATTTCATCAGTGTTCAAATACTTCAGATTTGTATCAAAACCAAGTCTGATGCCGCAAAGATGGCCTTTATGAAGTCATAAAATAAACAATCAATCGGTCCAAAGGTATTTATAGCTGGTGCTAAATCGTAACATAATTCAAATAATTGGGTATACATCAAGAACCTTGTCTAACACCGTGTTGTTTAGTATTGAAAATGTTACGGAAGTCATGTAATTTATTAAAGGAGAAAAAGAACATGTTAAAATAGCTTACAATAAATCAGTGTCAGAGAAATTGGTCTGTAATTTCATGGTTCTGATTTAGAACCACTTTTCAAAACGGGCACAGCATTAGCTACCTTCCAGTCATCAGGAAGGTTGCCTTCATTGAGTGATTTTTCGTATATAACACAAATGCAGCGAGCTACTGCCTTACAGCCGTGTCCTAACATTCTGGTTGATACGGCATCTGGGCCAGTTGCTGTAGTCTCGTCAATGCGCTGTAACCACTTAAGTATGCCATTAAACGAAAACTATATCTCACCCACAGGCAAACACTGTTCTTTTTATTTGCGAAAATCACTTGTGTAGTGGGGCGAAGAACCTAATTAAATATATCGTTAAAAGCGTGGCTTTGTCACTATCCTTAGTTACAACCTCACCACCGCAACGTAGATTTGATGAGCTGACGTTCTGACTACCACATCGTCTCATATACTTCCAAAACCTCTTCTTATTAGGAAAGCCAGTGGAAAAACTATTAAAATTCCTTTTCCTGGCTTATGCCAGTTCATTTTATTAAACTGCTGTTAAATATTTAAAAAAATTTTTTCAGACGATTGATTTCGGCAGTATCAGCAGAAGCCTCCTTGTTCCTTTTGGTAAGCTGAATAAGATGTAAATTATACCAAGCTTTTTTTTCCATTTGCTCGGTTTATTGCTTGAGAAGCTCGGGACGTGGCACCGATTGAGCCCAGTAATGTGTTCCTTGAACACTCGCCATAGATGCTCAACAGGTGCTTTGGCTGCTTTGCATTCAAATGACAGAAATTGATGCTGTGGTCCCGATTATATTTGCGCATAGTTTGCTTTACTGTAAAGGAAGTTGCTGCTAGATTCGAATTTCTTTGCATTTACAGGACGCCTGGTTAGCTTTGCGAAGCCAGTGTTGTGATCGCTAATACCGAGAATGACGTCTGTCTTATAAGTGTTTATATACGGTAGCAGTTATATTGACACTCTCGGCTGGAGTATGCCGCTAGCGTCGCCGTCACTCACTGTATATCGATATATATCTCTACATATGAAAACGCAAGAAAGATAAACTAACCCATAAAAGAACCTGGTGCACTTAATCGACCGTTGGGCCTCTAAATTGTGAGTGCGAGGTGTTAGCGACTTTGCCACTAAGGAGCACCTCCATCAACGTTCAAACGGCAAGCTAGTTGTATCTACCACTTACCGCTGATGATGGGCATCTCGCGAGAAAATATTGTGTTTTCCGCATTACCAGGAAGATGGCGCAATGAGCGTGCGTCACCAGAATGTCACGACGCAACGGCGCGTGCTCTCTTCTCCCACGTGTACTTTGCCCCGTGGAGAAATGCAGGGTGAACACTCGCGCATGCGCTTGCTTATCTCGCGGTGTGGACAATCGTACGCCTTGGTTGGCCTTGGGCTTTCACCGGAACGATTCTGTTGTAGTTACAGGGCACACAAAGGTCTCTGCAATCATTGCACACACTGCGTTTGCGGAAAGGATGCGCTTTTCGGACACAAGCAAGTAACAAGTGAGACTCTTATTCGCGCTTATTCGCGTTTATTTGTACCTGTGAGCACGTTTAGAGCGTCATTTGTGTGTAAGAAATGCGGGGGAAGTTTTGATCTGCTCGCCATTCTGCGCGTGACCTTCAAATTTGTGGCTGTTGTGTTCATTGCTTCGCCTTCGCGACAAAGTTGTGGCTTTGTTTAGGGGCGAAGCTCCTTAAGCCATGAGTCATGCGTTTGTGATGTATGTAGTAGGAGTAGTCGTTATTGTAGTAGTAGTAGAAGGCAGCGTCCTCCACAGTCGGACTAGAGGAGCCACACGCGCACACTCTTTTGCATTGAGGAGAAAATCCGCGCACGTGTATAATAAATAAAAGAATAGTTGTTTCTGATCGGCGACTTAGTATCCAATAATTTTGGCCTTGAATTTCACGCTTAATAAAAAATTTACTAACAGATACAGATGAAAGAGAATAAGCGTCTCAGTTGTTTCTTCGTTGTGTATGAAAAGTGCGCCCTTGTCGCAAACGGAGGCTGTGCAGTGATTGCAGTGACCTTTGTGCGCCCTGTAACTACAACAGAATCGTTCCAGTGCCCCAACGCCAGCCAAGATGTATGATCCTCCACGCCGGGAGATAAGGGCGCGCGAGAGATCGTCCACTCTCCTAGTTTACGCGAGACAAAGTCCACAGTACGCGTGAGAGATGAGAGCCGTCGCGCGCTCATTGCGCCGTCTTGCCGATAATGCTGAAAACACGATAGTTCTCCCCCGAGATGGCCGCCAACAGCGGTAAGTGGTAGATGTAAATAGCTTGCCATTCGAACTTTGAAGAAGGTACACCTCGGTGGCTCAGTGGTTAACGCCTCGCATTCACGACACGGAGGCCATACGTTCGATTCCACACGCCGGAGTATTTTCTGATTTTTTTTTCTGTCTTGCGTTTTCATATATATAGATACGTATGCATATACTATGCATGACGCCCATGCCCACGCCAGCGGCGAAATCCAGCCGAGAGTGTCCATATAATATGCTATCACGATAAAGAACTAGTACCAAAAGGACGCACTTTGAGCACTGTCTGAGCAGAAATAGTTGCCACGTTGAACTCGCTGGGCGTAACTTCCTTAGCTTTAGCGAGGTTTAGTGAGGGCTGGGCCGCAGTTCCATACACTAGTGGTGGTGAAAGGTGGAAACTAGACATGAAGTGCAGGCCGTAAGAGAGTGCGCGCGTGCCGCTCCTCTAGTCCGGCCATGTCACCTCTCATTTAGTTCTTGGTACGTCCGCTGGGTGACGGTACTTCCTTATGATGAATATATGATGAACAGATGCGAGATGGCGGTACTTGGAGTGTTCACTAGATGAATGGACGGATGGACAGACGCACGGACGGACAGACAGAAAGACAGATGCACGGATGAACAGAAGCATGAATGGACAGACGCAATGAATGGACGGGCGCACAGGCGGGTGATCGGAAGGACGGACGCATGGATGGTCAGACGGATGGACGGACACACATGTGGACGGATGCGCTGAAGGGCGCATGAATAGACGGACGGACGCATGAACGAATGGACGCGCGGATGGTCACACGGACGGTCGCCCAGACAGATGAACGGACGGATGGAAGCGCGGACGGACCGAAGAACGCTTCGCCAACTCATCATCATGCATTCCTAGGATACGCTGTGATTTTTTAGAAAATGCTTGGCCATCAAAAGTAGGTCAACTTTTCGCAAACCACTCAGTATGTCAGGGGCTTGGCAGCAAAGTAAAGAAGTGGCGCTACTTCAGCCACAAATTCAAACAGAAAATAAGTTGACAGTAACCTGTAAGGTTCGTCGGATTAAGCAAGAAAAAAAAAACGAAACTGAGTGGTACGGTGTAACAGTGTTTTTTTGGCGGAAATAACTCGTTCTGCAAGATATTCAATCTGGTCAGCAGACCTAGGCCAGTGTCCAAAGCTACCTGTTTTATAAAGCACAAGAAGCCGGTCGAGCAGTGCTCGATGGGAGTTTATTGTTTGTCCCATTTCTTTGTCATGTGTTAAAGGCACCTTAGTTGGACGTGCGATTTATTGACGTTTGTCTTGAAGAGTATACCAAACCGCTGTCCAAAACTCCGCTAGCACGAACCAGGCTGCGCACTGCAAAACGTGTCGTTGCAAACTAACGTTTTATGAAACTGAGATACTGTGCATAATAACCAATTGTTGAAAACATTGTGGAAGCTTGCCCCATGCATGTAAACTAAAGCGTGTGCGTCAGCCAGATTTCAGTCACTCCGAACGATAAGGAAGCGCAACATTCGAAGACTGTAATGAAATGAACCCCCTGTGACGACATGTGCGGATCATGGGATCTGATACATTTTGGTGCTGAGTAACCACCTTTGTGGCGGAAATGAATCCAGTCAGCGTTTGCTTGCGTCCGTTTTAGCTTGCCGTTCTAAGCCAGGTAAGAAATTTCTGTGTGCGTAACGTTAGTTGTTTTAAACTCTCTTCGAGGTTATAGTGTAAGTACGGTCGAGAAGCGTCCTCTACTCCAGAACTCATTTCGGGAAGTGACCAGGCACCCACAATGTGCACGTAAGTAAAGATGCCCACCTACGCAGCTGTACACTTCAGTGGTGCTGTGGGCGACGGATGATCACAAATTATACTTGACGGCAATGTAAAGCATGTGCCTTTACATAACCTGTTCCTCACTGGCTTCACATAACTCGGTGACTAGTGCAATCATACACTTCTGCCACGCCTCCTTGTACTGCCTTACGCCTGTGCAAGGCTTCTTCTGAAATAAGTTGAAGCGCTAGCATGACGCTCTTGTTGAACACTTGGCTGTCGCTCAGAATACCTCGTGTGGACTCCCGCTCAAACCTGTGCCGTGTTTTCTTGGCCCCACTTGCAATTTTTCATGCTCTAACAACAACGGTTCTCCACTGCCAACCGACTCTGCCGACACCGACCTCAAAGTTTCGGCGGTACGGGCTTTTTAACAATATAGCGTTAAAAACCTCAGCGATCTGGCCACTCCATGCTTTATTTCATTTGAGCACCTTACAAGCGAGACTACTTGCCAGCTATTACTTGTTGCTTATCTATGAGATTTTGCTTAAAATTGCTCTGTCTGAAGCTACAATCCGTTCCTAGACTTGACGCTGACGTGATCAAGCTAGGCACTATTCGTTGGTCAAAAGCCGGCGGGAACCAGCCACTCAGACAGCTGTGTTATACTTTTGCACAATTGCAATTCTTGTGTGTCATATTTTTGTGTGATCTCTGTCATTCACTCCGGCAATACGCGTTGCCAGTGCTAATCGTGGAGGCCACGTCTTTTTCTGCATAGTCACCTAGTTACCGCGTGCAGCCATGCGTTGCCTCCACGTGCCATCTGCGTGCCTCATCGAGCTTTAGAATACACCGCTAAGCGCTCACCAGCTGCGAGGCTGGTGCGGAGGTTGAATTGTTGAATTGTAGGAAATTGTTGAAATGTCTTCATGGGTAACCAAATAGTGCTAACATAGACAAGGATGAGAAGACATACGATTCCATTTGTGTAGCGCAGTCGAAAGGCGAAAACAATGAGCTTTCATTTTTTATTTTTTTCTCAATCAGTTGTACCTATCGCGCCGCGCCTCCTCGAAAGATATCTGCGCCTAACGTAGTTGTGCACTGCCTCCGAGATCTGAGGCATCTGTAGCTTTTTACACCTCACGTGAATTCGCATTGCGTCTGGGAATGGCGCGCCTTCGGCAAAGCGATGATGTCATAGCACAGCGTCGCCATGTTCAGTGGTGTTATCACGAATTTTGGGGATTTGTTACGTCGTACGGTGACATCACCACACGTTGATTTTTTCGCATCACTCGTGTTGATGGTGCGGCTCACATCTTGCGTTTTATGAGTCATCTAAGGCTTTCCTGCATTAGTAATTTATTGTGTGTTTTTAACGCGCAGTGCTATAGTGTGTGACCCTGGAAGATTAGGCCAGTGAGGATGATGGTGGACAAAGAAGAAAAGTGGCGTATGTAACCATCGAATTATGAACGGTTTCAGCTGGTAGCTCAGCCGCATGCAATTAATAGCCTAGCCACCCATTCTAAGAAAAGAGAGCTGTCTGTCTCTTTTTTGAGAGTACATAACCCTCTTTAAGAAGACACGTGAACGCTCCTGTGGGTAACGTGGGTCTCGGAACAAAGTATCATGATTTCCAAAGGGAGTTCAGTTGTCTCTAAATATAGTCATGTACGTGACAAGCCTTTCTTGAGTGCATCTGATAGTCCAGTCATCTGTGCTTCTCCTCTCCTTCACCTGTTATCTTCTTTAATGGTTCCCTCTTTAAGCATTATGCCCCAAGCGGTCCAGACTCTACCAGTGTGTAAATCAATGCTTATTTAATGTCCTTGCGTTCAAAATAGCTCTCTGTCTGTCATGTCTTGCATGACCAGACACGATTGAAGTGAGACATGACCACAGCATTTGGTAACGGGAAGCAACATCCGAGTTGATGTGTATTTACATCCATCGGTAATACATATTATGGTTTCTTCGACTTAGATCACAGACGCAAGTCACTCTGGCATGAAGTTCGGTGCTGCACAGGTTGAGCTGGACGCCTCTTCACTCTGTCGAGGAGAAATGGCAAAATACGAACATTCTGTAAGGCGAAATGCACACAGGTGTTCATTATACTTTGTTGTGCATCTTAAAAAAAATAGCCACCAGCGTCTGCAGACTCACACATCCACAAGCACGATGCTCAGTGCAATAGAAGAAACCAAACTAGAGATACTGCTAGTAACTCACACAACGAGTCAAATAATCTTACTGTGAGCAAGCCTTTTCTGAGTGTCGTGTTGGGTTGTGCTACATTAACAAATGGCTAAATATGCACTTTATCCAGTAACCTTCAATCCCACAATAGAGAAACACTGCAGCTGTACTTTGAGTATGTTAAAAACCGCTCTCACTGCCAGAATAGCTATCACGTGACTCGAGTGAGGCTTGAACTGAAAAAAGGCTTTCCTAAATAGAAATTATGCCAAAATAAGCGTTCTACACTTCATTGCTTCGGGGCGGTCAGATATTTGCTGACGTCTCATTCTTGAAGAATTAGAGGATAGCTGATCAAAGAATTGATTGCGCTAAAATAGAAGCGTCGGCGTTACCGCTGCAGCAGCGAGGCCAAAAACGCGTGCAGTAACCACATACAGAGATATTACAGGATCATTAAATAATTTTTGCTCACTAGAGCATAGTGAGCCCATTGGTCTTCTGAGTTCTAACAAAAGGCACATGCGTTCCTTACAATGCCGTCTTACCTGCTTGTGAGGAAAGAACATGAGGTGGGCATGTGAACGCTTATTTGTGGTGCTTGACGAGCAGAAGCTTGCCGACGACTCCACCGCCAGCTCCGCCGCCATATCCTCCGCCGTAGCCTCCGCCGAGGCTTCCTCCGTAACCTCCGGCGAGGCCTCCTCCGTAGCCTCCGCCGAGGCCTCCTCCGAGGCCTCCTCCGTAACCTCCACCGAGACCTCCGTAACCGCCTCCGAGGCCACCAGCTCCCAATCCTGCACCAGCGCCTCCACCGACGCCTCCGAGACCCGAGTGGGCTACGATGGCTCCGCCGCCATGGACTTGGGAGACGTGATGCACGGTGCGCACCAGGAAGGCTGGTCCGGCGACGGCTTTGCTGGCTCCCGCTCGGCCACCGTTCAGCAGGACGACGCTGCTACCGACACCCACAGCTCCACCGCCACCTCCGAGACCACCTCCGACGCCCAAGCCTCCGCCGTAGCCTCCGAGACCACCGGCGCCGAGTCCTCCACCGTAGCCACCGTAGCCTCCGTAGCCGCCACCACCAAGGGCGGCGCCACCTCCGAGACCTCCAGCGCCGCCACCGCTGACAAATCCGCTAAGAGCGCTGCCTACCAGGGCGCTGAGGATGGTGGTGCAAACCTGCGCCCCAAAGCGAGGGTATCGTGAACTGAACGCCAGGCAGCACAACTGGCTGACTTGAATTGAGGTCAATGGATGCCGTGAACACATTGCGTAATAAGACAGTAAACAGGTTAGAATGATGGAGTATCGAAAGCAAATGAATGGCCGCGCAGAATGCCTGCCGCACGCTGCTTAACGGGTTTCGAATTTGTGGTTGGCCGGCTCGCGTACCCTGTACGAACGCGTGAAAGGAGTCGTCGTGATTGCAAAAGCACACTTTTGCTAAAGGAACATCTTTTCGATATTATATGCCTTGCTTTAGAGATGTACATTTTACGATGTTACAAGAACAAAGCTCATCACCATTGTGTCCAAGAAATAAAATAATAAGAAAGGCGATTATTATTTTCACTTGCGTAATGGCTTTAGGGCTTTGGGAGGTGATGAGCGGCCACACTAACTGCTGTCGTTGATGACACAGGCGCTCAAAAGCTTATTGCCATTCATTTATGCTGTTTATTACTTTTGGAAACGATCATGGTCCGTTAATTAACTTGTGCAAGCAAATTGCTGTCTTCAGTGTTGGTAGAATTAGGGAAAGCACAGGCACACATATTACACTTATCAATCTACTGTCAATAGTGCAATAGTTAATCGAAAATCAGCACCAGTATTTCCTCTCGAGGTTTTTATATGACTAAAGCGTTTCGTTTATGCGAAAGGAATCCCTCAATAGTTCCAGATGTCTGGTGAAATTTAAATGTCGCGTACTAGTCTAATAACACATTGGCTTGTGTGATCGGTTTCCCTTGTCGTCTATACTGTTAATAAGTAACTACTAGTTGACAAATGATTTTCAACATATACGCAAAGATTCGCAACGCTTGAGGAAAATGAATTATGCCTGAATAATACCGTGGTGTGTAGGCTTCAATATCAAGTGCAGTGTTGATAATAAACAAAAGAAAAGATTGCATTCGTTGTTTGAAAAGCTGAGCTTACTGCCTGTCCGTTGTGTTAAGGAAGTTTGATGACGTGCTCTGATGTGACTGATTAAAAGCATACAGCATCGCTGTTTTCTTAAGGGTCGATCAAAGCCAATTGGATTTGATTTGAGAAATTAATGTAGACACAATTTCTCACATGGTCCTGTTTTCGGCGTGTTTAACTTAAAAGTGCATGATGCATGTGCCTGTGGACAGGAATGTCGAGTTAAACGATTACCTTTTCCTTAATGGGGCCTAGTTGAAAACGACGTGTTTCGAAAGCTAATAAAGTAAACAAAGGAGAAGGAATCAGGAGACATGCGGCCCTGTGGGATAGGAAGATTGCGGACGTCGGAATTGTTCTTTAGGCGTTTTGCAGAAGCGCGAACTTACGCTATGACCTATGGTTCACGGTGAGGTGAACTCTGACCGTATGTATCGGTAATGCAGCCGCCCTGTATACGCAGGTGAAGGAACAGTTGGTGCTCTTACAGACACTGCGCTAGCATCTGAACAATGAAATTATAATAGTAAAAGTTGCTCATTGCATTCTATATCCATACAGTGCCTTCAGCCTGTAGCCTTGCTACACCAAACGGAAGCATACAGCAACTACACTACATTGACGTCACGAGCTGCAGCTTGAATATGAGGCAGTGCCGCATTCATCAGCGAAACGAATCGTGGGTGACTTTCAGCGCTATTCCAGATCCCGAACAAGTGCTGAACCCTATGTTCGATTGGCGACATCATTTTGTGGTCAATTTCAAAGCCTGCAAGTTAGAAGCCGTACTTTTCGAAAGCCTTACTCTATTCCGTTCGTTTTCAAGTTTGTCCTGAAGCTCATCGTCTGAAGTGTTTCTTTCGTTTTCACAGTTATAGCAGCGGACGCGCAACCGATAGCCCAAGAAGGCCAGAAGTCTGAGTGCGGCTATATCGAAACCTAAAGCCGTATGCGGTCCTCTCTGAGCAGATCCTTACCAATGCGTTCATGGCGTCGGTTGGTCAGTTGCTTCGAGCACAAGCTATGGAAGGAGACTGCGACTTTACCGTGAGCGCGGACTCTCTTATATACTGTACCTGTACACGCCCCTTCTGTTACCTTCACGCTACGTCATCGTAGGAGAAAGCTGGTAGGGGGGTGAGGGTTGTTACAGAAGCGTTTCGAGAGAGCTATAGGGTGTGCACACCACAGCGCGTGGGATCGCCGGCGGTGCGACCAAGCCTGGCCGGCCGAATACCACATCGCTTCCGAATGCCTGGTGCCCTCCTCTTTCTTTCCTGGACCGTAGGCGAGGGTATCAGGAGAAGCGCCAGCAGAGAACCATCACGGGTGCCTGTGGAGAGCGGGCTTTTCCTCGAAGAGGGGCACCCAGTCGCGCTGAAGAAACAAACAAACGAACAGCAAGGAAAATAAGCACAATACTCGCAGCGCGCTCTCACACAATCTGCCGCTTATCTAGATCTAAAATTCTAGTCAGACGGTCGGCCGAGAAAGTGTAACGGCAAAGAGCTTAACATCCCTCCCCCCCCCCTTTCCAAATACCCGCCGTAATATACAACAACAACGGTGTGTGTGTGTGTGTGTAACAGGCCCCTCCACCATGCAGGTGGTACGCTCTCCGTCCCGGATCAGAAGCCGCAAGCGAACGGCCACTTTCACTTTCTCACTTCCGCCGGTGCGCTCGTAATTTCTTATTGAACCACGTCGCCGCAGCGGAACCCATCCTACCCGGCACCGCAAGCAGCTCGCCTTCCCTTCTCTCCCCGCGAATCGTTCTCGGAGAGTTCTTTGTTGTTTCGCGAGATCGCGTGCCTCGCTGCGCGCGCATGCCTCGCCGCAGCACTGTCGGGTCCGAGCGTCGTTGTATATCGCGTACGTGGATCTTGGCGAGAGCGCGTCTGCGGCATGAGCAACTGACCACGTTCAGTCCGCGAGCTCTCCTCTCCTCTGTGCCAACCCTTTCGCTCTCGATGTTATGGATGGGAACCATTCTGTGTGTCTGGGCGGCGTCATGTACCTGGCTCGCTTCGCCTTCATCGCTCGGGATGTCGCGTGTTTTTAGCGCGCTCGCTGTAGCTACAGGCTTCCGGTTCGCTAAGCCCATAGTTATCTCGGAAGCGATTCGGCGACAGTTTGTGCGCGTCCGGTGCCGCGCCGCTGTCATTAACACTCGGAAGTCCGCGCGAGTCGCCTCTGCGCGTGTACTACGCCGACTACACCCGATAAACACGTGGGACATGGAAGATATTGATAACCAAATAAAACAAACAAGAATAAGGCACGGACAACCGCGAGACATGCTAATGAGCGTCTAAGCTGCGACACGCGAATGCAGTGAGTGCACTGTTCAGCCTTGGTGCCACTAATCCTCGCGAATGCCCCTCGCTGTGTCTTGTTCTCGAAACCTTAATAGCTGTTCGCTTGCTTAGTTGCGTGTAGATAGGGCGCTTTGATTATTCGCGTTATATTTGAACTCCTAAGTAAGCTATTCCGTCGCGGAAATGTTCGTATTTTTTTGCGTAGCTACGCATCTAGTAAAGTAAGAACAAAACCTTTTGTGCAGTCCAAGAACTGAGCGATGGTGTCAGACAGCGTTTACTTATTAACAGGCCAGTGTCTATTTCAAGTGAATTAAGCACGATGAAAAACCAAGCCATATGACCAAGTATTACCCATGCACACCATGACCACGGATTAAACCTGCGTCTACGCACACAAAACTTTGAAAATCTCTGTGTCAAATTATAAAGAAGGATGCTCCAATTCAGTAGTTGTCTGTGACAGCATCCTTTCACTGTTTTTTTTTTCTGTAAGTAGCATGCCCATAAAATCAGCAACACGTCTTGGTAAAAGGAAAAATTGTACCTAAAATATAAAAAAAAGGCTGATTAATTTGTAGAAGTTTCCGGAGCCCTCCACTACGGCGTCTTTCATAATCATATGGTGGTGTGTGCCGTTGAACCGACACAAGTCATTATTAAAATTATTATTATTGGTACTTATTATTTCTAATTCATTGACTTGATTGAATGAACGATTCATGCTTTATGGCACTGGACTTCCATGCTACCACGTAAGCAGAGCTGTGAAATAAGTAAGAGGTTTCCAGAAATCCTCATGATAAATACAAAGCGATTGCTCAACTTCGTGTATCGTCGCACCGAAATAGATGTACGTGGGCATATACGTAACACGCACTATTCCCCATTTCCCCCACCCCCAAGTGTAGACTAGCCCACCGAGCAAAGCTTGGTTAACCTCCCTACATTTTCTCCCTATTTATACCCCTCTCTGGACTCAACGCTCTGCGCGTTCCAGTATCTGCAACTGAGAATGGAATACCAAGTAGATGGAGAGTACATCTCTCCAGAGGATTGCACGGAAGAAATGGGTTGGAAGGAAGCCGAAACGAGACGCTCAAGGAATAAGCAAGCCGCGGTTAGCGTTTCTGCTGCCAAGGGTTCGACCGAGGCCGGCGTTGCGGGAGACGCTCGAGCCAGACGTAGTATGTATGACACCAAGCATACAATCGTGCGAGCTGGACGCATGCCGCCACTACCTAAGGACTTCAGCAAAATTGTGCTACGACCACGTGGAGGATTAAATATCTCGAGAATTGGCACTGGAGCCGTGGCAGACGCGATAGTACTGGCGGCCGGCGTCAAAGAGGAAGAGGCCATGCAGGACATCATCTGTTCCAACTTGCAGCAGAACATTATGGTGGCAAGCACTCCGGACCAAGACAGAGCTTCAAGATACCTCAAGGTCAAGCAAATCGACATTGGAGGCAAAGTTTTCGAGGTTAGCGCGTACGCCGCGGCACCCCACGACACTTGTAAAGGAGTGATTCGCGGGATCCCCGAAAGCGATACTCAGGACATTTTGACCCGAAAGATTGTGAACGCGAACAACCCGCTCGCGCTGCAGGCGAAGAGAATCAAGGACACCGGGACAATCATCATAGCGTTCGAAGGACACAAGGTGCCCAGATTCGTGAGATGTGGACCTTCACTTTTGCAGTGCTCCCTTTACCGCAAGAACATCGATATTTGTTACGTCTGTGGAAAGCTGGGACATCGGTCTGACGTCTGTCCGAACCCAGCTGAAACAATCTGCAGAGGCTGCGAGATCAAGAACCCAGATAGCCTGCACCAGTGCAATCCAAGATGCAGGCTGTGCGACGGTCACCATCCCACGGCAGACAAGGAGTGTAAGAACAGGTTCTTAGTGCCATACGTCGTCAGACGCAGACGTTGGGAAAGATCGCGAGCAGCCGCAGAAGCCCGGGACGCATCAATCACATCGAGTCCAGACATCAATGACAAGCAGCTTATTCCAGCCTACGGGACCCAGAGCATCCCGACTACACAAGAACAGGAAAGGCGGCCCCACTCCAGGGGGAGGTCGCGTTGCAGAAGAGGTTCTAGACCCAAGGCCCGCTCCCAATCATGGGGGCGCTCGAGTTCTCAAGGTCACCATCAGGGTCGGGATCAGCCTGGGCGGCACCCGAATGGCCAGCTGCCTGGCGTTCAGTTCGAGATCACGGCTTCACACCCGGGGAGGACGCCTGCAGTTACTTCGAAAGGCAGCTGGGCTGAGCGAGTGCGTAACGGCGGGGCAGAGGTGATGACAGGTAAGCTGCCAGAGCATGATAGAATTGCACAGCTAGAGCAAGAAAACGCGAGACTTACAAAATCGAATGAGAGGCTATCAGCTGAGTTAAAGGAAATAAAAATTCTTCTCACTAAGCTAACCAGCGCGCAATGTTCACAGCCAATGCCTCAGCCAGTTGATGTCCCTGTGGCTGAAAACGTGGGGGACTCGAGAACCGCGAAAAAGAGGGCAGTCATGGCAGAACGCGTGGAAGCCAACCAAACGACCATGTCAGATATGAAAGAGGTGTTTGACACGCTCAGCAAAGTAGTAGCCAATCTTAGCGAGCAGATGGGTAGGCTACAATCAAGCGTGGCGGCACTGCAAGAGCATATGACTTTGCGCATTACAAAGCTCGAAGCAGATCTGCACAACACAGAAAGGCCTCCTCATGCACCAAGCTCACCCCTTCGGCCACCAATACTAGTGGTACCAAACCTGTCGACAGGTGCAGCATCAGGCTCTGGCCGCCCATGTAATAACCATGATGGCAGCGCTGCGTGAAGCATTTCGTATCTGGCAATGGAACTGTAGAGGTTACCCTAAAAAGAAGGCAACCCTGCAGCAGTATATCAGGAGCAGCGAAGAAAAGCCTCATATTATATTATTACAAGAGACCCTTTCACCGCAAGCAACGTTGCCTGGATTCCGGCCTGTAATAGGGGATACTAATGGGAGGGGAGTCTGCACCTTCGTATGCAACAAACTAACGCACGTAACCCACGACCTCAAGATAGAAGCAGGCCGATTGGAACACGTCTTGGTAGAGATCGTGCCGGGTACCAGCAACCGTCAGAGCATTTTCATTCTGAATATATACAGCAGTCCAAAGGAACAAAAGCAAGGATTCAAGACGGTTCTAAAGAAAGCTGTTAATATCGCCGGGGAATGTCCACTCGTCATAGCAGGTGATTTCAACGCCCCTCATCATACATGGGGTTACAAGTACAACACTGGGAAAGGAAATCGACTTTGGCAAAGTGCCAGTGAACTTGATCTCACCCTAATCACAGACCCCAGCCTACCAACAAGGCTTGGTACATCTTGCTGCAGGGATTCCACCCCGGACCTTACATTTGTAAGGAACATCAAGAAGGCCCAGTGGATGAACCTTGCTGTAGACCTAGGGAGTGACCACTGCATTCTTGCCACTACCTTCTCCGTGGAGCGTAAAAAGCAGAGAGAATTTCACTTCACAGACTGGGATAAGTTCAGGAAGATAAGGATGGAAAGGGAACAAGATGGCCACAGACAAGGCTTGGAGCAGTGGGTCAAACAGATTAAAGATGACATCAAATCCGTCTCCTCCACCATTACCACAGATTTTCCGGTTGAAAGAATGGATAGCCGGCTCGCTCATCTTCTTGAGGCAAAGCAAGCACTACTGAACCGTTGGAAGGGTCAGCGCCTGAACCGAAGACTGAGGAAGAAGATAGCTGAGGTAAACAGATCAGTCGAGGAACATTGTCGCGCACTATCGAGGCAGCAATGGGACGAAATCTGCAACTCCGTCGATGGTCAGATGCGCAATGGCAAGACATGGAATATGTTAAAGCATCTCCTCAACGAAAACACCACCAAAACAAATCAAAAGCATGTTATCGCTCGAATTTTGCATAAAGAGATAGGGCGCACTACAGAACAGCAAGTTGTCCAGCAGCTCGTGCATAAGTACCTCCCAATCAAAGGAGGATTGGCACCACCAAGTAGACAGTACCAGGGCACGCCAAATCCTGGTCTTGAGGGCGACTTTAACATCGAGGAGATCAGAAGAGCCTTGCATGATCTCAACGGCAGGTCGGCCCCTGGCCCGGACGGTATATCAAACAAGGCCCTGCGTAACCTTGATGACGATTCAATTGAAACCCTGAGGGATATGATCAATTCAGCATGGAAAGAAGGCAGGGTGCCAGAGCAGTGGAAGCTGGCCAGCACGATCCTTATTCCTAAGCCAGGAAAGCCCCCTAACTTGGACAACATGAGGCCAATATCCTTGACATCATGTATCGGCAAGGTCGCAGAACATGCCATACTGCACAGGATAAACAAGTACTTGGAAGATAACAACATATATACACACAATATGGTTGGATTCAGGGCAGGGCTATCCACACAAGATGCATTGAAGCTTATCAAACACCAGGTCATTGACAATGAAACCAGAGACGTGAGAGCCATTCTGTGCCTAGATCTAGAAAAAGCGTTTGACAACATCCACCACTCATTCATACTCGAAGCAATTTCCACGCTTGGTTTAGGGAAAGCCTTCTATGACTACGTATGGTCCTTTCTTACAGATCGGAAAGCCGTGATGAAGATTGCAGATATCGAGACCGCAGCAATCGAACTAGAAGCAAGGGGCACGCCACAAGGGGCTGTGATTTCACCAATGCTGTTCAACATTGCCATGATTGGACTGTCAAAGAAATTATCGAGCATTGAAGGATTGAAGCACAGCATCTACGCAGATGACATTACCATCTGGTGCACAGGTGGAAGCGAGGGGCAGATTGAGAGCGCTCTGCAAGAGGCGATTGACACCGCAGAAGACTACCTTCGCCCTTCCGGGCTCAAGTGCTCCTCGAGTAAGTCAGAACTTTTGCTTTATCGGACTGCACGCCGGGGACCGAAGCCCAGGGGATGGAAGCCGTTAAACCAGATAGACATCCATCTCCGTACAAATCAAGGGGATGCCATCCAGAGGGTCGACTCCATCAGTCCTGGGAATGCTGATAGAGTCTACCGGCGCCAACAGCAAATCTATAGCCAAGTTAACTCGGAAAACAGACAGTGTGGTGCACCTCATACGCAGAGTGGCCAACAAAAGAAATGGGATCAAGGAAGACAACCTCATCAGGTTGATGCATGCGTTTGTTCTAAGTCACTTCACATACGAGGCAGCAATGCACAACTGGTCAAGAGCAGAGTCCGAGACAGTGAATGTGCTCCTCAGGAAAGTTATCAAGAAGGTCCTGGGCCTACCCATACATACCAGCACCGAGCGTCTGCTTGAGCTTGGCATACACAACACGCTCGAAGAAATAGCAGAAGCCCAAGAGAGAGCACAGTTTGCAAGGTTATCTACTACAAGGTCGGGGAGAATTATCCTGCAGGAGCTGGGACAAAACCCAATAGCAATCAGACGTAATTACAATGATATCCCTGACAACATCAGGGAGACTATCACGGTATCTCCTATACCGAGAAACATGCATCCAGAACACAACGTCGGAAGAAGAGTAGCGAGGGCCAGGACTATACTTCGTCAAGTCTCAAACAAGGAACGAGGGGCCGTATTTGTTGACGCGGCTTCCTACGCCAATGGGAAAGCGTTTGTGGCAGTGGTAGTCGATGGGGCTGGCCATGTCGTCAATTCAGCGACGGTCAGGACGAAAGACCCAATCATTGCGGAACAAGTGGCCATCGCCTTAGCACTCAAGATGGATAACATTGAAGTCGTCTACAGTGATTCCATGGCAGCACTACGGGCGTTCGCCAAGGGGACGGTCTGTGAACAAACGCTGAAAATACTGCAAGGCAAGAACATAACACATCATCTTCTGAGTTGGTTCCCAGCTCACCTTGGACAAATCAACGATTCCCCTCCCAATCTCAACGAAGCAGCACACGAGGCGGCGCGAGAACTCTCCAACCGCGCCTCCCCGGGAATGCGTTCTACCGGTGAAGGGGATAACCGGGAAATTCTTACAACATATAACGAGCTCACTAAACATTTCTACCTGTCTAGAAGGATTTTCCGTCCACCTCACAAAAATCTAACCCGGCCCCAAGCACTTACATTAATGCTTTTGCAAACGCGGATGTACCCTACTTTGAAAATGTTACACATCATGTACCCTGACCTATACCCAAGTAATCTTTGTCCACATTGTGGGGAAATAGCTTCATTAGAACACATGCTCTGGCAGTGCACCAAATTCGCTCATTTATCGCACATCACCTCTGCCAGATGGGAGGCGGCAATCCGCAGCTCGTCCTTGGCAGATCAGCTCTGGGCTGTCCACCAAGCCCGCGAGGCGGCTGAGGAGCTTGGCATCTCAGTCCCCACGTGGGAGCTGCCCGCAACACAGTGATCTGTGTTTTGGAGGACCAAATAAAAGTTTATCCAATCCAATTCAATACCCCTCTCTCTCTCTCTGCAACGAACAGCTCAGATGACCAATGTTACCTTTGTTGATTTCGACGAAGTATGGCTAAAGTATTCCCAAGAATGACTTAATTTTCTTTACTTCGTTTATTTTCGGTGACGTTCGTTTTATGCTATCAGGTTCTAAGGCGAGGTGTGTCGAAGATGGATATTAACTTAGTTTATCTTATTGGGGAGAAATTTCAGCCTGCGTCATTGTATATAAAAATGATGTCTTTCTTCCATGATTAAGTCATCTAATATTGTCTTGTCTCCATACTTGAAATATCTCGCTTGTCTTACTGGCTTGCCTCCCAACAAATAAAAGCTACCACATTTTTTGTTTCCATGATGCCATTGCTTTTTCTATTCAGTGCACCAATCAGTGATCGGTGCACGTGGGATGCGTTCATGTGTGATTTTCGCCCAACATGCTGCTAAAGAAACGAAAAAAAAAGCAAAGTACTCGCGAATAATTCTCTCGCTTGAGAATTTTGTTGTATCGGCCACGTGTCTCACGCAGAAGTTTCGAGACAGTCGTTCCATATTTATGTTGAAACGACCTTCATTGTGATGGTTTCAAGCTTGATATTCTGTCATTTGTGATACTACGAGCACACGCATTACAGGCATGTTTGGTGCACATAGTATTTCGATCATCAGTGTAACCAGAACAATACAGAAACCTAAAACGAGGCCTCTTGTGTGGTGGTACTCGTTTCTGCCGTGTGGAAACCATATGCACACAACTACGCTTCTCCAGCTCAACTGCTAAATAACGGCATAAGAAACATGTCAAGGTCCTCTCAGCGGAACGGCCATGTCATGAACAGTGGCTTAGAGGATGGACCCACTGTACACTTATATGTTCTTTTCGGACAAGTTCTGCAGCGTTGCTTCTCTTTCATTTTTCTTCTATCCGATACCCTTTCCACACAGCTACATACAGGAGTGCACGAAGGCAGCCACTTTCGAAACAACACATAAAAATGACCCCTCGTTCTGGGATCAGAGATGCACCGCTTAGCAGCTTAAGCAAGTCGTTTACATTAGGCCGTTCGGGGTAGGTAATGGGCGACCAGTGAGGCTGCCTTGCCCAAGTTTGTGCTCGAAGCAAATCACTGATCTTTTATTGTTACGGCCTCAATAACCGTTCTTTGTTTCTATCCTGCGCATGACGCAATCTTTCATTCCTTTGTTTTTTGCAGTGTATGAAATAGCCGGTATGAGGTTAGCCCCGGTTGTCTCTGACTCCTTGACCTTCCAAATCACCGAGCAAAGTACAGGCGACCACCTTGTATTTAAGGACGTAAGCGCCGCTAATGGACGAACGTCGTCTATTTCAGCGACGCGAATATCGCCTTGTCATTTTGCATTGTACTTTATTCTTCTTGTCCGCGGAATCTTACAGTTGAACAAGAAAGCATTTACATCACCACGCAATCAAGTGAAGATAATTAAGAGCTCCCGCATTCGATCTTGAACTACTACACTAATGATAACTGAAAATATGGAACACACAGGATTAACAACCAGTGGCTTATATGTGCCTCACCGTACCGAACATTGACACACTGTACCGTAGCGTACCGTACCGTACGTACCGTTAAGTCATAACAAGTGCGCGAGTGTCACGTATACTGCTCAGAAAAAGTTTTGATGCCTCATGAGTTATTTACTCATGCGCAATGGCGTCTTGGGCCACTGTGTTGCAACAAATTAAAGAAATACAGTGCTAATAGCTAGCGCCACTATTAACATAAAAAAAATATGCTTCCTGGCCCTTTCCCTACTAGAAATGTATCCTCTTTACATTTGCTAAATCAAGGCTACGCCAGCTTAGACGTGACAATTAAGATTTTTTGGGGTCATCAACAATTACCAGCCTGAACTATTCTCTAGTTTTACAGTGAACAAGTGAGAGGTCGCTGTTAGTTTTTCTCATGTTGGTTACACGAGAAGGTGGGCTCCTAATCATGTCAGGAATGACGTTAATTATGAAGCTTTACTGGAAATCCCAATTGACGTTCTGACCAGTTGTTCGGAGCAGGTACTTAACTAAACTAATTTAAAGAAATTTGTTGCCAAGATTACTCCTTCATGGCGTGGTCTTCGCGGTTAACGCCATTTCGCTAAAAAATGGGAAAAAGACGTGCCCCTAAAATCTGCTCCACTTCCATATTTTCTTGTTTCTTCAACATAACGCTTCGTTGAACTGTCAAGTACAAGTTAAATGGCGAAAAAATCGAGTGTTCTTTATAGAAGTATTTTCACAAGCATGCTTCAATATTGGCGCCCATTTCATATTTTTCTTCTTTGTTTCTTGGAAATCACTCACAGTAAATCCCGGAGAGGAATTTGCGTCCGTATGTGATTTGTTAATTATTTGTCCACAGCAGTTTTATTTTTTTCTAAAGAGCTCCAGCTGGAATTTTATTCAAGGCATATGGTACAACACTGCGGACAGGTTGGAGCGATATACCCGAAGTGTTGAGACCAGGGGGCCCGCCACAAGTGATGAAATGATTGATACGTAGGGTTTAACGTCCCAAAACCACTATATGATTATGAGAGACGCCGTAGTGGAGGGCTCCGGAAATTTAGACCACCTGGGGTTCTTTAACGTGCACCCAAATCTGAGCACACGGGCCTACAACATTTCCGCCTCCATCAGAAATGCAGCCGCCGCAGCCGGGATTCGAACCCGCGCCCTGCGGGTCAGCAGCCGAGTACCTTAGCCACTAGACCACCGCGGCGGGGCCACAAGTGATGAAGTAATGGAAGTTATGTTCAGAAAAAACAAGACGCGAAGTATTTTTAAAGACTTATATTTACCCACTTTCGATAACTGTGATTGATTGCACTCACGTAGGCCACCCCAGCTTGCGCGTCACAAGTTTCGTTATTGACTTCCATCGCTTTATATAAGCGCTCGACGAAAAAACGGCTGCCCTTTCAAAGTGCCGGAAAACAAACTAAAGGTGATCCATAACGCACGGAATCGCAGGTAGCTCCCCCCCCTTCCCTTCCTTCTTCATCAAAACAACGTCTTCTTTCCAGTGAACGACCTTATATGAGGCCCGACGCCACAGGACGTCGTCCTGCAAAGCAGCTGGGTGCTTCGTCAGAAGAACTTGCCTCCTGGTCGTCCCGATCCAGGACTTAATCCCGGAAGTCGGGTTTTCTCGCGCCGGCGCTGAAACTCCGTTGAGGCGAACGTGCGCTGATGGCGGTGTAGAACAGCTGTTACGTGAAGTGCAAGCCGAGAACGGACAGCGTAGGCTGACAGCTACACCGACCACGAATCGTATGCCTTCCGGATAGTCACACGACGCCTCACAATGATGCGGCGCGGGAGCAGATCTGAATCGCAAATTGCGAGCTGCAGAAACACTTTCTTTTGCTTCGTGTGATACCACTGAAACCGCCAAGGATGAAACTATGGAGACCGGTCCCTTTGTAACTCACGCACCGACCACGTTTTCCATTCAGCATTCGACGTAATTTTCTTTTTGAACGTGTAACAATACGAACTCAGTTTATGGTTTGTTTGTGTAGTCGTGGCCACGCAACTGACTGCACGCTTGGAATACAGGCCCCCTTCTGTGTCTAATGCTGTTTTTCAGTTGATCACGTTTGTAGAGTGATGGATTGGGAGCGTGTTCAATGTCTGTTGTGGAAGTTGCGTTACGGTGCTAAAGGAATAAGCTTTTTTTCTAGAAATTATCCTTTTTAAGCAACTTCTTTTTTAACAGCGAAGGTCTTTAAGACGGAGGTTAGGTCAGTATCTGTGTACCAAAAAAAAAAAACCTCGCTGAGGGACGATGTCACCTTGCTTCATCTAACAAGGTGTCGGGAGACACAGAACACAGAGAAAGATGAGATGTCGTGAGGTAGAGAAGAATTAGGTAAACTATAATGACCTTTTATAAGGTAAAATTAGAAACCAAGTAGCCATGCTGCGAAGGTGAGCGTCTTAACCACTTAAGTATCCTGGCACGTAAGCAAAGCAAGCATTTATAGAAAGCATACGATAGGATTGCTTTGGTTCATAAATTGAGGACAAATATACATGGAAAGGTAAAATAGAAGAGAAAAAAATAAAACAGACGGGGTGAAACCCAGAAAAGGTGAGAAAAAAAAAGAGCGAGTGAGAAATTAAAAAAAAAAGAGAAAGAGAGAGAGCACCCCAGTAGGTCTTTTGTAGGCTCGAACCTGTTTTTACCAGGCTTAACTGCCCCTCGTATGCTCACGTAACTATAACTAGGCTTAGCTGCTCTAGGATAGCCGTGACTGGTGTGCAAAGAAAGGCCGCAGAGCGCCGCTGCTCTTTCAAGCTTCACAACACATGAAGCTGCCATAATTTTTTTTACATTTTAATGCAGAAATATCGTATCTCACATTGGCCTCCACAATGTTGAAGAGCCTTAAATATGCAGATGACGCTGCTTTATTCTGGTCTGGATCAAGAAAAAGCTGTGGAAAAATGTAGCCACTTTCCACTAAGCTATCCGAATGTTGAATGAATAGCTGTTTTAACGTTGATTGTAGAAATATTAGAGTAGTTTTATTTTCTCACGAAAGAAAAGATATGAAAAGCAATCAAGCTTTAGCGTCTGCTAGTAAGAACGGCATATTTATGTGTGACATAAGATGTTATGTCTTAGTTTTTTATTGCGCTCTACTGGGAATAAACACATTAAAAATATCACCAAAATCTGTTTGCTAAATCCTGCTATTACAGTTACGTCTCAGCGTCGGCACATTTTGCCACCCATAGCAAAACATTACAAACTTTACAGAACACTCATCAGACCATCAGACCATCGAACATGACAACAGAATAGACGCCAAGGGCTAATAAACGGAGATGAAAACTGCAGCAATTTATCCGGAGTGACCAAGACAGGAAGTTGTGATTCGTAAAATGAAATCAGCTCAAACATGATAAGTCAAAGTGAAAATAATTAGTGACTTTTAGTGTTCCCTTTTCTTTTCGCTTCCATCGGTCACCTGTGAAAATACTGCAACGATGTAAGTTATATCGTGCCTATGTGCTCTTGTTTGTATGTCCCGCTGAAGTCTATTTATTACATAGTGCAATTTGTGCTCACCTGAAAAGTTGCTACTGGTACGCAAAAGACTTCCCTGTTTGAACGCTTTCGCACTGCTGTTAAAATAGCACAGGCTATCAGTGATGATAATGATGCATCACAAGACCCCCTACCAAGAAAAACCAAGCAGTTGGTATTTCCATAAAGATCGCATTGCATAGTATATCAGTACAGAGATAGTACCTCAATTTCGACTTCAGTGATTGAACATGCTGGATTATTAGGAGTAGGCCTACTATGTATATTGGCGCATTACCAAAAGTTATTCCACGAAAGGTCCGAATAAAATCCCTATTTTAAGGAAAAAGAGAGCAGGAGACACTAAGCATAGGAAGAAACGCACTCGACTGCCCGATAAGAAACACAAGACCCGAAGAGGTAAAGCGTTCCAGTATTGGACTATGTGTGGAAAACAAGAACTCATCAGAATTTGTTTTTTTGTTAAAGAATGTTTTAAATGATAGTCTTGAGTAGAGTGCATTTGTCTAAAGCATGACTCAAGGAATGCGACGTGGTGGTGTAAAATATTCTAGGGGGTCTATGTTTGGAGGGCTCACGTTGAAAACGTACAGGACGTGCAATTTCGCACACTTTTCTTCGAGGTGCTAGCTCAGTAATAGTATTCTCACTCAAAAGCGTGTATAACGTATTGCTATCAAACTGAATATCGCAAAAAATATTTGTTGAAATGTGTAGGAAGTCATAGTTACAAAGAAGCGTGAGCACTTTAGATTTCTCTAGAGTGTTATAACTGGGCAGTACTTCCATGTCCTTGACTCATTTGCACTTTGTGGTTTTGCTTGGAAAGCAGTTAGGCACGTAGGGCACGTCCTTCTAAATAGATATGGTTTATTTCGTAATTTTGTATTTCAAATAAATATTGTTTATTTTGTGAAAGAGCTGAGCTGAGTTATTTGACATTGCGCAGGTAGCCTAACTGCAAGGAAACATTTATTCGTGTGATGTTTTTTTTTTTGTTCGTAGGCGGGGGTCTAAAGACGTCAAGAACTGTCAGTACCCTAATCGTGCTGAGCACCACTCACAAAAATTAACAAACGTCCAGTCTTTTTGGTTCTATATATTGAGCCCCCGCTACTGCGAGAGTACTATTCTGTACGCTCGCAGACCCAAGAAACCTGAAGGTGACTCGAAATGTGTCCAGGATCGCTCGATATCCTAAAGCCTTTGACTGACGCTAGATTATCACGACAGGAAATACACGACACTAAGGAAAATACGAGTGTCACTTATCCTTTCGTCATGAACACGCATGCATCCAGTTGCTCCGTTCTAGTAGGCCTTATCTACGTACCAGTGATCCTTGAAGTAAGTTTTAGTCAATTAATATTTATAGATTGATGTATTCGTTGCCACGGCCGGACCCAAATTAGTACACCAAGCATCGAGAACTGAGCTACATTTTAGTGAGCCTTCTCCTCTCCTCCACTGCCCTCCACTTCGCAGAAGTCTATTCCGGAACAGTTATCTCTTGGTCACTGGACGTCAAGTAGCAATTGACGAGACGATACATCACTCCGGATGCTCGGAGTTGCTGGAAGCGTGTGTGTCAGCGCGTCCTTCGCGCCGGTTTTCAATAAGGGTGGAGACTCGTGCATTGCGAGTGGCCGTCCCGCACGATCAGATTGGACCCAGTTCTTCGTAAACCAACGCGGCCGTGCCTCGGTGTGCCCAGGGATGAGAAAACCTCTAATCCTCGATAACACATGTAACGACAAGCCCCGTGCAAAACTACCGAAAAGCCCTGCGCAGGTTACAGCTCGGCGAGCCCTGGCGAATCACATCGCTTCCGCGTCCCGTCTTGATTTTCTCTCGGCACGCCATGGGCCGTCAGCCAATTTGCATGACGGATCGGCCCGGCGCTCTCGCTTGGTCCGGGGGAGACGCCCATTTGAGGTGCCGAGACAATCACCCGCTGCTTGAACTATAGCAAGGCCATAGAAGCACGGCTCGCCTAAACTTAAAACATGGAGGCTATAGCGCCGCCTTGACTTTAACTAGAGCGGCGGGCAGTCTTTCGCGCTGATGAATCGCTAATCACGATCCCGCCGTAGCGGCGTGTACGCATTCCCACAGGCGCGCTTGCGTGATCGGTGAAGCGTCGGCACGGAAGGGGTGCGGTGGGCCCGGAGAATCGCTAAGGAGGCCCTGGCCGTGCTGCTGCCCCAGATCGCTTAAGCATCCTGGCATTGCATTGCATGAAGGAGAGAGGGAAAGGCGAAAGACGCGGCGGGACCGATTGCGTTGGCATCGTCCTCTTCGTCGTCTTCGTTCACGGTCTAATCGGCGGTAGTTAATTGGGAAGCGGGGGGGGGGGGGGGGGGGGCGAAGTGCGGTCGCTGTCGTTTCGACGTTCGCCTCGTTTATCGTATATCTCTCTTTCGCTTTGCGGGCAAACTCGGCCGTGGGTACAGCGGGTCGCTGATTGGCGCTTCGGCGGGAAAAGGGGGGAGTACTGAAAGAGAAAGCGTGCATCTCGAAGACGTGGGTCCTTCGTGGACCGTAGTTACGTAACAATTGTTATGAGCGCCAATCTTTGCCGACGTTCCTATAACGTGGCTGTTATATATTGTGCGTGACTCGCCACTTTGGTAGAGTGTCGTTACATGAAGCGAAGACTTGTGAATATGCCATTTGCGGACGTTCGCGTCTAAGATCGTTTGCAGAGGCCCGGGTCGGAAGACGTGTTCAAGAACTGCATTCAGCGCAGTCCTTGTGCTCTGATTTCTCGTTTGGTGCACAACCTTGACGATTTGACGAAAGGCGGCGGAGTGTGCTTCACTTGGACATTAACGCACACATCGCAAAATGGTGGTATTACATTGGTAGCTGTTGTTATCGTACACCCACGTCCATCATACAACGTGAGCGGGTTCTAAGGGTCCCCACTTGCCCTCCCTTGCGTCCAGTGACTTCATAATGCCCGTGCGAATTCCTTGCTGTCATCGCTCCACCTTACGCATAACTGGAGCCAATTTTGTTTCCTACGCTTGACAACAATCTGCGCAATATACATGAAGCGGTATGAGCCTTTGGACAGAAGATGAAGAAGCGCGAGGGCCGGGGCAGGAAAGAAGAAGAGGATGAAGTGAAAAATAAAGCAGATTAAGATGGACGCCAGTTCCATACTGAAGCTTTAATGCTGTTCCGTTATTTTAAGTAGGAACACTACATTATTTTGGCGCAGCCGGCCATCGAAGCCATCATGTGGGTGACGTTCTTCATAGACGAGACCTCCGAGGAGATCATCTTTTCGAAGTACCAAGTTCAAGACGAAGCAGCGGTAGACCTACCTCGTGAGCTCAGCTCGGAAGAACTCGTAAACCTGGTTGTGGAAAAGGCAGCCGTAGACACTACTGAACTACGACGGAAAGGTGCTGTGAAAGTGAACTTGCGTGTGGCGACCTTCAACGACCTAGTTCTTGAACCAGCGCGTCGAAAACACTCAGGATCACGATCTTCGACGGAAGAGGTGAGCCTCGTTTTGAAAGCTTTTCAGCTGCAACAGGAACAGATGCTTCAACAAAACCAAATAATGACATCTCTTATAAGCTCTCTGAATGCTGAGAGACCGACACCTAATTTCGTAGAACCTGATGCTTTCGACGGTGTGTCTTCAAATCCAGAAAGTTGGCTTGATTTCTACGAATATGCCGCTGGAAAAAACAAGTGGCTCTCTGATGAGGCTAAAATCACCAACATGCGCGTTTACTTGAGAGGTGTTGCGCGAAAGTGGTATGAAACATGCATTCTGGAAGACAGTGACGACTCTTGGAGCCAGTGGAGGAAAAAGTTTTTGACTGCATTCCGAAGCAATCCAGTAGAAAGATGGAACACGGCGCTTAATTTCAAGTCTGAGCAAAGCTGCCTTGTCGAGTACTTCTTTGAGAAACGCCGTCTTTTAAAGCTGGCGGAGCCTTTGCTTCCATCTACGGCCGTAGTTGCCTTAATAATGCATGGATTGCACACTAACGTGTTGAAGCAAGTGCAAATACTGTCACCAAAGACTCTAGATGACCTCCTCGCGTGTCTTCAGAACATACCATCAGCTTCGGAAACAAGCATAACCGCCGAGTCAAGCAGCTGTTTCAGTCGGAGTAAATCGGACTGGTCAAGCCGCGCTCAGCGAGAACCGAGCCACCTCGCAACTCGCACAGATAACTTGCCCTGGCGTGTTCCAAGAGGTCGAGTGAATAATATCGACACTGAAGCTCAGGAGTATTCGACAGAAAAAAACTAATAAACGAGGGTGATCAGTCCCACCCGATGACTCCAAATGAGACTGTTTATTTAAGTTGCTCTAGCCTACTTCACATTCCCGTCAAAGTAGGAAACAAACATATGATGGCTCTGGTAGACAGCGGTGCTTCTGTGTCCATTATAAATGCCAAGCTGGTGGATGCAAATCGCTTGCATAGTGGAAGAATTCTACGAGTACAAGGCTATGATGGAAAAGTAACGTTGCATGATCAGTGGGCCTTGGTAAACATCGAGTTCCAGGGTCAGCAAATAGAGAGCGAAGTGTTGGTGATAGAGGGGGTAACGTACGACTTTTTGCTATCAAGACCAGATATAAAGAAACTAAAGATCAACGTGTACTGGGACGATGTGGTTCTAGTAGAAGGAGTAGCAAGGAACGAGACAAATCAAGGTAGACAAGATAATCTACGAGTTGTCAAGTGCGCGGCGGATATCGCAACGACCTACCCTGAACTTGTATGCATAGGAAGCTATCCTCAGGCGATGAAGTCCCACAAGGTTCCTTTCGAACTCGCTGACAAGACCGTCATCCGGAAAGCACCTTACAATATGTCAAGGGAGCGAAAGATGTGGCTCAAGAAAGAGTTGCAGGAGATGCTAGATGCTGATATCATACGACCTTCGGTATCACCCTTCGCTTCTCCCATAACGATCGCACCGAAAGAAGACGGAACCTTCAGATTATGCACCGACTACAGGGTTCTCAATCGTCAGACAGAACTCATACCATTTCCTATGCCGAAGATCGACACAATTATAGATGAGACCGGGGGTTGCCGACATTTTTCCCGCATCGATTTATGCAAAGGTTTCTGGCAGATCCCACTAACCGAAGAAACAAAAATGTACACCGCTTTTATCACGCCATTCGATCTCTACGAATACAACCGGCTCCCTTTCGGTTGGAAAAACTCGCCAGCGTGGTTCCAGAAGATCATGAACGACGTCCTAAAGCCATTCCTTGGTGTTTTTTGTAATGTGTACATAGACGACATTATAGTCTTCTCCAAAACAGAGGCTGAGCATCAGGACCATCTGTCTCAGGTGTTAAACGCCTTGAGCTTGGCACATCTCAAGGTTAATTTTAAGAAGAGTGTATTCTTTCAACAAAAAGTGGTGTTTCTTGGAAGAGTCTTCGATGGGAACACCAAAAGCACAAAACAAGAGTCCGTCGAGAAGATCTCCCAGTTGAAGAAACCATATGACGTCCATTCACTGCGTGTGTTTTTGGGATTGGCAGGACATTTCCGATCTTTCATAAAGGACTTTGCTGTCAAAACTAGATGCCTCACGCGCTTAACGCAGAAAGAAGTTCCCTTTGAATGGAGTGACGAATGTGAGAGAGTCTACCGTGACTTGGTGCACAGAATTTCTTCTGACCCCGTTCTGCGTATACCAGATTTCACTTTACCCTTTGAATTGAACACTGACGCCTCACATTATGGGACTGGTGCAGTGTTGTATCAAAAATGTATTGAAGCATCTGGCCGAGAAAAGCGACACGTAGTCGGTTACTACAGTTACACTTTCAAGCCGTCTGAAACAAACTACACTACTACGGAAAAAGAAGCACTGGCGGTTCTGAAGGCCGTTGACTACTTCCGCACGTACCTGGAAGGTACGAAGTTCACTTTGTTCACCGATCACCAGGCACTCACTCATCTCTTGAATATGACCCAAACTAAAGGGCGTATCGCCAGATGGGTGAATTACTTGCAGCAATTTGACTTTACCATCTCGCACCGACCAGGACCGCTTTTAACCGATGCAGATGCTCTATCAAGATTGATGGTACAAAACAACACAGAAAAATCTGAAGAAATCAATGAAGTGAAGCTGTGGGAAGGCTCAGAACAACTGGTTTTTACGGAAGGTCGGTATCAAGTCCCACCAACTCTTGTTTCCAAAGTGCTTTACTTGTACCACGATAGCCCAGAATCTGGAGGACACGACGGCTTTTGGCGTACCTACAACAAGTTGGTCAAGAGGTTTACGTGGCCTCACATGAAGAAAGACGTTAGTCAGTACGTTCGTTCATGCCATGTGTGTCAAGTACACAAAGTCAAGTATAAACAGCCTACGGACACCATGATACTACCTTGCCACTCGAACGTGCCTTTTGAAGTAGTTCACCTGGATTTCGCCGAACTTAACAAGAAACGGGAAGGAGTCAGAAAAACGCAAGCTTTTCTGCTGGCCATAGATGAATGCACCAGGATGGTCGCGGCACGAGCAGGAAAAGAAGATGCAAATAGCGTCATAACCCTTCTCGAAAGGGACATGTTTAGAACTACGCGGACAATCGTATGCGATAACGGCCCCGCGTTCAAGAGTGAAAAGCTAGTAAGATGGGCTCGAGATCACAATGTATCGATCAAGTTCTGTGCGCCATACCATCCTGCGGCGAATGGGCTTGCAGAACGTGCCATACGGGACGTGAAACAATACATCAAGATGTACGATAGTTTTCCTGGGGGATGGAAATGTTCTTTAGAAGCAGCCGTAAAACATCATAACCGATCCTACACCAGTGGCTTGGGGTGCAGTCCACAGTACGCTTCTACAGGAGAGACCCCTATTCTGCAGGCAGACCGTGAGTTGGGACTCTTGGAAAACCTCAAGATTGTCGAGGAGAGGCAACAAAAATCACAGGAGGAGAGGTACCGAAAACGAATGAAAAAGAATTTCGACAAGAGGCATCGAGCAGACATGCCAGACATTCAAGTCACCGACCTCGTACTAGTGAGAAAAGGAATAAGAGATTCCAGTGCCAAATTTTATGGGCCTTACTTTGTGACCAAGACAGCCACCCAGAACGGAATTTTGAAGACTGTCTGGTACACTGGTGAACGTGGATCTGTTGAATGTGCTTCAATTGGGAATGTCTTCAAGTATTACCCCAGGAGGGGTAATTAAAAGAAAGCGGGAAGGGTGAAGCGGTATGAGCCTTTGGACAGAAGATGAAGAAGCGCGAGGGCCGGGGCAGGAAAGAAGAAGAGGATGAAGTGAAAAATAAAGCAGATTAAGATGGACGCCAGTTCCATACTGAAGCTTTAATGCTGTTCCGTTATTTTAAGTAGGAACACTACAATACACACTGTAATTTGCCGTCTGTATTGCATAACTGATGTATTGGCTATCAGGCCCCACCATGGTGGTCTAGTGGCTAAGGTACTCGGCTGCAGCCCCGCAGGTCGCGGGATCGAATCCCGGCTGCGGCGGCTGCATATCCGATGGAGGCGGAAATGTTGTAGGCCCGTGTGCTCAGATTTGGGTGCACTTAAAGAACCCCAAGTGGTCAAAATTTCTGGAGCCTTCCACTACGGCGTCTCTCACACTCAGATCGTGGTTTTGGGACGTTAAAACCCCACAAATCAATTAATTGACTATCAGTTCTAATATTTGTGACTGCTTAACAGAGAAGCACTGTAAAAGGCGTACAGTGCAATGTACACGTTCATTGACATCAGTAATATAGAAGCTGTGGAATCACACATTACCATCCTGCCATTTGAAAATAAAAGCATCTGCAGTATATAGACTCGGAATGCTACTCTTGCAAGCATTTAGGTCATCCCCCTTTTCTATTGTCCCTGCATAAAGCACGAACCAAAACAATAATCTTGTTCGGCCTCCTGCCTTTTTTGTCTTCGAAAGCACTTGTTCCTGCTGATGCAAGTAAATTGAAACAGCAAAACAAAATTATCCACATTCACTGAAATAGAGCATCCATATGGGTTATTCACTTTGGGAATCACCATGCAAGTGAAGCTATATTATGAGTCAACAACCTATCGTAGCGACTGAGCTTGAATTGGAGTGTTGCAGACCTAGCGCTCATCGGCTGAATCAGAGGTGAACGCAGACACCAGGTGTACTTGCTTATTGCAGAATCAGGTAGCTTGGCAAGAAGCCCCTGGTGTTAAAAATCAACAAACTAATCAATCATTATGGTACTTCAGGTGCAAATGGAAAGCTCTCACTATGTCGCTTTCTATTGCTAAAATAGTGTTCTTAAAGTGGTCAATATTTTCCTTTTTCTGCCTCCATTCAAAGGCAGTCATTGCTGAGAGTACGGGCGTTTGTCAACAGAACTGTCCTACTAATACTACACCCAGTGCTTGTCTAGTGCTCACTTCGCCGTTATGTACACGTCCTTTTCCTGCTTGCGGCCGCATTACCAATGATTAAAGTCGAGTAACTATTGCACATGTGCTTGAGATAACAATTGCAGAGGTTAGTTACCATGGCTGCAAGTATAGGGTAGTTTCGCAAACCTTACGGCCTCTTTAAAATTAATGTTTTTTTTTTTGCGTCCGTACAAAACTTAGCTCGGTTAGTAGTCGTGATAGGCGAGCAAAGCTCTCCCATATTGTTTCGCTTTATTCGAACAAATAATACCAATGCTATCATTTTGCGCTCCTGTGTAGAAAACACTCCGTGTGTATATTTAAAAAAGCAGTCGCACAGTGGAAACGCTACGTGAGTATTTTTCGACCCACAACTAGCCCGTACAACACTTGGTGAAAAAAAGAAAATGGCATGCATTGACTATACAGTTTTTTTTTGTGCGTGTGCACTTCCGTACTATCACGAGCCATCTATAAAAATATTTTCGGGATTCCTTAGAGAATCTTCTTCCTGCCATTTTGTATTCTCCAAAGCTCGCGTAAATATTCACGAGCACCTTCACATCCCCGCGTTACGTTATGTAAAGCGTTCGCAAATACACCAACGCGTTCGGTTTTCGGTACCTTAATTTGGTCTTCACCCTATTCTTAGCGATGCTCCTCGCAGGAAACAGGAGTGATCGCGACGTGCTATCTCTTGACGATCTGAACGGGGCTATATTCAATGCGTGCGGCCTCTTGGAACGAAACGATAAATTGCGTTCTTATCGCCCGGAACTCCTGCAACGGAGGATGAGCCAGGAAGCAGTGGTGCAAAATGAATGTCCCGTAATGCGAAGTCTCCTAGTTATTTTTCATCTATTTGGGTTTTAAAAGAAGGAAACAAAAAATAAAAGAGTGTGCAACGTATGGCTGCACGTTTTATTTCTTCTACGCGTGCGACGGTATACTTTTCGATGCTTTTAGGTTCGCGTGTTCGCTTCACATTCATCAAACGTGTGGTATCCTGGTTTATTTTAACTGGGTCGCCGTATATTTGGCACCGGAAAACCAGTTATCTCTGAAATGATCTTCTCCAAAGCACTTTCTTGGGTCGCAGTTTTCGTCGCTGCTGTATTTAAGGGCCATTAAGTTGTTTTTTTTTAAAAAGATGGCAATGCTCTGAGCTGAACTTTAGGCACACGCTACGGCATGTCGCAGCTTTCATCCAGACTGATTCATACTCGCGAAATGTTTGCTCAACATGACTCACTGGCATTAAAATACACCAAAATAGCACCAGCGTACCTCCCTACAACTCACGACTTGATCTCAGGCAATCTAAGTGAGCCGGCGCACGAGTCTACCGACTTATGCCGTAGATGTGTGCTTAAAAATGAGCTCGTTAAGTGAAACCTACACCTGAATTTCGCAGTGAAGCTTGGCTCGAATTACTGTTTGATCAGAGAAAAAAAATAGAGGAAGAAAAATGAAGCAGCTGAAATGGCGTTTTTATATTAACTCATTTTAATAGTGCCACTCTTTAATATACGCTCGTGAAGTCGGAAGCCATGAATTAGGTTTTCCATTTGTCAATGAGGCAAGGATGCTGCTTAATTAATAAAGGAAAAGTTATCTGCAGGCCATTGTGTTGAGTGAATTGGTGGTAATCAACCATTAAGCACCACGATGATGGCTCTATACTGCTACCAAGCGTGAGTTTATTGCCTGCAACGGCTGAAAGATGTTAAACAATATGATTAATCTGGGCAGATTGTATGCTCTTCGGGTTCACTGTGTTATCATGCAAATCAAAGGGAGTTCATGATCAGTTGAGCTTCCGTCAACTTGGTTTAACCAGGGCAATTCATCGACAATTTCTGAAAAAAAAAAGCGCTGCGGCATCTAAAGCATTCATTGCAATGCTAATGCACTCATTCGAAAATGATTCCAGTGGTACCTACAAAATTAATCTTTCCTGTTCTCTTTTCACCTCACACAGCCAATCTGGACAGGCAACCCGAGCCAATGAACACGCTTTCTAAGTATCATTACTTTCTTCGCGTCCGTATGCGAGTCACACAGCACATTACAAATGACTTTTTGAAGCACTAGCGTGCTGATTCTTTTAAACTAGGGGTCATTGTTCGTGCAAGTCAAGGCAATAAACGATTTCGATTTGTCTTTATTAACAAATGCACAACAGACTTTGTGAATTACAACTTTAGCTAACACCTCCGCTAGATGTGTATTTACTTTTCGACACAGCCACAATAACGGGCACACATGAAAAACAAAAAACAAAACAGCGCGAAGCTCGTAGAACGGGTATTCGAAAAGAAAATTATGCCCCTCGCGAAAGTGACGACGCGGGCAGCTCCGAAACCTGTTATGTCGCGCGTGCGGCCTCGAAAATAAACGTGAACTCGGTTGCACCTCACAGGCTCCCCGCGGTAGCGAAATAAAATGCGCTTGACCAAGCGCCTTACGTCCGGTCAAAGGGCAACGAAGTGCAGCTGGTGAATGTCTTGATCCCATTTGAAGTTCGCTCGACTCGAAGCGAGCACGCGGAACGTGGCCGACAGCAGGTGTTTAGTGTCTGGAAGTTGACGGGAACCGGAGTTAAAGAGGATGTAGCCTGCGATTAGCAGCATGCAACGGAAGCGCAGTGCCATAGCGTAAGAAGTCACACGTGGCTCTTTTGCATCGTACAGCTGCTGGGTTGTCGCAGCGCATAAACATGGCGTTGGACTGAACGCAGCTGAGTAGCGTGTAATGAGTTGTAAAGTTATGCATTGCTTACTGCTCGGGAGACCTTGCGATCAAGGAATGCTTCGAAGGCTGTTCTCGTTGACTGCGTTGAGTGATCCTAATCACTCATGACTGCGTTAGTGTGTTGACTGCGTTGAGTGTTCGTAATCTGAACGAAGTTCAGATGAGAAAAGTGCTGCTATGTGTTCGCGGAAGCGAAGAAGAAATTGAAGAGGATAAAACGATTGATTGATTGATTTGTGGGGTTTAACGTCCCAAAACCCCCCTATGATTATGAGAGACGCCGTAGTGGAGGGCTCCGGAGATATCGACCACATGGGGTTCTTTAACGTGCACTCAAATAAAGAGCACAAAACGAGTTCCACCAGTTCGTTATGAGAATTACTGTTCGCACTATCCGGCATAACGAGTTCAAAGAGCACCACCTTTGAAACGGCTCACTGATCAATGTCAAAACGAATATAAATGAACGTCCATTTACTTCGTTTGCGCATCGATAAGTGAGCTGTTTGTTTATAAGAATGCTTTTACCTGACCCGACAACGGCAGAAAGTGGAAGATGGAATCTTGCGATGAAAAAAAAAAATCCGTAAAAAAAGTTTCTGTGCTCAAGCCGATGTTTCGACAACTACGCTTGTCTTCCTTCAAGGCCAGAACGGAAGAAGACAAGCCAACTTGTCGAAACGTCGGTACGGGCAAGCATTTCCTGTTTACAGATTTTTCAATTTATTTGAACAGCTCGTATTTCGTCGGGCTCTCGACTACACGAAAAGTATATATACAGTATTGCTTATTATTGTGGAGGGCTCTGCCAACGCCATTTCCTGAACTATTTAACATAATCAGGATCATCGTAATCACGATTTCTGTCGCAATCTACTGCAATATGGATAGACGTATTGGGAAATTTCATTCCATGACTTGTTCCAGTGCTACCCACATCGCTCCGCTAAGCTTTCTAATGCCTGCGCAAGACCTAGTGATCTCTTTGTCGGGCCCACGCGCAGTTGTGTTTTGAATCTTGTAGTCGCTTTCCCTCTCGTTCTGTGTGGACTTTCAGTCGTTGAGATTCCATTGACCGGCATCCCGCTGATCTCTTATAGATGGCTATCTCCACAGCGCATTGTTACGACTTGCTCTGTCGTAAGAAATCTTATCTCGCTCGACGCATAGATGATTCGCCGTGCGTGGGAAGTCGTAAACGTGGGAAAGTGGGTGGGAACGCGGAGGATATCAGTTGTTTTTTTTTTTTTCAGAGAGATGTCTCACGCATGCGATATAGCGCGTTACGCAGTGTTCAGTTGCATACAGGTTGGCCATGGTAGTTAAAATATCATTAACTAAGAATTACCAATTATGTTTGTTTTTGTCAATATACACAGTCAAGCTATCGATAGTGTGTGTGTGTGTGTGTGAGTGAGAATTTATTACAAGGCACTCAGCATGTTCGCGCTAGCCTGCTACTCTACACAGGGGATAAGGGAAGGGGGAAAGAAAGAGGGATAGAAAAACGTAAAGCGAATGTTAAGGCAAAGGCATTGTAATGAGAATTCGGGAAGGAGTCATCACAATGATTAACGCTATATTCTTTCAAAGCTTTAAGAATACTATGGCAATTCACCAAAAGGAAGGAATCATGATTCTTTAAAATACTTCACTTGGCATTAATTGGTACAGAGAAGAACATTATCACTAGTACAACGTTTTTTCCACTATTGGGGAAAAATTACGTGCTGATTTTGTATGTAATTGTAATTACACAATAGTTTTCCTTGCAATCGGTCTATTTACAATAATGTCCATTAGGAGTAGTTTGGCTCCTTTAGGTCATGACTGAAAAATTAAATGCGCTATATAATTGTACACTACGTTCATTGCCAAGTTAAATGAAGTTATTCTGACACATCGGCCACATCTAGACAAATAAAAAAAATGAGGCGAGACTTACGCTATAAAAGAAAGATTAAGAGTTGAAAACTAGTGCCGATATATGGATCTATGGCAGTATTTTAACTGGATAATTGATTGATATGTGGGGTTTAACCTCCCAAAACCACCATATGAATATGAGAGACGCCGTAGTGGAGCTCCGGAAATTTAGACCACCTGGGGTTATTTTTTTCCGGAGCCCTTCACTGGAGCAGTTACTTAATACTGTCTCACTGGATAAAAAAAAAATGGCGCATGGCATAAACCAAATGACGCGATCAGAGTCACTGATTATAGATGTAGTCTGAGATTCGGTCAACACGTAAAAGAAATTATTGATGTTGTCCCACACGAGTTATTTGTTTGTTCTGGTACCTGACACTAGCGTCGGTAGGTAACAATCCAAGAGTACCATTTATGGTGAAGTAAAAATTACTTTGCAGGCAAGATAAACTAACGACGAATGATATTGGAAGTGATATTGATGACAGCACACTTTTAAAACGCAGATCGACACGTATATGCGCACAGTTTGGGAAACCAATAAACAGGGCGTAATAACACTATCATCCGGGAAATTAATCCGCCATTCCGTATTCCCATCGGACACCGGAAACGTATCATACTGGCGGAAGTAAGCGTCTAAAATGCAGGAAGCGACCCAAAGCGCGGTAAGCGTTACTAGTGAAGGAATGTAACGAGAATTGGATGAAAAAACGCACGCTTGCATAACCTTACGTGACTTGTAGTCGCAATGCGGAGAGCGAGGAATCATAACGTAAGCTGCAGCGGAGTCGGCCATCTGGCGTCATGAGTTCAGACTAACACTGCTGCAAAATATTAAGTGGATAACGCTGTTTTCCGGCTGTACAGTTCGAAAATAGAGCACGCATTGCGGAAATCATTAACGGCGTCTACTTGACGCCACAAAGAAGCTGCACGGGCAAAAAAAAAGAATGAAAGAGGTGAAGGAGGTTTAAGCTTTTCTTTCTGAAGCGCGCATATTAGGTTCGTGCTTTCAAGCCACTTGACCGTCTCCCGTCTCCTGCAGGGCGCCCAGGGCCTGCCACGTATGCGTTTTTTTGGGCTCCTTCACAGTGGGCCGTCTTGAATACCCGTCGTTCATTTTGAGCCACCCGAAATTGGCTGGCTTTGCAGTTGCAAAACAGAGCACTGGATAGACGCTGAGCGCTGCACCTCTTCCTGCTGGGCATGTGGGGTGCGAGTTCCTGCACTTCGCTGCCTGTTTTAAGCGCAGCTTGTCTCCGGCAGCGAAAGTAGGCTTAGGTATACTATATATGGCTAAGTAGTTGTATCTATACGAGATATATGCAAGCTGCCAGTCATTTTCGTGCATTTCAGGACAGCGGTACTCCACCGTTACGAAGAAGGACAGGCTGATAGGCGTCTGTGCAGTTTTGTGCTGGTGTCAGTACCTGTGTTTGGATCACCCAAACGCTGCTGATTAAAGCAAATAAACTTGTGGGAGTGTCAGAGGTACTGTGAGGTTAACTTTCAATGAGTTCACCGTCTACATTGAGTTGACAAATTTGATAAGTGCGACTAGCATGCAGATGATTAGGAAGCTTTGTAATATCGGCGCGCATAGGATCACAAGACGCATGTCACGTGGTATATTGTATTCCACGGCCATCCTTAATTATCCGACAAACACATATTGCATAGTTAAGATGTTAGACACTAAGTTATTTGTAGAGTTTAATGTCCCAAAACCACCATTTGATTATGAGAGACGCCGTAGTGGAGGGCTTCGAAAATTTTGACCACCTGGGGTTCTTTAACGTGCACACAAATCAGAGCACACGGGCCTACAACATTGCCGCCTCTATCGGAAATGCAGCCGCCACAGCCGGGATTCAATCCCGCGACATGCGGGTCAGCAGCCGAGTACTTTAGCCACTAGACCACCGTGGCGGGGCATGTTAGACACTATCTAATCTGACGTTTTGCAAAGCAACCTACAACTTTTTGATTGGAATGTCTGATCCAGCTTCATTGCTTTTCGTTGCTTCGAAAGCTGCCTCATTACACTTCTCCATTTAAGCAATTAAGCAGAAAGGAAAACATATCGTGACATACTCCACGCAATAGTATGCAACATTCGCTTGGTCGCACCCTCATAGAGTGGATTAGCACAATTTCAGCTCAGGATAAATATAGCTCTGGCTGCGCCATCACATCAATAAGTCAGTAACGATTTTCTCTGCCCACAAATCCACAAATACAATGATGTGTATGTGTGTGTGTGTGTGTGTGTGTGTGTGTGTGTGTGTGTGTGTGTGTGTGTGTGTGTGTGTGTGTCCACGTACGCCAGGCGTGTAGCCTACACAGTTACAGAATGAGTATTGTACAGGACAATGTATTGTCATGTACTCAGAATCTCTAGGAGTTCGTATTTTGTACCTTACGCACCCCGGTTCACCTATGAAGCCTAGTATCACTCGTAACTGCCAGGCTTCGAAATGTTGGCTTACTATAAACAACCGGCTCTCACTCGAAAGTAAATGAATACTTTCGTCCCTTTTCGAAAGAAATCTAATTGGGCATGAGACCCGTCCAGTCACGGCATGGGCACGGCCTCTGTCGAAACATTTTCGGTGAGGCCTTTCCGGCACACATCGCGTTACAAACATGCGCACCTTGTTAAGTAAAGTACCAAAACGTCTCTGACATCTTTCCACGAAGGCGGCTTCGCCGAGACTCAAGCGATCTGCATAGACCTTATGCATATGTATTCGCTCTCCCAACCGCGTTCTTTTCAACTCGCGTGCACGTGCCAGAGTGGAGAACGCCGAGCGAATTCGAAACGAACGGACGCGAGTCCCGTCATCGGGGTTGTCCGGCCTGGATTTCGCGTCACTCATCCCGCGGCCTCTTAATCCGTCTTCGAGTGAAGTCCGGCTCTGTAACAAAGACAGCGAATATTATAGCGAGAGCTCACAAGCGAAAAACGTAGCACGGGAAACAAGCGCAAGCCGGGGGGCGTTCATATCTGTGTCGCGACGAGCTTTCTAGGACAGGATAGCACGCTGAACGGACAACGCTGCTTGCCGGGGTGCTGGCTGTGAGAACTACACATGAAAGAACGTCGAAAAAAAATAAATAACGGAAATGCCAATAGCATAAGGGACGATGGGCGCACTGAGTTCCGGCAGTCATTCACGACCACCGCTTGTCGGGTTACGGAGAGTTTGTTAGTCGCGAAGAGCCGCGGTGATATCTGCGGCGCAAATGCAAATCACGTCCCGAAAAACACCGGTGGGTGAGGGTTTTAAAAGTGCTGCGCTGGAGGGACTTAATCTTTACTGCGACGCGCCAACACAGTCGTGTACACGCGGAATCGCGAACGTGACTGGAATTCGGACTCTGGCGGGGGCTACACCGCCGTGACGATCGTCGATCTGTGAAAGCGTTTTGTCTTGTTCGCGGGAAGGGAGGCGAAGGAATTTCGTGTGCGTGTGATACCTGGGCAGACCCACGTTATCTGACACTGTTCGGACAATAAAACGCTCGCTTTTTGCGTTTACTGCAGTTTTTTTTTTCAATCTGCCAGCCTTTTAACTTTATCGAAGCTTGTAATCGATACCGAAGTTCCGGGTTGTGGACGACTGAGCTAAAGGTCAGAGAAGCAACGCAGCAACAAGTTAAGGAAAATAACAACCAGTGGTCACCTAATAGCTAACGCGAGCAGCTCCGTAAAGGTTACATCACGAGCGTGTAACGTAATTTTTGAAAAGTGCTAACTTTAGTAACTGTGGCCGTATACTACATACGGTTTCTAAATTCGGGCATGCGTGGCTTGTGTAGAGCAAGTCGAACCCAGCAATGTCTACTTTCTTCGAGGCTTACCAGCAAGTGGGCTTCAAGCTTCTGGTTACAGAAGCGTATTCGGGTTATAAGTGCCGGAACTTAGATAGTCTGCAGTTAAGACGACTTTCCTACCTGACATGAAGTGCTGAGAGAAATCCGGATCATGGTGCTGTAAGAAAAATAATATTTCATATCTAGTGGCTACGTAAAGCTCAAGTGATAAAAATAGACTTTTCTAATGAATGGCTTGGTTGCCTGCAATCGACGCACAGAAAGACGTGTAAAAAGAGGTCAGAAGTAAGCACTTCTTCGTCGAATAGGGCTGCACAAGATGCAATTTGTGCAAGGGGTGCAAGTCATGTGTTGTAGAGTTACGCGTGGTATCAGTTTCAACATATTGTTCGTGCTAAAAAAGTTGAGTCAACGCTGTAAGGCCGTCCCGACATGGTGAATTTAGCAATGTTAAAGTTCGCGTTACTCTATGAACCAGTGTAGTATCGTAACGTTTTCCGGTGTCATCATTCAAGATTGGGGCTCTCTTCAACCACGGCCAACATGGTGCAACTGGTATTAAGCGCGACGACAGAGTAGATGGTGATGGTTTAAATTTACCACCAACTGAGAAACATTACAAGGGTATTCTCCTCCTTGGTCACTGTCTTCTATGTCGTAAATATTAGCAAAGTTTGGGCCAAATCACACAAATCCTGTCAAATGAAACGTCTGCACATGACAGGTCACAACATTAGCTATAAGCAGGGAAGAGAAAGCAGACATGACAGTAGGGAGGATCTGTATAGTACACGGATGGTTAGACTAGTGGGTGGCTTGGGTGTGCAACACAGACATTTTATGGCTTGTAGTGGTGCATCCGTAACCACATAGTCCACTAAACCTTCGTAAAAACTCGCATAAAAGCGCTTGTCCTTGTCTATCCTGTCCGCGTCTAAGTACAGCACTCTTATTTCGAACAATCATGAATGACCAACTCGCCCAATTAGCCTCCAGGAACGGAGTCGTTGCAAGATTTATGCACCTGGCCTGGTTTAGGACTGCGTCTATGACTGGGCCCACCCTTGTCCTCCGGAATATTTCATTTGATGGCATCACAAATTTTGCTGATCTATGATGCAATAATGACCTCATCAGGCGATGATGATAGTTGTTTCGCTCGCGTTGACGCCAGCGCCGACAATCAAATTGTCCGTTTGATCAGGTATGTAAAACTTTCATAGATGCGGTGAATATGTGAGTGAAGGCACAAAAGGCCGACATCTCGTAAGGCCTGGTCGATGGTTCCAGCATTGTTAAACAGGTTGGACATGAAGCAGAGGCAAAACTTCTTTGTATGCTATGGGGTAGGCTGGACGGGAGGACCGATTCACACGAAGTGTGGAGCTAGGAAGGATTTTTTTATCAATAGCCGTGAGAACACGAAGTGCTGCAGGAAGATCGTGGGTGGTCGCACACTGTTGCATAGGCTTGTAGAGTGACGTATGAACTACCTATTGTTCTCCGGCGTATTGCTACGTGGGTGTCTTTGATAATGACAAGTTTTGTAACAGGTTCCTGACTAAACAATTGATCGAGGACTTTTTTTTATATGTCTGTGCGTGCACCCTAGGAACGAAGTGAAGTCTGCAAAGAAGTGAATGTATACGCTTTCTTTCCGCAATCCTTTATAACTTATGCCAACGAACGTAAACTGGTTCTTCTAGGTTTGAACTATTATCGCTTGCATACCAAGCTAAACCAAGACAGAATCATTTTACTGAAACAAATGAACTGTTTATTTGTAGCCAGGCCCACAGCCTAGTCATTTGAAGCTATGCCCACGCGCATCTAGTTTTTCCCCTTCGCAATTCTTTCAAGTGTTCTCCATTAATGTATGTTCGTGTAGAGACGAACATTCGAAAGCTTCGAGAAATAAATTGGCTAATCTATCTACCTGCAGGGGCCAGTCAGCTTGTACGAAAATTTTCAAACTCCCATAAACGCCCTGAATGAAGTGAACGCTTGTGATTGGTGAAAAGTCACTTCGGGGCTAGCTCACGTATACAGGCACTTCGTAGAGGAGGAAGACACGACAAGAGAAGACGAACAAGATGAATTTCAAGTCTTACAGCTGATGTATTATGAAACATTAGTTGTCATGATGTATTTAGGCGCTATAGATCACTCGCGAAAAGTCGAGATCAGGAATTGAAAGAATTGACGGTGGAATTCGGCAGAAATGAGAAAAATTTGTAGTACATCTCTTTATCTCCACTGTCCCTCCATTGGAACGAGCAACCGCTTCTAAAATAAGCTGCTCGGTAACAAAAAAGCTTTTTTTCATAACTTTTCCACCTTCACTAATCATTGAAAGTTCGGATATATTTTGAGACTCGTCATGACATTCATGTTCAAGTTTTCTTTTATAGTACCTTTTGACCGTTAAGAACAGGAAGGTACTGGTTCATCAAATCACACAAACTCCTGGCGCTCAAATCTCATCACTTACTTTTAAAACGTGCGATAAGTATATCTTTTTTAAAAATATGCCTATAAAAACAAACAGAGCTGCCACGTGTAGAAAAAAAAATCTAATACAAAATGCATCCTGTGTGAGCGAAGCCGCAGAACGTGAATGCGATCGAAGAACTGTTTCAGATGTAACAGAGATGTTCACAAGTCAAAGGCGGGTAAGTTGATAGAGGTTTATTTCCCTGGGGGGAAAAAGTAAAAGAGGGGGATCGATTGTTATTTTTAGTTCTTACATAAGTACGGTGTTATCAGCTCCGTTTCTACGGAGCCCCTACTACGTGTTCGTTCCTTCGCAGCGATCTTGCCGATAACAGTGGCTGTGTCTAAATTGGTTTCGCGTGCTTTCATCTGGTCCCACAGATCTACGATGATAGCGTCTCAACAACAGCGGGGGCTCGTTGCTCACGAACGCGTATAAAGATCTTCCAGCAACGGGCAACCGACCGTGGCATCGAAAACCGTCTCGTTCTCACGGCTGGGCGATTTATTGCGTTAACGTAATAACGCTTGTCACGATGCTCGATGAGAACGATTTAGCTGCCCTTACAACTATGAATAATGTAGTCAGAAGAACTGCAGGAGTGTTTTTAGAGATTTAAAGAAATTAAAATCGCAATTTACAATTCTTTCGCAGTGTTATACACCTCTTGACATGAAATTGTGTTTTCTTACAACGAAAGCTGTTATTAGGTAACAGCAGGAGCCGACTTTGGTGGCACAGTCGTCTGTCACCACCGGGGCTCGTAACGATAATCACGCAAACTACTGAAAAAGGTGAATTGAGAAGAAAATATGCAGTATAAAATGGTATTTGAACGCAGGCCCCCTGCGTGGTATAGTAGAGCGCACGTTTTTATTTATTAATCTAAAAAATGGTTCCATAGTAAAGGTCTCTATTAAAAACCTAATAAGGGTCAATGAAATTGTTAGTAATAATAGTGCAGTGCTAAATTGTGGACGGGTGCTAGAATGCGCATACATTGTGCAACACCGCTAGGGCAGATCCCAAAGAAGCCCCCTCCGAACAAGTTATCGCGAATGAGGTAATGATACACTTTCTTAGCAGGTGATTCCGTAAATTACGTTGATGAAGCTCTAGCTGCAAACATAAATAATGTAACACTTTGTGACACGCCAGAAACAAGCAACGACATGCATTCATGTGAACAGTCTGCATTGATGTCAGAATATATAACGCAATTGATGCTATAACACACATTCAGTTACAAGAAACAGTTGACTCAATCAAAATAAAAGGTAATCAGTAATTTTAATTCTCGTGTGCCACTCCATGAGCATCGTTTGCAGCTTGTCCAAGAGTCCTATTGTGGCGTCCAAGTTGCCTAAAGTGAAGAAACGCTGCTGTTTTGTTTTGTTCCACATCTAGAGTAAACTTGCAGGTTAGTTTTGTATCACAACACACTAGTATCATCCAAGACGACGTATCTAAGAACCAGAGGCTCCCGACTCGAATAAACCGTTGCGGGAACGGGTGGATTTGAACTAGCGAGATTTTACTGTACTAAGACAGTTCAAAGAATAATAGATACCTATACACGTAAATAAAGCATGCTACACCAATATACAGCGCCACTAGAACAGTACTTTATCAGGTGTATTTGAATTTGTTGCTCCTGGAAGTTGTTTTATTATATGGCGTAGGTTCGGTGTTTCTGCTAATCTGTCTTGAAGCTCACTCGGAAAATTAGGTAACGCAGGCGTCATCTCGAGAAAGGATGCTTGGTAATGTAGAGAATATATCGTGCTAGCAGAGTACGATAGCAACTAAGCGTCCCGCAATGTTAGCTGTGTTTACAGTGGGTCGTTGGTTGCATCCGACACGTACGTCATGGATCAATGGCTAAGATGCTCGGCTTCTGACCCATAGGTCACTTGCTCGATCCTCGAATTGGGGGGTCTCAATTTGATAGCGGAAAATGGTAGGGCCCCGTGTACTGCGCGTTGTCTTTTTTTTTATTGAAATAGAAAATAAACGAAGGAGTTTTCGTCACCGTTATTTGGTGACGGCTACCCCTTTCCACTTAATTGGTACAAATAAAAATATAAAAAAAACAATAGCATGTATACATATATACAGTCCTACATGGGTGAGAGCAAAAGTTCTATATGGGCAGAACAAACACGCAGACAACACGCTCACTTTTAACTTTTGTCCGCTCAGTATTCGTCACAAGTGTTCGTTTCTTCGAAGAACTGTTGCATCACCTTCACCGCTTTGCCGTTTGTTTTGGATGGCCATGGACCTAGTATTTTATTCAACCCGAATGGTCGCTCAGGATCTAACCTATGCAGTTCTTGTTCTAGTCGCCTTCGGTGTGCGTCGTATTTCGGACAGTCGAGCAAAAGGTGACAGATATCCTCGTCATCATGGCCGCATGAACATGCTGACGATGTTGCATGATGAATACGAAGTAGGAAGTGCTTTGTCTAGGCAGTTCCGAGTCGTAGGCGATGAATGAGTGTGTGGATACGTCTTGGGAGGTCACGGTCTAATTGGTATTCAAGATTAGGATCAACAGAATATAGGATCGATTCCTTTGTTTTGTCTGTGAACCAGGTAGACAGGCATGATTCCCGTTTTTTTTTTTTGTTCTCAGAATTCTATTCACATCATAATGAGACACCGGAATGAAGCACGTTTGCGTAGAATTAGGAGCGGCTTTTGCCAACTCATCCGCCATTTAATTTCCCTCAATTCCGCAGTGACTGAGAACAGTGCAGCTTAAAAAAACGACGGCTGGTTCGAATTTCCGGAGCCCTGCACTGTGGCTCCCTTCATAAATATATAATCGTCATGCAATGTTCGATGAATAGACATAAATTAGAACAAGAATAGCTGAATGCGCAATAAGTTCGTCGAGCAGCCTGAAACTGTGCGTGTTTTCATCAGAACGTTTGTTCCAGAAAGTTTGTTCCAGCAAGATTTGTTGTTTGTCGATTGATTGTTATATTTGGTTTAACGTCCCAAAACCAGCATATGATTATGAGAGACGCCGTAGTGGAGGGCGCTCAAAATTTTGACCATCAGGGGTTCTTTAACGTGCACCCAAGTCTGAGCACACGGGTCTACAGCTTATTCACCTCCATCGAAAATGCAGCTGCCACTGCCGGTATACGATCCCGCGTCGTGCGGCTCAGCAGCCGAGTACCTTAGCCACTAGACCACCGCAGTGGGGCGTTTGTCACTTTCGGATTATATCTTAAACGTCGGATATGATATTCGACGAAAAATTTAATAAAGGAGTGGTACTGTTCCAATCAATGGGGTGGGGAGTCTATGCCCCGGCCATGGCATTGCACGTGCACGACCTAGTCTGGGCGACACGGAAGTAGAATAAATGTGCGATCTCGGGAAGTAGGTGGCTATATACGATGCCGGGTCTCGACAGTCAGTTATCGTCGTTCGTAGGCGGCCAGACTGCGAAGCACGTAGGATGGGAAAACATCGGCGCATTTGCAGGATTATAGTTGCGCTTCGAAATCTGGAATAAAAGTTCAGACGTGATGCGAATGACACCGGAGTGGCGTACGTGCATGCGCCTGTAGCACGTAGGCTTAAATGTCGCTCAGGATTGCAAGCACAATTTACCAAGGGGTACTAAAACTATTTCCAAGCCTGGCTATATACACTTCGATGGGTGAGAAGGAAGAAAGATTTCCTCTGTCATAGGTAGTTGTATCAAAGGTGATGAAAAAATTCCAAAAATATATAGGAGCCAGTTTTAAAACCATACTCGTATACCGGAGTTGCGCCTGCAATTTTTCATGTACAAATTCTATATTTTGTAGACTAAAAAGTGACAGAAGGTACTGCTTATAAATCATATTAGAGTAGAACGCCAGAATCCTCAGATAATTTTGACCTCAAGAATAGAAGCAGCTTCTAACTAGATCAAGATTACCGCAGTCTATTGCAAGAAAGGCCAGTGTAAAAAAAGTATTAAACCAGAATTGTGACAAATACGAGAAATACATGCCTAAATAAATGAACTTAACATACATAAGTATGACAGATAAATGTATACAGCTCCACAACTGTTTTTAAAAGAAAACACATGAGTTGTCGCACAGGAAGAATACACAGAAATGTACGTTAAAGTTTTAATATTCACTCACAACTTCTTTGATCATGTCATCAATTGCAGATTGAGTTTTTATACATTTCCTAATGAGTTTTTATGTATTTTTACCACCCACTTTGTGTATGGACAAATTTATTGATTCTACTACCGCTATGATCGACTTTCGTATCATTTATAGCATGTGGTTGCCACCGTGACTGTCCCTGATTTTACTATTATCAGCAACGCACATATCGTGCGTTCCACTAAGCAAGGATCACATGCACGGCATTAACCAGTGCAACTGGTAAAATTAAACTTGAAAAGAAAATTTGGCTCATTATGCGCACTGTTGCAACAACATGAATACGAATCAACCTACCCACGTCAGAGGCGCACACATAACTTCTCTGCCAAGTTAGCCAGCTAGAGCAATGTCCGCAATAAAACGTATTTCATCTGCAAAATATCAATAATAAGCATAGCTTGGAAGGGTTTTGAAATAATTTTGACGTTTACGTGAGTGGTCGACTCTCTTTTACGCTATTGACACTCTCAAGGTGACCCTATTTAAACCCCGTAATTCATTCCCGTGACCACGCCGCAACAATATAAGATGACGCCATTTCTGCCATTTCTATTTCGCCTCGTTTGCACCAGCAGACTATTACTCGACAGATGCTAGGAGCCCATGGCTGTGATGCGAGCGTTCAAACTATTGTGTTTCGCGACACTACTCTCCCGTTTACCGTTCAGAAAGACGTCTTGACGCGGACCGTGTTGAAGTGCATCACCATTCTGTGTGCGGACGCGTTTGGAGGTTGCACTTGCAAGATTGTGATAGCTGCAGTCGGCAGCTTGTCGTGTTTTGAACTTTTTTCAAACTGAAACGGAGACTGGTTGGTAATGAGGAACCTCTAAATAATTATCTGTCACACAACTGTAGCAGACGATATGCATGCAATAACAGATCGCAGCAAAAATAAATAAATAAATAAATAATGCGAAGTTGAAACTTTTGAACGATTGATTGATTGATATGTCGGGTTTACCGTCCCAAAACCACCTTATGCTTATGAGAGACGCCATAGTGGGGAGCTCCGGAAATTTCCACCACCTGGGGGTCATTAACGCGCACCCAAATCTGAGCACACGGGCCTACAGCATTTCCGCAACCATCGGAAACGCAGCCGCCGCAGCCAGGATTCGATTCGGCGACCTGCGGGTCAGCAGCCGAGTATTTTAGCCGCAAGATTACCTTGGCAGGGCCCCCTTTAACGAAGGGTCGTTTGCCTGGGTGCCCCGTCCATTTGTAAAACTAAGAAGCAAAAAGAAAAAAAATCATGTCAGCTGCACAGAGTTGGAGCTATAATAGCACCTTTTTCTATCAATCATGCGCATAACTTCGGCGGCCATCCCTGAAAACAAACTTTCTCCACCTGCTTCCGGAGTCCGGGAAGAAACGGAAAGAGTGTCTGTCTTGCTCACTCCATTTTTTCTCCATCAAGTTAGTACAATAGAAAATACACAGCATTAATGTGCGTGCAAAGTGATGACAACAATACGGCGTCATTGTTTCCGCACTGAACAGATAGCATGGCCCGTCGGGGAAACCTATTGCGCTGTAGCCTCCTACGCCGCCAACGCCCTTTGAGCATCAGCGGCCGCCAGGGAATCGAGAGCGAATCAGGGCGCAGTTAAGTGCAGCCTATACAGCGACGAATAACGGTCCACGTTCGTCCGAGACGAAGACCTCGACAAGTATCTGTGACACGAGACGGAATGTAGAATTTTTTTCGTCTGCAACGCCATTGTTTCTCATAGGATGTAGGCTAATATCTAGCACCCCGCCCTTACACGAGAAGTTATTGTCCCAGTGCACATCTTGCCCGTTCACCGAACGCGCTAAGAATCAGATAACTTCAGACGAACAAACCTGTAGTTCATGGAAACGATTATTCTCATATGTTTTTATGACAATTTGTCTGGCCTGCTGAGAGCTCTTGGGATCCAGCGTATAAACAATAGGCGAAAATGAAAAAAAAATATACAACAGTACATCAAGAAAGGCTAAACAGATCAGGAGACCACAACCCGGTGTTTACATAAAGCATTAGCGCGTGTGTGGCAATAACGATAATTAGAATATACTAAAAAAGTTGCTATGATCATTTTTAGTGTAATGGTCCAATATGGGATTGTATCCAAAATACTACTTGGTTATTGACCAGTCTTTCTTGTTAAGAGAGAGAAATAAATAAAAAGACCGGAAGGGTATCCTCGTTTTAGCTGAAAATGTTTTTGTAATTGGCTTATGCCCGAGTTTACAGAGAGCTGTAACACCCGAAGCTTCATAAAAAGCAATACTCGCAACAAGTGCTGAATTGTTAAAAAGAATTCACTGCTAAGGGCTTATCAGTTTTCACAAGAATCTACAAGATAAAGACACAGAGACAGCGAAAATTCACTGTTTTCGGAAATATGGAAATGTATTAAGAATGAGAGTAAAAGAATACTTTTTGCAACATCTTCACGTCTCTGCGCGGAGTCTATATGATGATCATGATAGTTCACCACCAATGGTACAGAGTGATCAATAAATATTTAAGTGAAATTGATGCGAAAGACTTCACTTTGGTCGTAAAGGTGTCTCTCTATTTCTCTCTTTTACTCCCTTATTACACTCTTCGTATCTGCCCACGTGTGGAGTAGTGAACTGGGCGTAGTATAGTTAACTTCCCAACCTTCTTTCATTATTTCTCTCTCTATTTCTCGTTTGTGTGTTGCACTTCCGTATGTTCAATAAAAAAATATGAACAGGTGTTCACGGTTTTAATGTCATGGATAAACTGTGGCAGTCTTATTGCTGAGAGGCGACTAAAAAGGCACAAAGGTGGTCGTTCGGAGTTTCGAAAAATAAAAAAAAAACAGTGGGGTTGTTCATTGATCTGGCAGGACCGGGAACTCGTGGTACTTGTTACCAATCTTGTGCAGGCACAACATGATGCCGCCGTTCTTTTCGTCCTCCAGGAGTTGGATGATGGCGTGCGCCACTACTACAGGCCTGAAAAAAATTAATGAGATCAATCAATCAATCAATCTATCACTCGACGTTATCTTCATTTCCAATGACAGAAGTTCATCAGCCGACAAATCGGCTACAATCAAGTTGAAAATGCGTTAGTATATAAGCACGTGGCAGTGAATTTGGGGCCCAGGTTAGAAGAAAAAACTAGTTTACAATGATGTGATAAAGAAAACGATCCAAAGTAGGGGCTCAGAACTGCTGTCTTACCTGCCTCACTATTGCACTCTCATCGAAGCCTCAGACATTCATGATCACATATATATATATATATATATATATATATATATATATATATATATATATATATATATATATATATATATATATATATATATATATATATATATATATAAGGGAAAGAGGTGTATATCTAAGGGCTCGTTTTTCCGTGTTTTGACACAATATTAATGAGATCTAACAGACAATAATGCGAAGGAATGTATAGAGAAAGTTATTGAAACTTCCCCTATACATTCCACACACACACACATATATATATATATTTATATATAAATATATATATATATAAATATATATATATATATATAATTATCGACGATTGTCCAAAGTTATCGGTCTTATTGCTGGATATCGGTCTCCTATCGAAACTTCAGCCCATAAACAGGTTTCGACAAGCGTAAACAAGTTTTCACACACACACACACACACACACACACACACACACACACACACACACACACACACACACATATATATATATATATATATATATATATATATATATATATATATATATATATATATATATATATATATATATATATATATATATATATATATATATATATATATATATATATATATATATATATATATGTGTGTGTGTGTGTGTGTGTGTGTGTGTGTGGAATGTATAGGGGAAGTTTCAATAACTTTCCCTATACATTCCTTCGCATTATTGTCTGTTAGATCTCATTAATATTGTGTCAAAACACGGAAAAACGACCCCTTAGATATACACCTCTTTCCCTTATATATATATATATATATATATATATATATATATATATATATATATATATATATATATATATATATATATATATATATATATATATATATATATATATATATATACGGCATAATCTACGTGTGCACATATATATGCTTACTCTAAAAAATTTACATTTAGCAATGGGAAACCAAAATGGTAAACTTATAACCGCCAAGGGACTGCGCGGAGCATTCAGCACAGTCACAAACGAAAGCAGGTACAGTAGCCTAGTACGCCACGAATAATTATTGTTTACGGGCAGTGCGGAAGCATTCGGTATATGACATTGTTCATCATTCTTCGGAAAGGCATGGTACCCGCTACACTCTTGCTTTACCATTGTGTTCTCTTTATTGATGTTGTGGGTGACGGTGATGATGAATTATGCCCGAGGTTCCTGCAATGGTTAGTAGCAGTCAACAACCCACCTGTTGCGCAATTCACATTGTGTGACTCCCGGTTGTTACTTTACTGTTCCAGAACGCTTCATTGGCCTGAGTTGCCCTTGCGCCACTAAAATCTACCATCATCATCAGAACGCTTCATCACGCACCCCAACACTATTCTTTACCCTACATGAAGCCTGCATAGACTCATTTTTATATGTAGTGTAGAGAAGCGGCATAACTCCGTGAGTAAGCACTGAGCATGCCACGCACAGGGCTCTGGTTCTATTCCTATTGTGTCTTCAATATAATTTACTTGTCTAGTTTTTTTTTTCTAGTTCATGTGATACCGATAACCGGTAGCGGCAGCGCTGGACAACTACGGTGCCATAATCGGCTTTTTTGGCGAAATCTCAACAGCTTTCGCTGTAAAAAAATATTTTATGTTAACTGGTAGAGATAGACTATTAGTAACACAAGGTAATTTGAACGCGGCCTTTGATATGCGATTACTTATATTATGTGTAGGTTACGCTCAGGGTGTGAAGATTTAGTTCGTACTGTGCATTTTGCTGATGATTTGATGAGCCTATAGGATATGCATCAGAATTGTGTAAATTTACTGGAAAGATAAAAAACGCCGCCGTTTTTCGCCACATCATGTAACGAACGATCGCAAGTATGCGTTTAACTATTATCAGTAACATAGCACATATTACATAAAGAAGTGTACGTACTGCTGAATCCGCGTATCGTAGACGTGGGCGTACTCAACGGTCTCTTCGGACATTCGGCAATAGTCCGACAGCTGGGCCCAGAGTCTTGTGTCGATGGGGTCCGGGCAGATACAGTAGACCTTGACGCCGGTGCGGCTGTAGTACATGTCCGACTGCGCGGAAGCAGCGAAGGAGTTAAGAAGACTGCATGTTAGTCGACTCTGTATTCTGGCACATGAGCTATTCGGGACCATGAATACAATTAGGCACATGAAGACATGTGCTCATGAACACATGAATACTTTTCGTCACACGAACGAACAAATGTGCACATGAACACATGCATACTATTAGGCACATGAACACATGAATACTGTGCCACACATAACACATGTGCACATGAACACATGAATTCTATTAGGCACATGAACACTTGTGCACATGATCACATGAATACACTTCCGCACATGACCACATGTAAACAATCGAACGCGGGCTGTTTTATTACTTTATTACTGGGTAAAACGCGCCCGCATGGGGATGCACACTCCTTAGCATGTTCGAAAAGTCGGGCAACATCTGCGATTACTTTTGTTACGCTCTATTCGTTGCTCTGCCCCGCCGCAGTGGTCTAGTGGCTAAGGTACTCGGCTGCTGACCTGCAGGTCGCGGGTTCGAATCCCGGCTGCGGCGGCTGCATTTCCGATGGGGGCGAAAATGTTGTAGGCCCGTGTGCTCAGATTTGGGTGCACGTTAAACCCCAGGTGGTCGAAATTTCCGGAGTTTTCCACTACGGCGTCTCTCATAATCATATGGTGGTTTTGGGACGTTAAACCCAACATATCAATCAATCTATTCGTTACTCTAGAGAGCTAAAGCTTAAGTTCCGGCTGTATGTATGACTTTTAGAGTGATATAGCTGCCTAAGCTAATGAGAGTCGGAGCTTTGATCCGTGCATGTCCCAGTGTCACCTTATTAGGATTTTTAGAGATTGTCTATGAAGTACTGCCTGTAAATGCGTTGAATTGGCAAAATATTTCAAAACACTTGATACCATATTCTACCAAAAATATTAAAACATTTCGTTAAATTGTTTTGATAGTTTTTATTCCTGAATAAACTGCACCTAAATATATATTCTCAAGAGATGCCTACTCCGTTTTGCCTAAATTAAATCAAACTTGAACTGGCTAACCTCCCTGTCCTTCGTCTTTTAATCCTCCTCCTCCTCAATCAAATCTGTGGCAGCAAATATTCTGCATGTTTGTTTTCGCTTATGTTATTTTATGTTATGTTATTTATGTTATTTTTATCAGTGAGCAATTGTACATGTCTCACGGAATGCGGCACGTCGGACTACTCGTACAACATGGTAGTGCCTTGAGCGAAGTAATTATATGCAAAAGTACACAGCGTTATGAAAGTACAGAAATGAATAATCCTTACTTAGAGGGATTTCGCTTGTTTCATTCGGGGAAGGCCGCTACCTTTTTTAGAGAGAGGTTCAGTTCATCCAACGCTCACTGAGTGCTGCTTTGTCTCATTCAATATCAAGTCGAAAACCTTAATGTCTGTGTTTAGTACTCGTCACTCTGCTATGGGAGAGCAGAAAGCCGCCTGTGTTTAGATAAAATGGGGAATGATTTAGAGTAATTGGTACTCTACAATGAGAGAGCACTAGGACATTACGTGGGCTTCACGCTTGATGAGGCTGTGTTGACAAATATTCAGCCATGAAGGAGTTCACGTATTACGGAGAACTATCAGTTTCAACACAAATACCTGCCAATGCACAGTGGAAGTGTGTCGTATCTTTACTTCTGGCAGTACTTTGTTAGTGCCTAAATATATCTGCCCCCGTCACAATAGAAATCCATCATTGTATCGCCGGTTTAATTTGAGAAATTTGAATGTCCTGGCAAAGGTCGTTCCATATTCTCGCGCCGCTGCTTGAATAGACATAGTATTATGAACAGGAACGGCGAATTTTCAATTATTAATACCCGTAGTGTTTATATTTGCCGACAAAGAGTACTTGCGGCTTGAGTGGAATCCAGCTGGAATGACTGCCCTTCGCAAGAGAAGGCAGGCGCACCGTAAAGCAATTCCACGGCAAGCGGTTCAGAGAAGCACCTCATGAATACGATTTCCTAGTTACCCTCGAACCCAAATCCAACCAGAGAAGACTGGGAGGTGGTGCTGCTTTGTTGCCAGGATGTTCCGGCCCAACAAGCCATGGTCAAGTGCGCCAGGACAGCGGCCACGACCAATGGGGTCCCTGACTAGGGACTCCACCTAGTGCTGCAGAGAAGCTGACCCACTAGGGGCTTGTTTCCCTGGCAACCTCTCTGTTTTCAATAAATGTTTAGCTCCACCACTACTGATACCAAGCGCCATGCTGAATTCTATACATGTACAAAAACAACAAACAAACAAACAAAGACGTAGCATTTTCAGTCGAATGGTCAGAAGCTTTTGACGAACACACTTTGAAATTTTGTAAATTCGAAAGATCACTTGGCGAAAGCCTGTGTCTAATATACTGACTTTAAATGTTTCGATGCCACTGGCAAGGACAAGTGAAGCTCGCAATTGTGTACAAAGTGTGTCACAGGTCAATTACCATTTTATGAAAAAAAATGTCAATTGACTTACTCCGAAACATCTGGTCATAGTGACGATGGCGGCTTGGGATGTGTTGTAAGCTGGAAGCTGTGGCAACACGTAGATCCCTGAAAGGAAACAAGATTGCTGCAGCTCATCGAAACATAGCCAGCTTTACATAGCGTACGATAATCTTATTGCAGAATAGAACTGATCTTGGTGGTGTACGGTGATCGATGAGTCATAAATATTAAGCTAATTTTGTATTGTACTGAAGTAACCAGAACAATTTGGGAATGAGCGCCAGAAGAATTTCCAGAGATATTGAAAGGGAATAATTACACAATGGTAAAGCATGTAGTAGGGCTCCGTGCGAAAAAATGGTCTTGGCAATGACAGTGGCTGTGGAATGGCAGCAAGAATCATTGTAAGTAAGCAAGAACTACGTTACCAAGTTTTTCAAAATGCAGAGACACTATATAAAAAAATTTACAATATTCCCAAGCTATGTTTGGAGCAGCGATATGTAAATAAAAAATATGGTGTCAACAAGCTGATTGTGTTGAAAATAATTTCACAGTCTGGCGCACCAGTGAAAATTGATACGCATGATCATAGAGGTGTCATTAACAACGCCGTTGTTAAAGTCAGGTACGTCTTTGACTCATGTATCTTATTGATACAGTAGTGTAGGCTTAATTCTTATCTTCATTGTTTCTTTCATATTTAATCTCTCTATATAGGTTGGGTATGTGTATTTTCACAAGTTAATACAAAGTATCAATGATAGTTTACTCTACCTTAGTGCTAGTTATTTCCCATCACATCTCCATTTTGGATCTCATCGCGGTAGGCTCGTTCGCAAATTGATCGTTTGCACTTGATCGTTCGCAAATTTCCGCCTGCCACACAATATTGAAGTTTGGTGATAGCCTAAGTAGCTACTTGAAGCCGTTTTATAATGAGCATTTACTTATAACAAAAATATGTATCTGATTACGTTATGGTTTATGGGCGCAGGTACACTAAAAGAATTGTTGGGTACATACAGTTCCATTGAAAGCCAATGCCGACTTGCAAGTATGGCCAAAAACCGATGGCAATGTTGCGTCATACTCTGCTTTCACCAATTCAGTGTTAGTAAATGTTGGCGTTTCTAGCCTGCAGGCATCGCGCAAGTTCACCTCGTTAACAATTCTTTAGAGAAAGTTATTCTTGGGCCATTGAAACACATTGACGTTTTTTTTTTCTTCAAAGCTTACATTGACTTTCGTGGTTTAATACTGTAGTAGGATTACATAAGGAATAAAATAAACAAGTATCTTTCAAAAAGCTTCTCGTGGGCGTGATTAGACGTTACCTCTAAATGGAGCGTACCTGACACCGACGACACATTAACGACGTGTCCTCCTTTGCCGCCCTTGGATTTGTCCATGTATTTCATTCCGAGGAGGATGCCGGAGTAGTAGGCTTCCTTGATGGAAAAGGTGCAAAATTAAACGTTAACCCGTTGTTTTTTCACATACAGTGTGCGCAGTGAACGTGACAGAAAAATATAATTGCAGGCAGTTCTTATTACTAAGAAATACTTTGAAAAAAAAAAGGTTACATCGATATTTGTAGGTTTAATAAAAGTTTTATAACGGCCACGTTTGTTGCAGCCATTATTTATGTGTAGATCACAACTGCACGACCATGCACTGAACTCTTGAAATATTTTTTGAGACATGAACAGACTGAAGCAGTTACTTTTTTGCCAATTTCTTTTTTTTTTCATTTTTCTATTTTGTGTATATCGTTCTTCTCACAGCGCCATTGTTTTTGGTTTTTTGATCAGACTAGAGGTATCTTGAACTTAGTCATCCTCTTTGTTTCTAGAGTGTTCACCATCCGTGCATGGCTTGGTGGTCTCTCTGGTGGAATATACTCTTCTACGCAATCTGTACCGAAGACGTTTTTTTCTTCACTTCGGCTGTCGTATTCATTTCGAAAGATGATGTCTCGGATTTGCTCGTCATTGAACTGGGTACCTTAAAAACTTATCTAAGGCAATGAGATGCTTTAAAATATTTTTTACCACAGAATAATAAAAATATCCAGAACTGCGTCACACTGCCAACTTCAGCACACTTTTTTGAATACCCGGAGAACAAAACTTGCTAGTTGTGAGTGCCACAGACCTGTGTACAAGCCTCAACTGCACGCAAAACTGTTATTAACCGATCACACCAAAATATTACAAACTAATATTGTTTTGTAGACCTCGTTAAAAAAGGTAGATACCTTTATAATTAGATACTGCAAGTATTGAGTAAATGGGAGCATGACAAAAAAAAAAACACGTGAGATCAGGTACACGTCGTCTTTGCTGGCCGCAAGTAATGTCAGTTTTCACAAAAAACGTCGCACTCCAGTGCACTACCACTGGTGCCACTAATGAAGTTAGTGGCAGCTCGGGGTCACAAGTCTCATCATAAAATTTTGGGGCAGAAAGAAAATTCACAAGACTGCCACAAACCTGGCACCTGGGATACAAAGGATTAGGGTATTTATGAGACGCCGACAACACGATGACGTAGCGTTGTCACGAAATGACGTAGAGTTAGACTAACCGTTCTGATAGCTGTGCCAATCCAGCAGCAGGAAGGACAACTTTGTTTACAGTATCGGTGTGTTTAGGCAGATGAGCAAATGATCAATGAGAAAAAGCGCAAATGAGCTCCCAACAATCGCATTATTGCGTCCGTGACCATTCCATCTCATGACACTATATTACTATTCGAATAATGACATGCAGGCGCTGAATTTTCAGTTATTTTTCACCCGTTAGAACGAGAAGCATATGTTTAAGGTGGTGTATGTTACATACTTTATAACTACCGATAAAGAAGGGGTAGCTTGGTACTAGTATTCGATTGTCATCATTAGTCTCTAGTACTACATTTGAGGTACGGGTCTGTGAGATTACTTGAGAAGTAGTATAACAGGCTTATTTGAAATGACACCGCGACATCTTTAATACTAATGCCGTGCTAGTGGATGACTAGATTGTGCTGCTATGGGCGTTTTTTATATGTTTTGTGTAAGAAAAATGTCAGTATCTCGTAATGAAAGCGAACGTTGAAAAGTAGCAGTTCGTTTATAAAAACCATGTGCATTCCGGGCACGCAAGCCCGTCCAAATTTCATTTCGCAGTTTATATTGTAGTGGTCTAACATATGCAAATCTCGGACAACACTGGAGAAGGACGCAAAAGGCTACCGCAAATTTTAATGCTTCTTAGCTTCAATATCAATGTCGAAAGAAAAAAAAGCAGTAAGGATGGTGAATTTTCAATGCCTCCTATGCCAATAAATGATTCATTTACTCACAAGGTTCACAGAGAAGACCTTTCGCCACTGGTCTTCTCCTGCAATGCCTGCGTTGTTCACGAGGATGTCAATACCACCAAAGTGGTTCTTGGTCTTCTTAAAGCCATCTGAAAAGCCCAGAAGCATCCTTGATTTACATGAAATGCTAGTGAATATCGTAGAGATGTTGCCTAATAGGTATTTAGTAGTCGCTCTCTCTCTGATATTCAGCGCACTGAATATTTACTCAAGCAGAAGAGTTCAAGGATTGCCTTGTAGCAATATGTTTTCAAAATTTGAGGGAAAAATTATGCGCTAGCTCACACTTGGTGTCATACGAGTGCTCATTGAACCAGTATTCTATTTGTTATAACCATAACTACCACCAATGCAGCTGAGCGACATCACTGTAATGCTGGCTATATAATAGTTTTTTTCAAAATTATCATACATCATACGACACACTTACCTGTATTGAAGTTATCTTATTTTCCAGATATTACACATAACCTTCAGCATATGCTTTCTAATTTTGCATGTGAACAAACAAGTAAGACCGCCACCTAAACACATAATCGTCGTGATTTATTATAAATTGGGCAATTTAGTCCTGTGAAAATAATCGCATTTAATGAAGCTTGGCGTCAACCCTGTGGCCTTATCGAAAGTTTGTTTTGAACCTTTTCAGGAATTATCTAAAATGTTCTCTCTTTATTAGCCGTGTTTTTTTTTTTTTTGGCGTCAAACATTTACGAATTGAGTACATTTTCTTATGCAATATGTCACCCCGTGATACCATGAGTGACACAGACAAAGTTATTCAATATTAAAAAAAAACTCATATTTTTGGACATAACGAATACCATTGTTGATTTTTGTGTGTGTCCTCGTTGTACTATACGGACAATAACTGACGCTTTTTTTAGCACTTTTTTTTGCTATTCTGTGCTCTCCTTTACTCTCTATGTGTCTTTTCCACTGTCGTTGGGCCACGAGCTAGTTTCGATATCAGTTTATCTGACTGCGTTTTGCTCGTTTTTATCTTTTTTTTCTGTGGAGATAACAAACATATAGGTTGCTTGTTCTACAAGACGCTGCAAGATGAAAAGAATCTTGATAAGGCTGCGTAATGTTAAGAAGAAAGTTTTTAATTACCTTTTCTTGGGGAGCGGGGGAGAACTTAGTTTTCAACTTTTCGTCTGCTGAATTATCTGAAGAAGCATCGAAGCGCGGGCTCTAATCTATCCGGTGACCTCGAAATCAGTTACGTAACATATTCGCCGCACCGAAATTCTCACAGATAAGCCCCCTCCCCCCCCCCCCCCCCGAAAAATACGATCGGCGTAGTGATAAAACAAAATAACCACACAACAAATCGAAAAAAAAGCAGCAATAATAAATCTACCACGTTCAGGTGCAAGCGATGTGACTTAAAAAGTCGTACATGGCAGCCTTTAGAGATTTCTTTTTTTTCGAAGATGGGTTGCTGCATCGTCTAGCTAGTCTCGAACTCAATTTATTGCTATGCCCTGTTGCCGAGAGCCCTGATCTTCCGCTGCGAATGCCTCAGCGTCCTCAATAGCGAGCTCGACCTGTTTGGCTTTTGTATTTCTCTTTCATGAGGATAGCGCCATGTCTCCGGCGCGCCGCTTCCACTGGGAAACATCGTAGCCACGCAAGACCACCAAGGACTTAGTTTCTTAACTGCGCGCACCGATCTCACTGACCATTGTAACCGCACTTGTATACGCACTGACATAGTTAGATTTGCAATCGCGATAGTACATGACAAAGGCCTTTCCTTTCACAACTTCGAAGGTGCAATATGTGTAAATGGAGTCGTTATCAAGTTCTTACTTATCTGTTTCTCGCATTGTTTCTTAACTACGCCGTGTACTTTGAACGTACAAACAGGTCGGTCGTGTTTTTTGGCTTGTTATCAGATTTTACAGCTGTGTTGGTTGCAAAGGATCCGTTGTTTATGTTAATTCGCGTCGTGCCGTTGGAGTTGTGATATCGGCTGCAAATTGCAAGCGCGGGCCAACTGCCATCTATCGTGGATTTTTCGCTTTACCGACGTGCGTTTGCATACCAATGGGTTGTAGAGGAAAACCGCATGGCTTGGAAAACCGCAATGGGTTGTAGAGGAAAAACCGCAATTTCAGATAATTGAAACTTCTCAAACAGGTTCTAATTAACATAGCCTGCTTGTCCCACAACATATACGCTGGCCAACACTTTATCATTGGATTTGTAGGGTTGGCACTGGGAATGTAGGACAGGGACGTAAAATTTATTTTCTCTTCTGTGAAGGAACAATCGTTACCGAGCAAGCGAGTAAACCGAGCACTACTCATGGTGAGTCACACGCTTCAGCATTCCCTATCTGATCGCTGAATTCTGCGTTTGGTATTTCACCACCCAAGCCACGTTCCATTGGCAGAATGAATGAGAAACAACGCTCGTTCACTCTTTCACTCACTCATTCATTCACTCAGTATGTCAGTCAGTCAGTCCGTCAGTCAGTTTCTGGCACTCTTCTTTCCGTACACATTGAATAGCACCAAATGAACCGAGATCAGAAATCTCTGCTAAACTGTACGACAATATTCGATTGTTTAGTTGTGGATCTGTTAGCCCTATGATTTCTGTTAGCCCCTACATACGAATCTACCAGACAGCTAGGTCTAAATTTTTAAGCTATTTTTTTCATTTCAGCTGCCCCAAGACCCAAGTAACCCGGTCTTCGAAATTTTTATACCAAATATTGCTTTTTTATAGAAATTGGGTTGTTTTCTTCACATAAAACAATAACTAGATGCACAAAATGTCATCTCTGGTTTAATTGACCGTCCAGTTGGATATTTAAGATAAAAAGCAAACAATAACAGCCAACGTTTAAAATTCTTAGCTGTGAAGTTCACTTCTTGTTTTGTTTATTTCAACGTCCCTTCGTTAATCAAATTAGAAACCCAACTTCGTGGTGCGAAATGGTGTTGGACGTGTAATGTTTATTCGGCAGTCTAGTTAGATTACCTGTTGGCAAAAGGACACCTTAAAATTGCATGCGTTAAAAAAAGAGGTCTCTTGTCTTTATTGGTAGCTCAGTCGAATTAATACCATGAAGTTTTGAATAAGAACTCCAGAAAGCGTCAGCAAAGGAACTCATTGGTTATGAAATATGTCCTAGCTCTTCATTAATGTGGCTCTCCCCGGAACTCGGCTCACATCGAATATTGGTAGGCTACACCCCTTTTGCCTACTCTTACCCTTACAAATGCTAGGCCCTCAAAGCAACTATGTTTGTCCCGACATACAACGGACCGAACTCTTGTTTTCCTAACCACATGACACGCATTTTCAGCCCCAACGACCACAGCGCGGTAATCGGGCCGCCCGATGTGGGACGCAAGACTATTCAAGACGCCACTTCTGTGTACGGTGTTATGCCGCTCCCATGCGGCAGTTACGTATACATGCTCCGAAATTATGTACAGCTGGGCGCCGAAGGTGCGGCAGTGCGCTTTTCCAAGCGAGGACTATTAACGGAGTGACGCGGCGGGTTATTTGCGAGGGCTCGCCTCTCAGTGCAACCAAGAAGGAAGCTGCGAGATAACACGCCCACAACGTACACTGGCGCGTCGCCACAGCACAACATCCCGTGTCGCAGGCCCGCAGTACACCGGAACAAATGCCGAGAGTCCTAGCGGGCTTTGAGTACGGGTAACCGTGGGAGGGGGTAATAAGTGAGGGTGTGGTTAGCTGCGACTTAGCAGTTTAGAATCCTCGCCGCCTGCCATCTTTCAGCGGAGCCAAGTGCTCCGGAAAGCCGGCGTTTTCGAGAAGGACGGCGAGGAAGGCGCTGCGTTCTGTACGTAATCCGCGTGCGGTAGCGAGCAGAGCGGAAGGGATGTAGTTTGCGGTGCCGTGCATAGCCGAGGCACGCGGCATACATGGGACAGCGGCCGTGAGACGACGAAAGTGCGGTTTTTTTACTGCGGTGTCCCACATAATCACGACAGTTGCCGTTGTTGTCTTTTTTTTGTTGTTGTCCTTCTTCTTGTTACTGCAGATCGAAAGTCTTTTCTCGTTTCTCGCTCCGTTTACTCGCGTTAGCGGCCTTCCTCCACTCCTGCGTGTGCGGCCAAGTCACACAAAAGGCGCGCTGCCATCCGTTCCGACGGATATCTTAGACGCTTATATGATCGAGCACTTGCCTTTTGCCGGCTCACCTTGATCATCCCCGTTCGTCGTTACTCAATCGTCCTTCGACGCAACTGCGCTGTCACGCGGCCGATGTATTATAAAGTATACGGTCGTGGGACCGTTTCTCTCCTGCCGTTCACTTTGACAGTACTCACATGCACTCATTTCCCTTTGGCGTGTAATTAATGGAGAACGCTTATTTTTTCTGCCGCTGCTACGCCTTATTTACGATGCGCAGCCTTCCTGCTTAGACAGTGGCCATCGGCTGCGCTGAAAAGATATATCTTCACGACACTAAACTTCCGTTTCCGGCAGACCACGCCTTCGGGAGAAACAGCTCTTGAATATGCAATGCGTGGCAGCCAGCTCCCGTGTAATCTCCGTCTACCTGCTGTCACGCCATTCACTTTTGCTTTTCTCTCAGTGTTTTCATCTCGGAGTGTTAGTTTTTGTTACGTTTGGTAACCACTCCAGCGGCTTTTGGAGCGCGAAATCTTTTGTACACGAATGCCTGGTCGTCTGCACTTAATTTCAGATCATTTTGTGTCGGGTGATGTATAAGTGATGCCTTGTGATATTTTGACCCCATCGCTTCAAGAAGGTTTCAGTTTGTGACTAAGAAGATCCATCAGAGTGATGTTCACTTTAGTATTCCAAAGATTGCAATCCATGGCCTACTTACGTTCGTTCGCGCGCCTTGTACAGCTTAACGAACATGTTACGAAGAAACGCTTTGCGAACGATATTGATTGTTTTAAACCTTATTCCTATTAAGTATTTATATTATCTGCAGCGTGTGAGCTGTCATATATTCTTTTCAGTGAGCGAAATAAAAATTTTGATGGATGACTATAGCGTTTTTGTGTGCGTCTGAACGCAGCGCAATGGATGAATGGGAATCATTTCCGCGGTAAATGCCCTGACCGACTTCGACATACAAACGGGGCCGGTGTCCTTAGAGAACGATTGCGGCACAGATTACGGTGTCCTTGAAGGCATTGTTCGAATCTGGCAGGTCCAGCTCTGTGTACTTTTGTGCGGAAGGTCTTACCACAGATATGACCCGCCATTTCGCCTCATGACATTTGCGAAGATTGGTTATTAGAGAAACTTATAGGCATTAATCGAAGTGCAAAATAAGATGAAGGCACAGCCAAGATGCCAGATATTTTGCTCACGTGCAAGATTTGTCGGGGAATACGAAACATTTCAAAAAGGGGTATCTTTAAATAATAGGTCGCGGGATCGAATCCCGGCTGCGGCGGCCGCATTTCCGATGGAGGCGGAAATGTTGCAGGCTTATGTGCTCAGATTTGGGTGCACGTTAAAGAACCACAGGTGGCCAAAATTTCCGGAGCCCTCCACTACGGCGTCTCTCATAATCATATTGGTTTCGGGACGTTAAACCTCACATAACAATCAATCATCTTTAAATAATATTCCTCTAATAAGAAAAAAAAGTGTTGCCTTCTTTCATTGTTACGATGCCTCATTTATAAAATTCTGGAGTTGTAGAGCATTAAAAATTGTTAATTTTTTCAGCAAGCACTTAAACCTGGTGCGTTGGGGTCAGCACGGTACGTCCAGACCTAGGATGGATACAGATGCATGCACTGACAAACATTTTCTCTACCGGCCTACAGTTCTCTGGTCAGCCAAGGATAACATTGCGATTCCCAAGAGAAATAACTGAGTGAAATGCTAGCAGTACCCAAGGAAAGTAATTGTGTTATTTCGTCACACAAAATTTAGCTTGGATTCTTTGATGATGTGTTTGTTCTATGTTTCCGGGTTGTTTTAAAGCTGCAAAACTTCTCATAGTCAAGGCCGAAAACAGGGTTAAAAATAAAGGAATCCTAAAGCTTCGCCTTTACGTGTTGAATGTGATAGCGATATTCCGTTCCTGGTGCTTGCTTGAAACACTTAGTGCATGAAGTCTTTTCTAACTTGCTACGCATCAACTACCTGGCCTTAAGTAGCGTGTGTACCTTTTATAGTGAGTCACCGCCTTTAAACAACGAAACCATTATGGTAATCGCATGTTGTCACGCCAGCTGGCAATGGGCTCTTGTACCACGCATTATTACTGCAATATATCATGTTGCCTTGTCAAGCATATATACAAGACACGTGTGGTTGTGCAGCATGAAAGCTAGTTTCACTGCATTTCCAAGCAGAGGAAGTCATTTTCACTGTATTTACAAACACATGCATGGTCATGTAGAAGAACTTTCGCTTGGCCCCGCCGTGGTGGTCCAGTGGCTAAGGTACTCGGCTGCTGACCCGCAGGTCGTAGGGTCGAATCCCGGCTGCGTCGGCTGCATTTTCGATGGAGGCGAAAATGCTCTAGGCCTGTGTGATCAGATTGGGGTGTACGTTAAATAACACTAGGTGGTCGAAATTTCCGGAGCCCACCACTACGACGTCTCTCATAATGATATGCTGATTTTGGGACGTTACACTCCACGTATCAATCAATCAGAACATTCGCTTGCCACGCAAACGAACCGGGTTTGATACCCATTCAGCCTCAAATGACCCTGGTTCGATCCCCAGTCTGACTAGGGAATTTCTAATCCTTTATTTCATTTGCATCGTTCTCAACCTTGCGGATACGGATAAGATGATGATTTTTTTACTCACAACCAATGACACCAATGCTGACGCCAACACCAGAATTTCTGTGAAACAATACAGTGTGCTGCAAGTGTTCACAGATACCATCAATTTGCGTTAAGCTGGACACTGCATTTAAAGAGGTGTTTGAAGCTTAACACTGAGTGAAAGACTTCGATTGTGTCCAGAAACGCGATTTATCTTCAGTGGTAGTTAGTATTCTTGGTAACAACTCGGTGCGCACATAGTGGGAGAGAAAACTAAAGGCTTTGCTTTGCTTCGCTTCGCTATCCTAGATACATAGCACGTACCCACTTTGGGGGATTGGCCAATAATGCAACGTAGGGACTGGTAAATGTTATTTTAGGTAAGCAGTGAAATTTAAAACCAAAAATAATGAAATGAAATGGCAAATACACGAAAAATAATAAATTTAACTACAAGTAATATGCTTTTGAGCCTATATTCCAGACTGCCGTAATAACCCGACGGGAAAACGGAAGGCGAAAATACAAACTAGCACGGCTTCTGTTTTTTAGCCTTCCGTTTTCCCGTCCACTGTACACGTGCCGCATTGTGACCAAGAATGTTTTCAAACCAACTCGCCCCACATTCCATTCTGTTACAGCAGTTATTATTTCCAAACTTCTTGTGCATGAAGTAGCATAGCTTATGTCATCATACGTATTAATAGATGCTGTTCATTTCCCGGAGACACAGCTTTCCTAGAACAAACAGCGCCATGCATGCTGCGTTACCTTCGAACTGGGCATCGTTGGTGACGTCACACTTGTAGAACACGCAGTTAGCGTTGGGAAACTTCTTCACCATGTCGGCGGCCGTCTGCTTGCCCATGGGTTCGTCTATGTCAAGTATAGACACCTGCGGGAATCGGGAAGAGAAACACCTTGAGTTGCGATTAAAGTAGGTAGTACGAGTATTTACCACAATTTCATTAGATGAATAGTGATTGCATAATTTGGTGTCCCATAGTTGTGGGTACCTACACATATTCCTTGCTGCGTGCCTTTGCCAATAAAAAATGTTATACCTAAATGTTGTTATTAATTGAATTATTGCAGGCAGGTCTGAAAAAAATGAACGTTCTAGCAAAACAGCCATTTGGGTTGCGTGGTAATGATTCACGATAAATTGAAGAAAAAAGGTGTAGTAAAAAACAGAAACAAAAGAAAAGAACGAAGACACAGGTACACAAACAGTGTGCCTGCGTAGCACTGTTTGCGTGCGATTACAGAGTGCTTGCGTCACCAATTTCTTCTTTTTAGTGCCTTTTTTGTAAAGCACCCCTCTTTCGCATTTAATATGAATGTTGTTCTGACGATGTCTCATTTGTTGTTATGAAAATTTCTATTGCAAAGGCTGCTTTTTTAGGATTTTCGTAAAGAACTTTCTTTGCTGCTACTTGTGTGGTTCAATGACTGAAACGGCTTGCGACAATTTGTGAGGCATTGAATTGCCTCTTTGCCGGTCCAGCCCAGCTACCCTACATGTATGATCGATGCACGGTATATTGTACTTTGTTTATTTATGGAGTGATGCTAATGCATGGGGCAAAGCAGAAAAAGCCAGCAGTGGGCAGATCAGATGAGAGAAATTAATTCTCCTCTACACTAAAATCCACTGCCTGTGCCTATAAATAAATTATTTATCGAACTCAAGATTATTTATCTTGAGTTCGATAAATAATTGAACTCAAAAACAAAGGAAAAGAGAAATAACACATGTGTGTGAATAACATGAATGTACGAGTGCCAATATTTGGGTGGCTTGATTGAGCGTCACCTTGTGTGAGAAACGACAAAAAGAAGACATACATTCCTGTGCGTCAACGTTTACTGTTACGTTCTTGCGGTTCTCTGTTGCACCTACAATGATGAGACGTGTACCACGGGTGTGCATATAAATGGTCCATTCCATATCACGTGTACCCGGTCAATTTTAGACCATCGCCGATCATGCTGAAAAAATATCGTGCAGGTATATCTGAATGAAAGAAGTAGTTATTGAGGCGTTATATTTCGGGAAAAAAATAGTATTGCCTAGAGGGCGTTTAAGACTTTGGGCATTCAAGTGAAACTGCCTCACGACCAATAATTTATATAATATTACTGGTTTGAGAAATTAATAAGAAACAATTTTTGTCCTTATTACAAGGTGATATTTCGTCATTACTATGATAGCTTGTTCATTTTTGGTCTTTTTTTTTTATCGCGTTGGCGAAAAATTGCAATTTGAGGCAATCTGCGTAGATAAGCAATGGCATGCCTTATTTCTAAACGGCGTGTAAAACTGTAGCTGCAATATTTTATCACGAGTATGCGAATGATTACCTTCGTTATAATGTAATTAAAAAAGGCGCCACAACTATTGCAAGAAGCAATGCTGCCAAGGTTTCATTCCTGAACACAATAGGAACAGGGAAATTTATATTAGTTGACTGAAACATTTCCAGCGTAGCACACTGAGACGCAACATTTTGGAAGCTAACTGTCGCACTGTGCAGTATCGCTCCAAAAGCGTTTTGACGAGCCGCCCATCAGAGAAGGCCGGGCTGCCAAGAAGACTCCAAACTTTTCTTTGTTATATCACTCACACCAACACGACCGGACCGAGCAATGCAAAACGCTGGGCAATTCAAGCAGGAAATACTGACACGTTTAGTCATTCCTTTTTCCCTAGAGCATTTCGGCAATGGATCCACTTTCGCAAAGACATGGTCACCATCATTGATAACAAATAACAAACTTTTTTGCAAGGCTATACCTAACCTTCCTCAACTTGGAATTCATGACATCTTGTTATTTTTGTCCTAATGATGTATTGACAGGAATTAATGTCATGTTACCTTGTTTATATTATTATTGCAAAGCATTTTTTTACTATTGTATGTACTGCTATTTCTAGTCTATTGTTTCACTGCGCGGTTGTATAATGTTCTTCTTGCGTTATTGCCATGAAATCTTGTATAATTTCCTGTTCACCACTCTCCTCTGTAATGACCTCGGGTCCTGTGGGTACAATAAACAAATAAAATAAAACGCATGCAAACAATGCACGCCTCCTTCTTAGCCATAACAGCACCTCAATACTATGGTCTTGTTCTCAATGCTGTAATTTATGCCTCAGTATTAAGCAACGTGAAATGGTTGCTAAGGTGCCAGAAGATTAGTCTACCGAGCGCTCGCCGCAGTGAAGTGCGTTGGAGATGAGTCAGAAAGTTTGCGTTGGCTTTGACAAATAAAAAAAAACGGAGTGAACTTGGTTGCCTCTGCAAAATACTTCGTGACTTCCTTTGGGAGCTTAGCAGGTAAGCCGTCACGCTGTCATTCTTGAGGGTGCAAGTTGAATTACCGACCGTTGTATGCACACATGAATAAGGGCGAAATGCCAGAACACCTGCACACTTGGATTTTGGTGCACATTAATTCAGGTTACTACAGGTTGCGAAACTTGATCCAAACTTTCCCCCTCCTCCCCTTCGGTGTACCAGGCGAGCACAGGATGATATTGGAGCTTCAAACACCACAAGCTATTATTATTGAACGTTTTGGAAACCTTTTAATAAATGGGAATGAATATATACGTTTGATGTGTAGGGGAAATTGTCTGTATAGTTTATCAACGCTGAGAACAACACAGAAGACTTATCCCATTTATTTTACTGGTGATCAGAAACCATGGCATCAAGGTTGCATTGGCTGTCAGTATAAGAAACAAAAGAAGAACCTAAAAGCAATGCTTCTTTTTTCACCCATTCGAAATATGTAGTTGCGCGGCACACATTTACTTGCCAGTGAATTTGGGAAAGCGGCAAGTTGCTTGCGTGGTGGCGTGGCACAGAACAAAACGAAATTCTCCATTACCACTGTCGCCACTGCGTTTGCACTGCTACTGGTTGGTGCGCCACATTATACATGAGTATCATATTGCCCCGAGGCGTACTGCGGATAGTGTTGCGCATGCCGATACCGCCGGCACGCGGCCTTATCGTGGTCCAGGATGCACCGCGACTCATCTGCAAATATCATGGCCCGCACGTCGACCATTCGTTGATAACGAGATAGCGCCAGACGCTACGGCGACTGTGTATCTCGGATGGTGAACGCGCCTTGCGTTTCAGTGGGACATTTCTGTTACCCGACGGCCGTCGAACGCGCTGTTCGCCTCCCGCTAAGCCGGTGTGTCTGTTTTCCTTGAGTGGGCGCAAGTCCGCCAAATAAACGAATCTCCTCCTATTTCTACTAACCTCCCGGTCTCCTGTCTTCGGGCTACCCTCACTCTTACGTGACAATATCTTGACGAGCAATCCCTTTGAGTAACACACACACTGCCGGTTTAGAAGGTTGCTAATTATAAATAGAATCTTTTCAGTGTTAAAGACAAAACGCATGCCAAAGAACAAGCTGGAAATTACAAGAAGTTTTTATCGTTACAAGAGCACGGCCACGTGAACAGGATATTTTAAATTACGCATCACGTGATTCTACTAATTGGTATTGCCCTGAAATAATCAGTCTGGAAAGACCGGCATTATTTCTTGCGCTGGGTAATTCACACCGCATGTCAGGGTTGTGATAAGGGTCATGAAGCGAGATTAGCAATATTTGCCTTTGTAAGTCACAAAACCCTGCGCCATGAGAAACAGAGAGCGGAAAATATAGATGAAGAGGAAAAGCTTGGAGATTATCCATGCGTCAAATGTTATCCATTGTGACGGTTCTGGTTATCCGACTTCATAGTCATTTATGTTGCGCAGCACTACTTATGTGTGGTTCGGAAAACCTTGTACCTGGACGAGATGGTCCATATTTCAAGGTAAACTGGTACGTGCAAATAAAGACCAGGGCGCAGCGCCCGACCCGATTTGTTCTTTTCGTGTCCCTGTCTTTATTTGCGCACATCGTTGCAGCTTATCTTGAATTATCTAATGTGCGGGATGCTTCATTTCCACTTGTATTTTATGCCAATTTTGCACGAACATGAAGGTGCGCACAAAGTGCGACGAATACATTAAATTGTTACAGGTAAGGTGCGCTGCATGTTTCACATGAGCAGAGTGATCTAAGTGATAATATATGCACTCTGTCCCTTCATCTGAAAGTTTAGACTCCAATTTGTGACTGAATTTTCGCTGCGATCCTTACACACCAAAAATTGTTTTCATACAGTTGAAAAATTGATACCGATAATTTTTCACGTTGATTCAAACTTAACGTTGGCTTAAAAAAGAGTTATTTACAGATAGTATGCTGAAAACAATAAATTATAATTGTGACGGTTAATGTACTCCTAATATTGGCATCACGGCGAAATCAGTGGTACTCTGACTACATCTCGTGCGCCGAGTTTCGGTTTCTCAGAAACCGCGTCGACCAAAATGCATTTAATGCTCATAAAGGTCGTATAGCTTGACTCGAATCGTGTAATACACTCGTGAAAGAAGGACGTGGTTTTAGGTTGCTTTTCTAGATGAAATATTTGCTTGCCTATAAAGTAAATGCATTAGAAGTTTAGTCAATGCATGATAACTGTTGAGTTATATCCGTTGGTACAAATGAACTTGCCCTATAGTAAACAATTTAAATACATTTAACTTTAGCTCATTCCATTAACACTAAAAAAAGTGACCAATAAAGAAACTAAGAGCAATAAGAAAACTCAGAAAACTAACCAAGCAATATAAAAACTAAGGGAACAAAGCGCATTAATTTTAAACTGAGAGATAAACGCCACATACATGTATTGCCTTGTTGCAATACTCTTCAAGGGGCTTTCCGTGGTAAGCTGTTGGTCACGACCGGAGACCACACCTTCGAAAGAGGTGTGGCCGGGGTCTCGAGTCACTAGGCTAATGCGGGCTCAATGAAGCGGCAGTATCTCGACCGTGCAAGTACCAGGAACAATGCCAAGGAAGCACACAGACCATTAAGATCTCAGAGACAAGAGAACCGTGGCCCCCACCCTTTTGTGTTCCCGCAACGAAAGGCCCAGGACCACACCACCTGCAGTCTCTCACGGTTGCACACGCTTCGTCAACTTGAACAAGAACGGATAAGGTGGCGCGGATAAGACGGCGAGAGAGCATGCCATGCACCGACGCTAATTGAGATGGGCGTACAGCGGGTCGGAAAACACAGGGGTGCTCCTTGGCTTTGAGCTGTCAGAAACAATGATCCTGACATTCGATACGTGTGACCATACTGATAGCTAAGCCCACATGCTTTCGAAGAACGGGGGGCAATTTTTCATTCGCTTACAAGGGTGCTTTGTAATAAAGGGTGAGCTGGCTCTCGCGGCCTTTTTGAAACGGTGGTTAAACGCTCAGGTTCGTTACTTGTGCTTGCAATGAAGGCTGCGTCATCCACAATAAAAAAGTTATAACCTCGCTTGGCGCAAGCACCAAAGACACGCGTTACGGGATATTAATGTCTAGTGCAGCTCGCTTGGTATGAACAGTGCCGGTGATTTCTAGGAGAATGAAACATTTATGAAAGTTCACACAGGTTTTCTATTATTGCCTTCAGTCGTTAAGCAGTATATGAAGCGTTTCAAGCCCATATCGCTTAGGAGGCGTTTATTCTGCAGTGTCAAATACTGAAACAACGCAACGCAAAAATATGTTGGTTCGAAAGGTTCAAAATCCTATAGATTGGTTCAATCTACGTGAGACGATGCAGTGGAAAGCTTCCGGTAAATATCGTCTCCAGGGGTTTCTGGACGTGCACTCACATAGCGCAGTACAGGCTCTTCTAGCATTTCACTTCCAGAGATTTGCAACTTCCGCTAATAGGATCATACACACGTCGTTCGTATAAAAAAACAAGCAACGTAATCATTGTATACCACTGCGGTGAGCACACAGAAGCTTCACGGTTCAAAATATCAATTCGGGGTGATTTCAGCTTCTCTTATACTACGCAGGGTGGTGCAGTCTAGTAGTCGTCATTCCTAATTCAGCAGTGATATGAACAATATCGCTACGTGCCAGTACTTTCGAGCCTCTGGAACAACATGGAGCCGAGTCCAAGTGTCCTGTATCAGGAGTCCGGTGAGCGGAGCAGTTCTTCCGAGGCCAAGTACCGAGTGGTGCGAACGCAATATCCTTCGCACGTCATCCAGACGACGCACACTCGGCTTCCTTACGTGGTCGTGTGCACTGTCGGTGTAATCATGGTGCTGGTGGGTGTGGCCTTGTCGACGTACAAACTGCGTCATGGTGCTGGTGGGTGTGGCCTTGTCGACGTACAAACTGCGTCATGGTGCTGGTGGGTGTGGCCTTGTCGACGTACAAACTGCAAAACAGCACCACCATCCTCAAGCTCTTCAACCGCTCCATGTGGCTACTCGTGTACAACTCCACAACACCTCAGCACGGCAGCGAAGTGAATGCACCGGCGGCCAGGCATTTGCTGAAGCACGAGGTCAAGCTTGGCGGCTCCGACACGAAGTGCAAGACAGACGCTTGCATATGGACGGAACGTTACCTGCGTGGCAAGCTCAACACCAGTGTGAGCCCCTGCGTGGACTTCTACGCATACGTCTTCTTGTCGGAGTGGTACGCCAAAGGCTTGGGCATAAGGAACAGACCTTACGAAGAGCGCAGCGCCAGCCATAGAGATTAGCTCGCGCCAGTCTATATGCTTTGTCTTCTTCATCTTCATGCACGGGCCCGTAGGACTATTTACGGGCCAAATAGTATATTCACTATTTACCTAATAAACTCCACAATTCTTTAGCCCAAAACTTATCGTCCCGCAAACTGCTTTATTTTAAAGGCGCTGTTGGAACGTTGGTTCAACATGCCTATTTTTTGTGTTCACATTCATAGCGCAATAAAAAAACAGACGCAAACAAAAGTAAGGAACACATGCACAATATGGTTGATAGACATCAACTCTTTCTTCGCTGAATAACCACATCAAAAAGCCAAAAACCTGTGGACATGAACGCATGCGCACCATCGAATCTCGATGTGCTCGTGGGCTTTTTGGCTCCTTTGCACTGTATTTTAATAATAAAATCAGTCGATGTCTAGCGCACGTCCTGTGTATGTCCTCCTTGTGTCTGCGTCTGTTTGCTTTCGTTTTTGTATTGCGCTACGAGTATGATTACAAGTGACTCAAGTAAACTAGCCGGGATCGCCGCTTTGACTGCCAATTTATTATTTTCATTCCAGGCGAAATGAAGTGATCTTTACTTTAGGTTGTGTGCAATTAAATTTTTGTAGCTTGCTCCAAACACTCTCTGTCATGCGAAATTACCACCAACATGGTAGTTTAGTGTCTGAATGCAAAAAAAAGCGAACTTTAGACGATATGAGTGTTCAAAATGTGTAGGCCTCTTTATGAACATGTATGAAGCCCTGTTCCTTCTGAACGAAAAAAAAAGGGGGGGGAGGAGTGATGAACTGGATTTATGAATAATGGACAGGCGTTGCTTCGAAGTGTAGAAATTGCGTACTTACGCGGATAAACTTATCAGATCAAGTACTTAGTTTCCTGTTTTCTGTCCGAATCAAGCAGTTGCTTTATGTCGGCTGTATGTAGGTGACGTTGCATTCTATAAATATGAGCAAAGCTCGGTTATCGTGAACGGTAGCTGCAGTCAGCTTCAGAAGGAATACCATTAGGGGTGCACAGATGTTGAAGCAATTAGCCGTTCCTACCGAATGTATCATCGCCTAGTTGAGAAAATTGTACTTTCAATGGCATTAGAGGGCTCACACTTCTAGAAGAGAAATATCCAAATGCGTGGAGGATATAGTGCAGTACTTTCTGCTAGTGCAGTACTTTTTTGAAGAATATCCAATACGGCACTTCGTTTTGTGCTATTTGCAAATCACCAACTGTTCTGGCAAGCGTGTGGTTCATGATCACAATTTAAAAAAAAAATAAGTTGTGACGTATGGTAACAAGATGAGAAAGCGCTTTAAAACATGAACCAAAATGCATAAGGTTTGAGTGATAGAAGCGGGCAAAGCGGAAGCTGCTTTAGAGATAGCATATATGCCTAAGAAGTGTGAACCAACATTTTTTGTTTGTGCGTGTGTGTGTGTGTGTGTGAGTATGTGTGTGTGTGTGTGTGTGTGTGTGTGTGTGTGTGTGTGTGTGTGTGTGTGTGTGTGTGTGTGTGTGTGTGTGTGTGTGTGTGTGTGTGTGTGTGTGTGTTAGCTCTCCGGCGGCATTCACAATCCTCACAGAGAGAAGTTACGACTGGTATGGAGTGTAAAAAAGCTCTAAAACATCCATGATACTGTGTGCTTCAGCAACCGAACTTAGCAGGCACAGGTCCTCACATCCTCTGTGACCTTGCCACACGCCAGAGAGCCCGGGCATCATATAGAAAATGCGTTTCATCATAATGATCAACTCTTCTCTTGCGCTGGCCAACCAAACATATCCGCGATGCCATCCATGCGGGTAAATTCCAGAGAGGTCGGGAACTGGGGCACGTACTAGGGATTAGGGTTCGGGATGAGTAGATGTGGCGACCGACGCACCTTGCAACCTTTCTGCAACAGAGATTCAACGATGCCTCTTCCAAGGCCCATAGCGCCTCCCGTCACGATGGCCACCTTGCCCTTGAAGTCCTTCATCGTGTAAAGTAGATGTCCGGTCCCACTTGTCTATAGTAACGGGAGCGAGGGCCGGGGCGCGAGTACGTAATGGCTGTAGTCGTTCGGACACCGGTCCGAGGCACCGACGACTTCGCTCCACTCCTGGTGCAAGACTAGATGCCGGGGGACGGCTACCTAGTCAGGCTCGTCGCCCGGCGACGGTGGTGGTGTTATTTCAAGCATCGCCCCCGCCAGGGCCCTGGCCTATCGCGGCTTAATGTCGAGCGGCCCGGACTGCCGGTCATACTTACGCCGTTCTTGTGTTTCCTTGTTTTTTTCTGGCTTCTCCTCTCACCTTTTCCTTTGCACTCCCAAGGAGACGAAGAAATGAAGATGAGTGCTGCAGCATCCCCCACCCTCACTGCTTTCTCTTCCCCTCTCACTAGCGAGTTCTCACGATGTCATTTATTAGCTTTTTTTTTCTGCTGTGATGCCAGTCGCCACGCCGGGCTGTGATGTATTTTAGTTTGCCAGCCGGAGAGGGCTAATCTTATCTGGAGGCCGGGCACTGCCGCGGAAAGCGGGGTGGTCTGGCTCCCGCTGCACGGATCTGAGGGCTTCGTTTGAGGAATCTCGCATCGCATTGTGATTCCTTAAAACTGGGGTAATTGCTTTCGCTATGAGATCGTAGTTTTACGCTCTTACGCTCAAGAGCACTAAGAACTGTTTTCAAGAGACAGAGGAAATATCACCATTGTGATTCTGACTTTTTCACCTCGTACAGCGACCGATTTGTACACTCTTCTTTCTTATTATTGCACATGATTGCAAGAATTCATTGGCGAATACCTTATTCAACTGCTTTAACTCATTTTCGTTGGTTTACTTGAAACGTTCGGCGAGATTTATGCACAGCGCTTATTAGCTGGTGCTTTCGAAATTCTCCAGGCCATGTTCTTTGTTGACAACAGTCAATAAGTTTTCTGGATTCATTTGCTTCCCTATGAACTTGACTTCATTTCAATTCTAAATTTCATAAGCGGTGTCTTTAAAACGACCATTTATTCTACTTGCCATACCTATTTCGTTAAAACGTTTGTCATTTCCTGGTTTTCACTTCAAGTTCATCCAAAATGTATGCCTCATCGAGTTACTTCCGCTTTGTCGAGTGCAGTTTTATAAGAAATTGTGGATACCAAAATTACCATCGTATAATTATAGCTAAAATCTTTATGATACACGTAGGCCATTGTCTGTAAATTCTCGTAAAAATTGTGCCTAACAAAAACAGAAACCTTATACTTACACTTTTTGCCCTCATATCAACTGTGAATGTTCCTGCTTGCAATGCCAATCTGTTTTCTTACCCATAAATTGGTAATGCTTCTCAGTGCACACTGATATTTATCTGTATTTCTGCACTCTGTGTACGACAGTGGAATTCAGCAATTATTAGCACATAATGTGCTTCTTAGTTAACAATATAATTTTATTCGAAGGATGCACGTCGTACAAAAAGAAAGAAAATGTTAGAAACCGCTTTACGTTAGTTGCCGTTAAATTATCAAACGTTATTGTGAGGTTCCAAGTGCCGAAAAACTACGTTACGTTGTGAAGTTACAGATGACAAAAACGAGGATATTCTTGACAATAACTTCGTAGTACAAAAACGTTTGGACTCCCGTTAACATCCGCTTAAGACACACTACATGGGCTCTCTTTCATTCCGGCCTCTCCGAAATGCGGCCACCACGAGGCTGCTTGTTGGTGATTACTCTGCGTCAAATGTTGGTGATTACTCTGCGTCAAAGACAAAATCAGTTCATATCTCTCATTAGAGTGTGCGTCTCACCGTTCTTCCTTCCAAGTACGAACCACCCTGTAACCAACGAAATCTATCTGGCAATTAATTCAAGGGACGTATAGATGGTGGTATTGTCTAAATTATAGTGTGGTAGTTATGATATACACCTAAATTATCCTAAGTGGCATCCAAACTGACGTGTCACGTACTGACCTCTTACGAAATGAGCGTTTTAATCTCGCCACTTCAGCTACGAGTGGCACTGACTTACACTTCCTGAAATAACAACTACATAAATATCTAACGAAGTTGACGGAAGCGCGCTTTTCGCCCTAGCTCAATGGGTAGAGCATGAAGGTTGTTGGACTGAGTTCCCACTGTGGCGGATGCATTTTCAATAGAGGCAAAATGTTTGAGGCCCGAGTACCTAAATTTAAATGCATGTTAAAGAACCTCAGATGGTCGAAATTTCCTAAACCTTCCACTAGGGCGTTTCTCATAATCATATCGTTGTTATGGCACGCTAAACCCCTGATTATATATTATTGTTCAATTCAATTATTATACCAACTGCTACACTACTCATAAACGACTCTTGGTGTCCTCCCTGCTTTTTAGTCTAATTTTTTGTTGGATTCGAATGGTTGTGTAAAAAAAAAAAGAAGCCCCCCCCCCCCCCTCCCCCCTTTCACGAAAAAAAAAAACACTCCTTTTCTGTGAGAAGAACTTACTTGCTCAGCACCAATAGCCTAAAAAAGCGAGAAGGGGGGTTCCAATTTTTGTGTCACGTACCTGCATTCCTTCGTAATGTCTCTGCAATGTCTGCTACAAAATAACAGCAAGTAAACATAAGGGAAACATATTAGCATGTCACATTGCTGTGATGAAGGCTGCCAAGTAGGCGCTTCACGGCGTGTTCGCTTCGGTGTCAACAGCTGGATTCCGCCTGTTGGCTCTCAAAATTTGAAGGCGCGGATGTCCAGAAGCGTGCGCTTATTTTAAGCCAGGATCAAAATTAAATGTGGCAACATATCTTTTTCTTAACATCGCAGTGCACTTTTTTATACTGATACTTCCTTCTTCGGCGAGGAGTGACTAGATCTGCTGAGGCCCACAGTTTAGAAACCTTGCTGATGGAATTGAACGAGTTGTGTTAATACTCCTCGGCAGGCAGTTGTAAAATTTTGTTGCTTACTTCAAACAAGTATAGCGGGCGACGCTCCACCCAACGAAGCTCAAGTGGATGACATCACGTGCAATGCAGAGGTCGACAGCTCGAACCCCCTCCCCCGAATTCCCAACAGCGAGTTGCATAGAAAAGCCGGTGACGTTAGGAGAAACGGCAAACGTCACTGGTGCATTGTTTCCGAAAAGAACGGGCGAGGTTGCGTGGCTACCTTGTCAAAAGGCCCACATGGCGTCACTTTACATTCTCCTTTCGGTTTCGCAACTTTCCCACGATTGTAGGCCGCCACTATTACCCCCAGAGAGCGTTTATCTGTGTCTAATAAGTGTGTCATCTGCGTGGCTATTCAGGATGTACAAAAAAGTGAGAGCACCCAAATTTATTAGTAATAGAACTAACAGATAATAATTCAAATAAATAAGGGGGCATCTTAAATGTAGTAAAGGTAAATTAAATGTGAAGAAAGAATAGCGGATAGTTTGTTGGACCAAACCAACCATCTTCGAATAACGTGTCCGATGCTCTACGAACTGAGCTACCGCGGCGCCCATTTCCCAGCCCACTTTGTAGCGTATAAGCAGGTTGGGTCCTTGCCCGCGGCAAGTTATCTTTTCATCCGCTATTCTTCCATCACTTTTATATTGTCTGTACTTTACTGCAGAAAACAACCGCTATATATTCCTTCGCGTTATTGTGTGTTAGTTCCTACTGATGTTCTGTCTAGCAAGAAAAACAAGCTTTCACTTCTTTTCTTAATTTTTTTAGTGTGGCTGCTGGATTCGGGCCTTCGTAAGGCGGGTCCCGGTGCTCGCAAAGGCCTGATTTTCTCATGTACGAAATCTATCATCCTTTCCCATATCTTTAATAGTGCGAAAGTGGTGAGTGAACCATTGGAACATGGGCCATCCGTGAGAACGACTTATTTGAACACCCAAAGCCTAACCCCCACAGAATTGTACCCATTATTTAGGTTTTATGCATTTTCGGTCAGGCGTGTGTGCAAAATACGCATTGCGTTAGCGAGGAAATGATAGCAGAGAACACTGATCGTTTGGGCTGATTACTGCCACAGGTTTATTAGTTGGCAATTGCGGAAACCAGCTCAGACGAAATAGGTTGTTTGCTGTCTTTCTTGTGCTTGTGGTCCTGTGGTATAGTCTTAACACCCAAAAGTGAAAACCCTTACATGGGAATACATGGGATTTCACGCGCTATTGCATTCATGTGATCATGAGACACGCTGCACTGGAGGGCTCCGGAAATGTGTGGGGCTGCTGCATTGATATCGCACACTGGGCCTTCGTTGAAATATGCTAACCGGGACTTGCATTCAGACCCGCGACTTTCGCTAGTGAGAACGCTTAAAAAAAACTTGGCCCGGTATCTGCATGTAATCTGCAAATGTCGTCAAAAGACGATAGCATTGCATGTAGAGAGAGTGAACATAACGTTTATTTGATGTTCTGCGCAAGAAATTGGTGAATGGTATTCCGGAGGCGCTGCGTTAGAGTGCCTCGAGTGCAGCGGAGGCGAACGAGCGCATCAAGTCACGTCACACGGGAGACATGAGTGCCATATGGCAGTTAACTTTGCAAACAAAGCACGCGCACCTTGCACGCCCGTCTCGGAGGTGATAAGGTGTAGAACGCAAAGCGATGGGTAGGTGTCACTACCATGTCGTCTGCCGGCTGCGGTGGCCATCTTACTAGGGGGATGATAAAGTATCACCCTTCAGCGATTAAGAACGGAACGTTTCTTTCGCACGCCTAACGAGTTCAATGTGGAAATCCTTTCGGGTCGCATAGCGCTCCAAGTGCGTCTTAGTGTTACTAATATTTATTAGTAAGCCTCTATTTAAAAGCAAAGTTGTTTGAACATTGAGTCACCCATACTCGTTTCTGTGTGTTAGTTCGTCGGGAACAACTTTTTTTTTAATATAGAGCAAATGTAGCATTTACATTAACATATCAAAGCCACTTGATCTTTAAGTGGGCATCACCAGAATAGAGTATGTTTCCGCCATCTTGGCAGTGGCAAAAGCTGGCTTCCTTTCTACTGGCAATGCATTGCGGGAGCTCCCATTCCAACAATTGTTTTAATCCTCCTTAGATGGAACGCAGAAGTGACTAGGCTTCCTAGACAAGCAGACACAGACACAGAACTTTAGTGAGGTTCTGAGGAACACTGTCTCAAGGAGGTAGAGCAACGGGGCGCTCCCACGTCGGAATGGGTAGGTCGAGCCTCATCGCGACGTCGTGGGCCCTCTGGACCACATAGGAAGGAAAGGTAGGAGAGGACATGCCCAGCCGGCGCGCTACGTGAAAAGTGTGGAGAAAATGGCATCATGGCAGCTATATTCAGCGGGCACAATGGCGGCGTTGCTATAGTTACGTGTTGCGCAGTAGAGCTGGTCTAGCAGTAAGCGGCCGCGGCTGGCGGCGGCATGTGTGCCTTCCCAGGTCTCGTGCTGAGACGTGGCGGACAATATCCGTGCTCTGCGCCGCGTTATTGGTTACGCAGGGTTCTCCTGGCAGTTACTGTACTCTTAGCAATGTTTACAAATCCTTTTGTCCATCACGGCGTTTCAACAGTGCGTAGAACGAGTGCATATCCATGTGTCGCGTGGCGGATGGCGCGGAAGAAGCAATTAGTGTTCAGCGAAATGCGTTGGGCACCATGACGAGCGGAACGACGACGAACGCCTTGCAGGTCAGTGACGGTTGAGCAGTGCTCCTGCTTGTGACAACGGACGACGCTGTTGAGCCCAGCAAGACGCAATGAGGACCATGTGCACATACGTAGTTTTGTGTTGTGTGTGTGTACAATAACAAACTTGCAAGTGCGTATTGAAACACCTTTTCTGTTCCGCTTCGTATACTCTCCCCCAGCACTGCATGTAATCTCAACGTAACAGCAACCGCGTTCAAGTGTCACTAGCACCACGCTCAAAGTCACTATGGTCGCAGAATGCTGACGCCGGTGAGTTTCACGCGGAACACGGACACAGTGGCAGGACGCTGCGTCGGCTGCGTGGCGGAATGCAACCGTAGAAAGCGCACGACCGATCGTGTTGTCTATACAGTTGCTGAATTAATGACGTGAAAACACTCGCAGTTGTCAGTGAATCTAATGCGCGTTCTCTTGTACTTCCTCCGTTGTCGGTGAGCTGTTACTCACTGTTAATACTCGGACGAAGTGATTTTGCCGAAGGTGTCACGCTGGCCTAGAATGTTGAGCCCCGTTCCATTAGTTTCGGATCGTCACGACACGCTCGCTGCCCAGCTCACGTACTTTCCGAGCCGGAGGGAGAGTCGTGCATTCTGCTTTACATTCGGATGTAAACAAGAGAGGAGAATTTGCCCAGTAAATGTGGCCAACTTCCGGCTTCATCGCAGCTTCACAACGAGTGGCGTCAGAGCCCCTTCTACCTTTCCTTCATCCGTGCTCTGGACAGCCCAGAGTTGATGTACAAGCTCTGAGCTCCTGAGCACAGAGCTCTATTCCTTTTCAGTCATGTGCCGAGAATCGCGTCACGAGGGGCACGGCCAGGGCATGTGGTCTAACGTAGATACGGCGCCACAATCTGGACATGTTGGATCAATGCTTTCAATAAACTGGCCGTGGGAGCGAATACTGGGGTACGACCTGGTTTGGAGCATGCTATGGAAAAGAAAACGTAAGACAGGAAGACGTATGCTATTTTACTCGCAGTCCTTTCATGTAGCCTCTGCATTGAGGCCGGGAAGAGGCGCTCTCAAAATGTGATATTTTCCTGCTAACTCCAGGAACTATCGGGTATACACACCCAAGTCAGGCTATTTTATTTGCTGCATCGGTATTTTATGCTGTTCTAAATTCAAGTCAACATGCCATGGCATTAAGAAAGTTCACTCGCTGACGTCGTTCTGGAATTATAACAAAAAAGATTATGTGGAACACACCAACGCTGGGGAATGTAGGTGTAAGAGTATCCAGCGTTTTTCTAACAAACCATGCAGGATAGTGCCAAAACAGTAGACAAAAAGTTGGGGGACGCATAAGCTTCATTTTTAGGAGCGGAACGCAATAGTTAAATAGTGCCCCTATAGTGCTTACTTCCTCCACTTAGTCTATTCTATCAATTTTATGATGTCCCATGAGAAGATTCAATTATTGTCAATATTTTCTTGAAGGTGTTCTGAGATACACACAAATTGTTAATAGGTATACTTACGCTAAACGCTTCCATCGCTAGGGAACAGAATGTTGGTTGAAAATATATCAAAACTGGTCAGGACAATTAAAATGACGCTATGCGTGTAGATACTCAATAGTCTTTGGCCAGAAAAAGCACAAGTGATAAAATATAAGGAGAATATTGTACATTGCTACAAGTTGTAGGTTCGCCCGGTGTGCATTCGCGCTGGGAAACCTTTTCGTGTCGGCATGCTATCCTGCAATTGGTGGTGCCAGGGAGGTTACGAAAGAATTTGAGGACTCCCATGGGCGGTCCATGAACTCTGACATAGAGGGCGTTAGAATTCAAGGATTCAACTAAGACATATAGATAGTTGCCATAACACTATATCATCAATCCACTCTGCAATAGCGAAGCAACCGTTCCAGCTTCTTCTCAAGGTAGGAACCTTGCGCATAGGTTAGTCTTCTTCTTTGAAATCTCTGTGAATGCGGTGAATTGTGCAACAGCGCAAAAAAGCAAGAAAAAAATACAGGACGGGAAAACGAAAAAAGAGAAAAGTACGCACAGGCGCTGACTGTCAACGAATTGCAGTACCTATAGATTGATGTAAAGGTAACTTCAGTAGTCCTATTCGGCACGCCTACTCATGCCCGTGACATTCTTGTTTAACTTCCCCTGCCATCAGCATGTGGTTCCTGCAGCGCTACTGACATATTGGGGGTTCCTGGATCCCTGAGGCAGCACGTTGCTGCGCCCTGCCTGAGATTAGAGTGCAGGCCATGGCACACCATTGAAAACTCCAGGATCTTGGAAGTCCTTAAGCACAACGCAAAACTTGAATATGCAAAAGAGTGGCTAGCTCGGCTGGTTCGAGTGACAGTAAAGTGATCGACGCCTTAATTTTCGCGCCATCCTCGTACTGTCTAGGTATCGATGCAGGTGCTAAAACATACTGTGGAGTAAAGTAATTACTCCAAAGACGCTGCATATGTTATGACCCGTGGAAGACAGGGGCGTTTGTGCAGACCTAGCCCGCTGTCTTGGTGCGCAGTTCCGCCGAGTGGCACCTGCTAAGCTTTGAAGTGCTATAGGCAGCATCTACGTACTTTTGAGACACTGGGTGGTAAAGAATTGACGAAGAAGCGATGCTTGAAGGAAGCGTGCAGAAAGCACACGCACGCGTCTTGTGTGTCGTTGTTGCACCTTACTAATTTTGTGGTACATGTCCTCGAAAGTTGGGTTAATCATTTTTTTAAAGCTCGCAAAAAGAGGCCCAGAAATACACTGTTCAGTTCTTAGTTGGTGGTACAGCCATCACCGAACATTTTTGCTGATCGTCCCGCTCACTTGTTGCGCAAAACTACAGCATTGCTCAAGCAGTTTGTTCCAAAAATAGTGCGTCGCCACATTGCTCCGGTTTTCAAAACTATGTGCAACGACTTTCTGGGGCAGCTATTAAAACTCATTCGCCAACACGCTGACTTCTCTGAAATTTACAAACCTGACGAAGAATCTGCTAAGTTATGAAAGAGCGGAAGAAAGGTGCCGTTTCGTTCTTTATATGCACAGATATTACGCGCTATGAAACATGGATCACTTGTGTTGAGGCTCCACCGAAGTGAAGTATGGCGTTTATTGAAATCATTTTCACATGCATGGACTGACGTTTCAATACATGGTCTTAAATAATTCAGCTCGACTCACACACACTTCAATGCCGGTGAGGGCGACTCAACAATCTGGTTGGAACTGGAAATAATGCAGTTCCTTGCCGTGGAGGGCCGCCAAGGCAGTACCGTTCTTCTCATCATCCAAGATCATCAGTACACCTCTGGCCACATGCTCGACACTGCAAGAAACAGAACGCATCCGGGTAAAAAAAAAAATAAGGAGGCATCTATCATGCTTCCGTAATTACGCGAAATTTAATTTCGCAATCTGATTGGTCTTACAACCATTTCAAGTGGTCTTTATGTATTGCAGCATTGAATTCAGCAATATTGCTCAGCATGCTGCATAAGTATGCACGCGATTCTTGACTACGGTTACGTATAGAAGCACAAATATTTTGGCAAGTTTATACTGCCTAATAGTGATATTAGGAGCACGTACGCTGTCAAGGTACAAGAGAAAGAATAGCACAAATTTTTCTTGTATCTTGTCTGCATACCCGCTCGTAATACCACTTCAATTTGAGCTTGTTGGTACCAAGGTTGGTACATAGCTCATAGAACATAAAGAGGAGAATGAAAAAAGACATGGAGGGTGGCGTGTGTGGATTTTGTTCTTTTCGTCGGTATCGGCACTGTTTCCTTTACGATACGGTTTGGTGTTAAGGTCAAACTTGCTTAGAAAGTGCGCCGCTAAAAGTGACGCACTTTGATTTATCTCTGCCTCGAACATAGGCGTTCTCCGGACTATGCCCTATAGCTATCTCTGGGCACATGCGCTCTCACTATATTTAACAGAGATAGGACTACTGTTTCTCGACGCTTCTGTTTTTGAGCTCGCCTGAGTGGCTTTAGTTCACGCGTAAATACCTGACGCAGCTTCCAGATTATCATCGTGAAAATTTATTGCTCGTCTGTGTTCTTTTACTTTCTCCCGTAATGACAAGTTGCAGCATTATTAACTTAAACAGCACGTCTAACTGCCAACGTCACAGGTCAACCCTTGCTATTTTAGCATTTAAAAGGGGCAGGAAGTGTGACTTTTCGTCAATGGGGTGATGTGATGCTGCGGCGCTTGGGTAGATGCTGATTAAATCAGTATCTACTAATAATAGTCAACTACAATAATATTAATAGTACCATAATAGTACAATATTACAGTAATATTATTGGTCAAGTTCGCGCCGATTTCACCACCACACAGAGTAAGAAAAACACATAGACACCACTCTTGCTCTGTGTGGTTGTGAATTCGGTGCGAGGTCAACTATTTAATAAAGACATGCACCAACTAGCTCAAAAGCTATAGCTTTAAGATACGGTAGATATTAGTTTAAAACGCACGGCATAACACGCTTGTCGTAATCCAGGGCCATTGCGGTGGTGTCTTCGCGGGTCTTGCAGAAGGCCGATATGCCCCACCACATGGGCGTGTTCATCGGCTCGGGACAGATGCAGTTCACTCGGACTCCGTGGCGGTTCAAGTAGAGGTCATCCTACGTTTAACAGCAAAAAATAATGGGACATTGTTTCAGGTAAAATGAGCATGCATGAGTTTGGCTTTTGCTAAAGAATTCGCAGTATATCATACTCCCAAAATGCTCGCATAAGGTGTCACAAGAAGCAGGTAATTTGTACTGTCTTAGCGAAGTGTCAATGATCACGACGATCACGAAACAATCTTTAGAAGTGTCGGCTATTGTACCAGTTCTAATTGTCAAGTGAAGCCAGTGCTGTTTCTCCGTTACGACTTCACAATTACAAAAAAAATCTTCGTTTTTTTGTAATATATTAAAAGAAGCATCCAAATGTGCTGCTTTTCAAGCGCATAAATGGTTCATGTGCCTTTTCAGTGGGCCAAACATTTATAGCTGTGTTTGCTTCTTCCATCTAGTCTTGAACCAGACCTGCTTAAGTATACAAAAGCCTGCTTGCTAAGTCATATTACAGATCTCACTCACTGACTAACTCACCCTCTAACCGAGATAGGTTTTTTTCGTTTCTCTCTCGAATTAGTGAGGCACACCCGTGAGGCACACCATCGCGCGCACACAAGTTCACTCCGACGCCTTCACTCACCCGGCCACTTGCTCAATCATCTCGGCGTCCCACACTGAAGTGTTCCCTGACATAAAAACCTGCCTCCCTCACTCGCTTTCTGTTTTCACTCAAGACTACTCGTCCGTGTAATACGTAGTCTCCAGGTGCACTCGCTCATCGCCCGCGTCCAAATAGAGCTGCTGTCGACAGCTTTTATAGACACCAGGCATCTCGCCACAAGCAAGCCATCTTTTAACCCCCCTCCTTTCCCGCTCTCCCTGTTCATCGTTTCATATCGCACGGTATTGCGACGTCTTACTAAAAAAAGCCCGGCCATCTTAGCCAAACCATGCGACGGAGCATGTATACCAGTCTCATCTCGTACGAGCCACGAGATGATATCTCCATCGAGCCAAAACTCGCGCGCTCTGCACCCCTCGCGGGTGGTCCTTACTTGTGCAAAACTGGCAGGAATACGAATAGAATAGAGTAGAATAGAATAGAGGGTAAAAATAGGGGGTAACGCCGAGTCGAAGCAGGCTAATGAGAGGCAAAAGAAAACGCATAGCACTCTCTATACGCATGTGTTCCTCTGCGATACGTCGACAGGGGAGGTGTAAGGCGCGCGCCCACCGCCTCCAACCGTTGTCGCCCCGCAGCGCGTGCTTTAAATTTAGTACGCACGTGGTGGGGATGAAGACGCTCTGAAAATGACGTCACCCGAAGCAATTTACAAGTTAGACTCATCTATGACCCGCTGTGCTGGCGGTTTCAGCGAGTGCCGCTGATTCGGGTGCATTTCATGGCTATTTATAGATTTTCTCGTGGACAGAATCGGATACACAGTTTCAATCTGCAGGCATACGCGACCTCGACGAGCGTTGTTTCGGAGTCAGTGTGCCTTGGTCGTCATACTTACCTGTGTCCGGAAACTTTGGGCTCAGTTTACATTTTTTTGAACCACAGAGCAATGTCAACCGTTGATAGAAGCGATTTCTAACAATGGTGCAGACACCAAAGTCTACGGAAAGTAACTCACCGTTGAAATGTCACAGCACTCAGCGAAAATCTTTCAAAGGCTTCATAAAATTCTAGTCGGTGCTGTCAGATATCTCCCTACCTCCAGTCTCCCCGTTCCCAGAACATATTTTATGTGTAACGAAATATCAGCGCCACTGCCGCCTAATCAGCGTCAGCTACTATTAGGGTCTTTTTGCAATAAAGCTAGCAAGAAATTTCGTCAAAAACAATAAACCATAGTAGGGAATTCCTTGCAGATATCTAGTGAGTACTAAGAAGACGGATCTCTGCGAGTAGTGCAATTTTTTTTTATCTTCTCTTTTGTTTTAGCTGATGGCAGGTATCGTCGTGCTGTAGTTGGAATGCTTTTCTTCCGTTTCTTTACTCTTTTTTGTGCACGAGTGTTTAATTTACTGGTCACTACATCATGTAAACACTATTTCCTGCAATCACTTCTGGCCACTGTGACTGAAGGCTGACGTCTTAGCAACAATTTAGAATGTCGTCCTGAGAAGTCACGGCGAATGAAGGCGATGAAGGTGGTGTTGACATTCTTGGCGGCAACATCCACACACGGTTATACACATAGGCGTAAGTACAGTTTGCCTGTTTTAGGGAGACGGGAGAGGGGAAAGGTTTCATAGCAGCGCTCCACCTCTACACCCCCCCCCCCCCTCTCAATTGGTCGAGTTTAAGACAAGCCTCACAATAGATTCCAAAAAATCAAGAAACTGTGCAGGGTTTCTGGCTTAACACAAAGGCCTCCTTTGGTCCTTCGCTTTAATGGATTAAATATAAGAGCACAACTTAGCAAAACGCTTCTATGTCATTTTGAGAATTTTATACATTTCTAAAATTCATACACATATATAAGGCAAATAAATAGAATATATGGACTCTCTAAAGATTCCTTAAGAAAATGTGTGGGATTATTAGGATAGGAATTATCGGCGTTTTATAGAAAGTCTATTAACAGAACATTTCTCTTTGTATCGGGGAAGTGCTACGTCATTCGATACGCCACGTCCTCTTATATCCTTCAAAACAAACTATGCCTATGCCTATTGTCCTATGTACTTGTTTTATGTAGTTCACGTTCCGTACACTTACACCACTGCATATAGTTGACGTTATTATGAGCTTGCGTTTGAAGTAAAATGCATTGACTACTAAAAGAGGAAATAATAATCAAGGTGGCAGGAGATTGATTTCTATTAAGTAGTAAAGAAGAGAGGCATTGCCCATTCTCAGCAAGTGATGCAAACAAATAGCCCAGCCACCTCTGAGAGCTTCATCGAATCGATTGTGAAATACAAGCGTCTTAGTATTGTCGCATGAAGGCTGTCCTTCCGAATAACTTTCTGCAGAGAGGCAGGTAGGCGAGATTGCATCATCAGATTATTTTTTTTGTCTACTCACCCCGAAAGCTCTCGTCATGGCAACCACAGCAGTCTTGGCTGCGTTGTAAGCCGGAATTGTGGGCATCACTCGGAGGCCTGAATGGAGCATCAGAAAAAAAAAAGAAAAAAAAAACTTCATTAATACGACCAAGTTTCAAGCCATTACGCTTCGTGCACTTCCTATTAGGTGAATATGGGTGAATTCTGGGTGGTAATATTTTATTTAGAGTGTGCCCACTAATCATAATTATAACTGATTGTTTGGAACGCTGAATTTGAGGTTAATATTAGTTTTTAAGTAATTGTTCAAGCTGTGCCTCACCAGCAACTGATGCGACGTTGATGATGTCGCCACCTTTTTGTCCGTTGTCCTTTCCCATGTACTTCAAGCCGAGAAGAATTCCACTGAAGACGGCTTCCTGCGTTGAAATAATGAATTTCAGTGATCGCTGATATGGAACGAAGAAAAATCGAAGGCCACCCTAGCACTTCCTTTAGGATGAGGCACTGGCACTGGCCATTCAGAACTCGTGTTCCCGGGTGTGCGTCTTGGGTTAATTTTGTGTTTCGTCTTGCTGCCAAAGCTATCTCGGAGGCCACGCAAGAAGAGGCGCGTGGTTGAGATCCGCTTCGCCCGGTGCCGCAACTATCCCAGCTGCTCACTTGAAGAGCGCCCGCTTTGTCAATGAACTATTTAAAGTAATTTTCAATATTTATACTTGCAGTGAATTGGTCGTTATCTTAAGATACCTGAAGATCCGATATCATGTGTATCCAGTAAAATTTTTTTTTGATTTGAGCCAACACCGCAGATTCATATAGCTTGATTTTTAGAACACTGCTTCTGAATATTCAGAATACCGAGAGTAGAAGTAGGAACGGGGTGCCTAAAAAAACAACATAACTCGCCGATCGTGCCACTAAAAAGAAAGGTTGCCGCCAGAATGAAGTGGCACAATATATATATATATATATATATATATATATATATATATATATATATATATATATATATATATATATATATATATATATATATATAATATTTGCGCCATGCTGTAATACGGATCGGTGATACCGACGATGGTTCATTACGCATACAAACTCAACGTTTTCGATATCGCTAGTATTGACATGTGCCATTGGCGAATTGATTGAATGGTCTCACTGGCATTGTTTCAATATACAATGATATCTTATATTGCTATGAAGTGATGTGCGAAATTCGGCTTGGCGATAGCCGAAGCAATACTTTTTTCCAATAAAACGCCAGCTTCGACCATAAAGTGAAAATTCCACAGCGATATCTAGGCGTGTACCTGGTATAAGAACATTTTGTGTTTTTCGGGCATTTTATATTTCAGTAAAAAGAATTGCGGAACTCTTAAGCCCCTCCCACCCTTTAGGAATTGAGCGCGATAGCTATATCTTGTCCCTAATGTTACTTCAAACAGTTCGTGCATGAAATCTTTTCGAACTTGCTATGCACAAACTTCGTGGCCTTAAGGTAATAGGCGCAGTAACGTGCGTGCTTTTTGTAGTAGCTGACCGGCTTTAAATCATGAAGTCTTCATGATAGTCACATGTTGTGACGTTGTCTGCTGATTTTCTACACTTTTCTTCCCTGCAATGGCTAAATATATTGAATTGATAGTTCTTTAGAGCTACATAAAAATTCCAAGAAACTCTCTTGAACATTACGCACGTTAATTTTAATTAAACACTAATAAGAAATTTTCCTTATCCTTTACAAAACTTGCACATTTACACGTTAGAAACTGGTAAATGAGGTGACCAGAAGTTTTGTGGGGTCACAACGCTTGCAATCTTGAAACCGTTTATAGTTAACTCTGATTGTGCTGCAGTTGTGCAGGCAGCTGAAGTCAGCAAAAGTACGTAAAGAAATAAATTCAAACCTGGTGTTACGTTCTCAGGCCCCAGTAACAGTGAATCGGATAGCACAGAGCGGAACTGACACCTTGGTGCCACGCGTCGCCTAAATACTAAGTCGCCAACACTGTTAAAACACTTGGCGTTTTAGGGTTGTGCAAGCGCATGGTAGCAGCTGAACTTCACACTGAGTGCCAAATCTTGCGCGCAGGCAGACTCGTGGCTGTCATCAAAGGAGCTTTTTTGTACCTCAAAAGCCGACATTACTGCCTCGTGCTCGACGAAGATGATGGCACCATATGTGCTCTCCCGTCCCGAATGGCCGGCCTAGCATTGACTATTATTCCTGGAAGAACAGACAGCTGGTCTTGACTCCCGAAGAGGACACTCTTGCACTTTGATGACAACCAGATGGACATTACCACAGCAAAGCAGAAAACGTCGGCTTGACCAGCATGACCTTCGTATAAAACAGACTGCTTACTCAACCGTTTGGTTAGGCTATTCGTGGCCCGTCGCTTATCGAATGACTGATAGAACTCTCACATCACAGTGTCTGTACGATAGCATACTACGCCAAACCGAATGAAGACCAAGTACAAATATAACATCCAAATTTTGCACAGAACTATCACAAGGCAAAAAACGAATTCCGTTAATGAGTGTTTCGTGGAAGCTGTTATAAAAGTGCGAGATGTGTATAAGACTACCGACTGTAATGAAGATGTAATATCTTTGTTTGACGCGTTGTCACGCATGAAACACGTGTGATAGTGATTGTCATATTAGCTTGACCTGTAGTCAAGAAGGCAATAAAGAAAAAAAAGCTTATCGAATGACACCTTTCCTCTTACCAACGCACGTCTCCATTACACAAACACACGTATAAACCACACGCATGATAATAAGCCCATGCACAAACCAGTACATACGTGCTCATGCACACATGAGCAAGCGCACATCTAGGCGCACTAAGAATACAAATCTACAGAGTACCCAAGTGCGACTGCGTGTTTGTGTTCGCAAGTGAGTGAGTATGTTCAAGGAAGTGGGGAGAGGTGGTCCAAGTATTGGAGCTTTATGACGCGCTCGCCTCGTCGTGGGAGTCTCGAACGGTTTGGAGCCGTCATCCAGTGCGCGTTTGACGGCACGTGGCTGGCATTCGGGATAAACAAGCGGGCGACGACTTGTCGCGTTCCTTAATTTGGACTGCCCGGCTCGGAGCCACGCACCACGGCTTGTTTTGTCGCGACGTCGGCTCTACGTTCCGCCACTCGTACTGCATGCGCGCTGCGTCGCATCGTGTTTACAGTAAAGCAAGAGTGTACTACACTTGGGGACGTCTTGGCAATGCAGAAAAAGCTATGGGGGAGGGGGCTTCTGCATATGAAGCCCTACGCGATGTATACAGTCTGGTTCGTTTGGCAAACGTCTCGGGCCGCAATGGAAAATAATAACCTCGTGCAATAAGCGTTGATTTTCAAAGTTGAATCCGCTCAGCGTTTGAGGTACGGGAAAAGGTGCGACTTTCAAATGCAGAGTGATAGCGCGAAAACTAAAAGATATGCTTAGTTTCACTCGTGTGTGCAGCGTGGTTTCTGAAAGAGCTATATCTGAAAAAAAAAAAGAAATGAAGGCATATTTCTGATATTCCACGCAAAAGAAAAAACGGAGGCAGCTACACGTATGGTACGCGTGTAATACACGTGGTTTGGCTGTGTAGATTCCACTTCATTGTTAATAGGGTTGTCCGCGACTGTAGAGGTGTTTGAATGAGACGAACGAGGGGTTTTGAGGGAGGCGCCGGAGGTGGACAGAAAAGTGGTATTGGCTGGGCGCGTGCGAAGCCCGTATGTCGAGGAACCCAGGACTATAGTGAAGTAGAACATACCCAGGACTCTACTGTATTTTCTAATGAGCCACCGACAGCGCTTATCAGCGTCTCTGCCATATACGTGGTACCGATCGCAAAAGAACGCTTTTCAAGAGACGCGAGCTTCGCAGCTCGAATAAACAGAGAGTATTTTACGTGGACGTGGCTGGTCCTGACTGCAGTGGGATGGTATACGGCAGTGGTAATTCACGAGTAGAAGCAAGTACATGGACTCACTTCCTAAGCTCCTGCCAAAACATAGGCGGAAGAGGTAGCTATGGCCCTATAGCTGGCTCCGACCATCGATCGCGTTGTATCATGTGAGATTCGCGTGGGGCATGTCGAAATTATGAAGCTGGCTGGATCACACACTAGCGAAAGAATTTTATAGAACTATAGCAATTGGGGAAGCGGCTCTACCTCTCGTTGCCTAGTCTGCCCTCCAGGCCACTAGGGCCTAATTGGGAATGAAGCGGCGAACACTGCCACCCGAGCACCCGTTCACCGGTCATCCCGCTTAGATCCTGAATGCCTGCAACTCGAAGGCGGATATCTGCTGTCATTCAAAGGTATTACGACCTATCACAAGAGTCAGCATCGTCAATACCCACTGGGTAAGATTGTGAAGGAGAGAAATGAGGCGCGAAAGCCGCAAGCCTCACTGTTTTCTCAGTCTGCACATCGCTAGAGTGAGTAGCTGCGCCAACTTTTGTTTAACTGGGCAGCCCTCTGATGTATGCACAGGGATGCGTGTGCCGGATTTTTCGAAGCGACGAAACAAAAAACACATCGTTTAAAGACAATTGTAACTCTTGCAAACTTACCCTGGAATTCACCAATGGAGTTGAAAAATTTTTGCTGTAAGAATTAGCGCCAAAAAATCCCACATTTATAAAAGTGAAACACACCAGACAACAGACAACCAACAAGCTCTCGTCCATGACTGTTATGTTTGTGTCGTTTGTATGTGTAATTTTATGCGCTACATTCTTGCAGCAATAATGTCTGACCAACTAGACGAACGTTTCCTCTTCGCGAGCAGAGAAAGACACACCTATAATTTTGTCCTATTGTTTTGTGAGTAACCTGCATCATTTTTTTTCGCTTTGATAAAGTACGTATTTCGTTTCGCAAAGCACTTACGGTGTTTATGGCGAATATCTTTTTCCACTTAGCCTCGCCCGCGATGCCGGCGTTGTTGACGACGATGTCGAGGCCGCAGAAGTGGGCGCGCGTCCGGCAGAAACAGTCTGTAATTAAACGACACGAAAGCAGCGGCATGAAGCGAAATTGTGCAACGTTGAGGCTCGTTTCTAATACCATAAAACTCAGAGTAATCGGTTTGCACAGTTTGTCCCATCATCCGCTTCAAACGAATTCAACTGACGTGGGAAAGAGCGTCGAAGGATAGAAGAAAGATTCGAACGACCACTATACGGTCAAACATAATTGGTTGCCCCAAGCACTTCGACCAGGATGAGCAGTGAAGAAGCAAGAGTCGATGAGAAGTACAGTCCATTAAGGCAGTGAGGCTGATCTCTTCCAACCATTTGTTCCGAGAATGGTCTGCCATATCCAGTGGCCTAATCAGGGGATTGAGACATAGAATTGTCCATGGAACAGCACACAAGGGCACAGAAGCGGCCGTCGAGTTCCTGAACATCCACGACGTGCTTGTCAATACGATAAGGAAAGAAGCTGACAGAGTGACAGCTGAAACTCCTTCTGATTTTAGTATGAACCGTGTAAACAATTGCTCCGGGTGTCAGCCCCTCTGGTCAGCAATATATTGTATCGAGCTACTGAACACGTGATGGCTACTAAGCAAATTTTCATCATAAAGTGTAGTCAATACTTCTGTCCAGCATGCAAGTTATAAATAACATCAGCATTTAGTAGACATACAAATTAAAATGATTTATGTAAACCTCACTTGGTGGTGGTATGCAGGGACGTTGCTCCTGCATGCCGAACGAAAATTTTCTTTTCGTTTTCTCTTGTGAGCCTGGTGGCACACATGTCACCACCCCGTTATAAAGGAGATGCTCACCCAGCCAGAAATATTTTCTGGGGGGGGGGGGGGGGCTAACTATACTTTGTATATGGTCGTGCGTGCCATTGTGTGTGTACGTGTATGCATAGGCATGCAAGAATGAAACATTTCGGGCATAGGGGCAATGTTTACCCCCTCCCCACTCGTCTACGCCCCTGGCAGAAGGAAGAAGAGAAGGCCGAAGAAATTTCTAACTCGCCATAACACTTACGACAGACAGCGCACGAAACATTTAACTTACGAAAGTCCTGTAAAATACGAAGAGTTACTTTAGCCTGAGGATAGAGCCTTTCTTCTGTTCTATAATGCATTTGCATAAACTGTGGAGTCCCAGTTTCTGACAGTGTGCTGTGTATGTGTGTTTGGCGCCGCAAACCTAAAGCAACAACCACGCCATTGGCGTCGTGAGTTAGAGTTCTGAAGAAAGAAAAAAATTTAGGAAAATCACGTTCACTCAGCACAACAATTCTTCAGTGCCAACAGTTCTTCGGTATATGTGCTGTCTCTCCGCCTAATACATTTGTTTTCTGAAACTGGCAGAGCTTGGCAACGCTTGCTGTCATTTGGTTAGCATAACGTTTCTGGGAACATACCGGTGCTCTGTGACTATATAGGATGAATAATGAGTGACGCGATAGCGTTAGAGAGCTCGTTTCACAGAAATTTGCGCGTCGGTGTCGTTGGTTGAGAGCAAAAAGGTATGCCCTTACGCGTGACCGAAAAGCCGAGAAGGATGCTAACAAAAGAAATAATAAAACCATCTTGGGTCAGAGTGGGGATCACACGCATGTCGTTGGGTCCAAGAGGGGATCGAACCCGCATTGTTTGTGTGGCAAGCGTACGTTATACCACACCGCCACGCGGGTTCCAGTGTACGCAGTGAAAATGACTAATTCTGTTTGCAATGAAAGTAACTTTCGTGCTTTACATACACACACGTCCTGTGTACATGCTTCATAATACATCAAATATTGCAGTATTATGGCGTAGTACAAGCGTACATTGTCACTGGGCGTCCGAACATGCGATTATCGTAATGATTTCACGGATTGAAGCCGGTCACCCGCTACAAAAAGCTGACACATTACTGGACCTATTTCTTTAATGTCACGTAGCGGGTGCACGGCAAGTTTGATTGATTGATATGTGGGGTTTAACGTCCCAAAACTACCATATGATTATGAGAGACGCCGTAGTAGAGGGCTCCGGAAATTTCGACCACCTGGGGTTCTTTAACGTGCACCCAAATCTGAGCACACGGGCCTACAACATTTCCGCCTCCATCGGAAATGCAGCTGCCGCAGCCGCGATTCGAACCCGCGACCTGTGGGCCAGCAGCCGAGTACCTTAGCCACTAGACCACCACGGCGGGGCCACGGCAAGTTCGAAGAGGCTTTGTGCACCAAGTGCTTGAAGTACGCCCTATAGAGACCGGATGTCGATATTCTGTTCAACTTCTAAAGGCAAAGCTTCAGGGTTCTGCAGCTCTTTGCTTTTATTTTTGAATACAAAATAACCTAACCGTTATTTTAGTGCAGCATATACTGACTGAATAAACTTACCGTCAAGCTCTTGGTCGTCCGTGACGTCACACCTCAGGAAGATACACCCATCTTTCCCATACTTGGCCTGAAACTCCGTGGTTGTCTGTTTGCCTACAATGCAGTCCATGTCCAGAAGAGCTACCTGTAAAACGTAGCCGAGGCAGCGGATGCTCAATGACAATTGACAAACGTGTGCAAATAAAACAATATAGTTCGTCTTTGAATGATTACTTAATGATGGACGTGCAGAGGCAGCTCCTTTTTTTGTCCATTTTGTTGATCAATTAAGCGTAAACACTGTGACCTCATGGGCTTTAGCGTTGCTTCTAATTGATTACAAAGAGCCACGTACAATTTCTTACACGTAGGGCATATGGACCCGTGCACAAAGAGCAGGTGATCAGCGTTTGACAATTTTGATCAGCGTTGACAAGTTTGTCGTGTTCTCTCTTAAACGTTCTCACATTTGTTGAGTCATAATAGGCAAGTATACGTCGGCATACACTGTAAAGCAAGAAATGCATTCGGGTGGGTGGGGAGTATTTCAGCTAAAAAAAATAACAGTCCCGATCATTTAAACCTAATTAGTGTTTCAGCGATATCAGTTACCAAACCGAACTGAAAACATAGGATTGGGGGTGATCATGTGGTGCAAACTTAATAAACTGAGGCAGTAAACATACGCAGATGCTTCAGTAGAAGTGAATTTGCAGCACGTTTTATTTTACAGCTGCTATTAGCGAGCTTTCAAGATGCAACCGTTTGGTTAGTCAAGCATTACGAGGTCACCGTTGATTTTCGCATGTTTTCAATCACATCAAAATAGAGACGAAAGTTTAGAAAAAGACAGGAGAATCGCAGTCGTGCCTGATTCTCGTGGACCTGTTGATACAACTATGCTTCTTGGAGGCATGAATGTTCTATACGAATGGGACAGCTATATGAGAAGCCTAATATTCATACACATAGCAATAGTCTAAGAACAGGTCTGCGACATACACCGTATATACATCGATATAAAATATTGTTTTGATCATTCAACTTTACAAGTGACGATAGTTATAGCGCGAGAACAAAACAACGACACAGAGACAAGAAGGACACCTAGTGTCCTTCGTGTCCTTCTTGTCTCTGTGTCGCCGTTTTGTTCTAGCGCTATAACTATCGTCGTGCCATACCAACTAGCCCAAGCTGCCACACTTCTGAGTTACAGGTGAGTTAGATTACTTTTCAACAATGGACTCTTTTTTGGCATCCCTGATTCTGCAAGCTTCAACTCTCCGAAAGAGCGTTTAGTGCTTTGATAACGTGTACACGGCCTGCTGGTCCTTATAAGTGACCTTACCTTGCATCCTCTGCTCAGAAGAAGATCGACGATCGCCTTTCCGAAGCCAGTCGCAGCTCCAGTTACGAGAGCAACTTTTCCCTTGAGGTCCTTCATGGTCGTGTTTTCGTGCGGCGTCCTTGCCGTCTCTACCTAGCAAGAGATTCTGAAAGAGGCTTCAGCGGAGCTGCCTTCTTATGCTGAAGGAACGACCACAGGGTCAGTGAACCAGATCCCATGCCGGACCTTTTTCGCGTTCTGAAAACACCCTTCCTACGAATGGCTGCCGCACTGGATACACATGGTCTGCGTCGATTTGTTATTGAGGCCACGGTGTGTATGTTTTGACGGCCAACGCTTTCAGGGGTCATCTGTCAAGGCAAGACAGCGTCTTGCCGCAGCGCCGTGGGTATCGGAGGCCTAACATTCAAACCTGAGTTTTCGTGCCGATAGCTCGCGGTTTATTTGCCTCGAGCCGAAGAAAGCTTTTACGAGTGAGGGGGAGCTTGGCACGGCTCAGCCCTTCGAAGCAGGTCTGGAAGCCTGAACATTCATCGTCCACGTTTGTTTGTGGAACGCGTGGCTGGATATGACTATGTTTCGGGCCTTACGTAAGCAATATGTCTGGTGGTAAAAGCGTTGCTCTCTCCCAATTCTGACTAGCTCCCCGTTGTAGGGCCTCTTGCAGCGAACGCGAGTGCCTGGCTTTTCGGCACGTGTTGCGTAAATACGTGTGCGCTGGTCGTCACTTACAGCTAGACTTTGATTTTAGCAAGTGGTTCTGCTGTGCAGAATTTACAGCTAGTTTTTATTTAATTTCAGTTGTTGTCTCCTCTTTAGTAAAATACAAAAAATATCTGGGAAAAGAGAAAGTTGTTTCAGGGATTGCCAACACGCTATCGTGCGCGTTGCGTGCCAGAAATGCATGAGTGATACTCTTGAACTTTTGGAGACGTGCTCGCAAAAATGTTGCCATGGTTCTGCATTTTTAGAGCACTGAAACTAAGACAAAAAAAAAGAGCAGTGCCAAGTCGAAGCTAGCGCTCAATGCATTCGATGCGATATGTGCAGTAGAGCTGACATGTTTTGAAACCGCCAGACCATAGAAAATTTCAAATTTCTCAGCATATTTCAGGTCGTATTCAGTCGAGCACTGTAAATGGCCGCCCCGCCGCGGTGATCTAATGGCTAAGGTACTCGGCTGCTGACCTGCAGGTGGCGGGATCGAATTCCGGCGGCGGCGGCTGCATTTCCTACGGAGGTGGAAATGTTGTAGGCCCGTGTACTCAGATTTGGGCGCACGTTAAATAAACCCAGGTGGTCGAAATTTCCGGAGCCTTCCACTACGGCGTCTCTCGTAATCATATGGTGGTTTTGGGACGTCAAACCCCACATATCAATCAATCAAATGTGAATATTGTTAGTGCAGTTTAGAGCAGGTTGGAAAATGAATTTGATGCAGCCGGCCAAAACATAAAGAGTATTTAGTTTTTTTTTCTTCTTTTTGTTATGGAACGTAGTCCTGAGCACGATATTTAAGTGAAAAATGCTTACAGGCCCGTAAACGAAGTTGGACTCCAGAAAAATTTAGAAATATTTTACTACCTTAAAACGCATACGAAAGTTAACTACGTTATATAAAGCTGCAGCACTAATGCTAACATTACTGCGATGTGTTTTACTGAAAAATTCAAGTGATTCAATGCAGTCAAACAGCTCACCTAATGGAGTGCTCATTTCTATTCGATAGAGCTGGCAATCCTCGAAAATGTTTACTCCAACGCAATGCACACTCTCTTCTGAAGGAAGGCCTAAATGCAATCACTTAATTTCTGGGTCGACAATCAGAGACGTCTACGCGACATTACGAGGACGAAAGCTATTCAGTCGCCTTTTAGGGGAAGAATGGCAACTAGGAATGCAGCGGTACTAAAATGAGAACATTCAGTTAGCGTCCACGCCCACGTATGAAAGATGCGATGTGAAATATTTATTCAGCCTGCGCGTGCTTCTCAGTGGTATTTATTAGTGTTCGCTTCTAAATAAAATTTTCAGTGTCTAGTAAGCGCTTGTCTGTGCCCTCTCTGAGTGTGTGTATTTTTAGCGCTTGTTTCATCATGAACCTTTTCCAGCACACCCAACTGGCAGTCATCTTAAACAACTCGTTTGCTGGTATTTTCATTACACTGCTTTCATACTGTGAAATAAAATGAATGCCACTCAGAGGTACCTACAAACCAAGTGTGTTTGGTATTTTATTACTTGTGTTGACAAAGGAGTGCTCAGAGTATTTCATTTGAGGGAGCCGAATTTAACCGCCACGTATTTGCCCCTCCACCTCGCCATTGGTCAACTGCGACAAAAAACAAGCTCCGTGATAGGTGCGAACATAAAATGAAGTGACTGCGGGCATCTCACAAGGGCCTGCCTTAAGTCCCACGAATTTCCAGGGTAAACGTAGAATAAAAACAGATTTTCGAGTGCAGCAACGAATGTTTTTGATGGCTAATATAGTAGAAAAATTTACGAAGCCACGTAGTGTGTGATTTCAGAGCACGTTAAAGAACAAGAAGGCCCAAATGTCCGGCGCTCTTCACTACGGCATCTCTCATATTGATATCATGGTTTTGTAACGTCAAATCCTACATAATATTTTTATAACATGAGTAGATTAAACAGCAGTCCTTGAAATATTACGTGAAAAGTGCGACTTAGCGAAGGCATGGGCAGAATTGGCCTTCACTTTAAGTCGGCTATGGGAACCAGCCCCCTCCCCGCAATGGCTCCTTCTTTACACGTACCTATGTAGGGAAATTTACCATCAACTAAATCAAGCATACCCATACAAGCTAACTGGAGCAGTTGTTCTCTAAAAGCAAGCTAAGGAGTCTCAGTTCATCACACAGTCGGCTGTAGCAACTTGCTGGTCGTTAACCACAGCTACCTGATACGACCACACATTGGGGGCGAAAATAACCCGCGCCCAAATGGTCCGTGTTACTACAGTCCTACGTACATAGCCTCTTAACGATGCCATAGCTCTGACTCAGGAGTTGCTGGCATGTTCTCAGTAGAGTTCACATGACGAGCATTTTAGTGCGACTGAGTGAAGGTGCAAGAGATCACCTGGCCAGACAACCAAAGTGAGCTGCCAGATGAACCAAGGGCTTGGCCAGCTTAGTGCTTAATTGCATAACACTGCATGTATTGTCCCTGCTGTCTCGCAGAAGCGAGGCAACGAAAGAGACTCGCACTTTTACTCATTCGCAACTGCGAGCGACAGCGACAGCTAGTCTTCAATAATCGTGAGCTGGCAACCTCGCTTCGCGACAAGAGTGCCATACGTGTGTGTTTCTGACAATGCTATGAGTGTAGAAATGTGTACGTTTGTCTACACTTGCTGCCTGACGCTAATGATAGGACGCAATGTAATGTGTGTGTGTGTGTGTGTGGTGTGTGTGTGTGGTGTGTGTGTGTGCGTGCGTGTGTATGTGTGTGTGGTGTGTGTGCGTGCGCGCGCGCGCGCGTGTGTGTGTGTGTGTGTGTGTGTGTGTGTGTGTGTGTGTGTGTGTGTGTGTCATGGAAGGCACTCATCTGATTTCCCATGTTTCACATATAACTGAACTGTCATTGCAGCTGTGTTCCATTGGGCGTAGAGTTGGTAGCACTTGCCCCTGCCTCAATAGCCTTGATGTAGCTCCAGTGAGGTCGAGGTAGCGTACTCAATCCTGGCAGTTGCCAAAGCATCCTGTTATGAATGGAATGCCCAAAAATATTCGAGAGCCCATCCAAGGGATGTGAAGGACACTCTTCTTTCTTTCTTTCTTTCTTTCTTTCTTTCTTTCTTTCTTTCTTTCTTTCTTTCTTTCTTTCTTTCTTTCTTTCTTTCTTTCTTTCTTTCTTTCTTTCTTTCTTTCTTGCTTGCTTGCTTGCTTGCTTGCTTGCTTGCTTGCTTGCTTGCGTTTTTTCCTTCTTTCTTTCCTACTTGCTTGCTTCAGCATTGCGCAATGCACATACCTGACGGAATCGTTCAGTTTCATTAGGCAGCTTTAGAAGAGATGGCTTGTTCTGACGTCACAGTAACAGCCACATTGAAGCCCCAAAATTGTGGGGCGTTAACGTCGTGATGACTTGCCAGTTTTATCAGTAGAAAAGCCTGCTGGTATTTTCGTCATTCATACACGGGGACCCAATAACCTTCTAGCAGTGTCATTATCCCACTGAAGCAAGATAATTGCCGCATGGTTAGGCCGCATTGATGTTATCTAAGCCACCACATTAAAACTACGGTATGCATTTATCATGTCACCGGCCAGCGCAGGTGTTTGCCGCCACTACGCATGTTAAGCACAAAAACTTGTTAAGCACAAAAACAGCTTTTCAAAACCTACGGCTCCTTCACTCGTTGATAAGGTGAAAGCCTAATAAGTCTCATAATAAATATCTGCGATTCAACTTCCCAGATTAATGATATGGTTACGAGGAACGCCGTAGTGGAGGGTTCCGGAACTTTGGAGAATGTAATCTTTTTTAATGTACACCAACATCGCACAGTACATGGGCCTCTACCACTTCGCTTTCATCGAAGTACAACCACTGCGACTGCGAATGAGCACGCCACCTTCGGCTCTTCAGCCGAGCACCCTAACTGCTACGCCGCCATTGAGAAAATACTGTAACACGTCTTATCAATCACAAAAGGAGATTGTTGACTTGAACAGGACGTGTAGGCTTCAACAGTTCAACCCCTGGTGACGCAGGGCCATAGCGAAGATTTTTTTTTTTTTTTCGCAACGGGGAACTTTGGCAACGCCTTGCACTTATTTTCATTATTTGCCCGCAGCAAGCACCCCCTTCATCCGAATTCCGGAAGGGTGGAAGGGGGTGACCCTAAAGACCCCATTGGCTACGGGCTTCTGGTGACGTCATCGTGACGTCGCAGATCAACAAAAATTTGCAGCGTCTTAATGGCGTCCTCACTTGGCAAGAGGTACCGCTAAAGCAGGAGAGGTGCAGACAGCCGCGAACGCTTCCATTCCCCAACGCTGTGCGAACCACGTAAAGTGAACAATGCTTTCGGAAAGGACGTGTTAGGAGAGAAGGAACCAGTACAGTTGACCTTAAAGAAAAGATGGCTTTCGTTTTTACATGTGTTAAGGCCGTAGGACTTTTCTAAACACACTTTGGTGCGCGTTTATCGTAAACACAGCAAGCTTAGCTGACTTCAGTTATGAACAGATTAGCTTTCTACCGTTGCAGATTGCTTGGTACCTCAAGTCTTCCCTAGTTTCTCTGTGAGCATAGTTGTTCGAAGCGTACAAGGGGCTCGCTGCTCTCTCGTAGTAGCACACATCAGCATGTGTGCTGATGTGTGCTACTAAAGAAAGAAAGAAAAATAAAAATAAAGAAAATACTTTCCAAAGACCCTCCTCCTTACTGACGACATTCCCGTGACGAAAACGACATCAGGTGATTCTGGGTACATGCTGGCATGAAACCGCGTCGTGAGAAAATGGGCACACTACTTTTGTGACGTGCAACCTAGAGGGCGTCGACCATTGAAACTTGTTGTTTGCCTAGTACGTAATGCTTTCAAGTATTCCAGTAAGTAAAAAATGTCGTTTGTGAAAAGTAATTCTGAATATTACACTTTACGCCGTCATTTTATGAAACTGTACGTATAGCCTAACGTTTGCGCTCATACGGGATGAAGTTTACATGCTTGTGCATCTATCACTTCGCGACGAAAATTGCAGGTGTTGCATCTCTGGCAACTGGCAGTAGTGATGAGACGCCCCAATGTTGTGATCTTTCTTTTTTCCTTGCCTAAATGAAGCTGTGTGTTCTCAAAGATGAATGAGCACCGTCTTGCGCAAACTATATACTCTTTTAGTCGGAGCCATTTAATCGCGAAATCAGAAGAACGTGTATAGTAAATTATATTTGCGTTCATGTCACGCACGTAATGTGCGTAATGCACGTTATTTGGCTATTAGAATCACCTTATTGAATTACATAAAGATGCATAGTTACACCAAGTGTACATAGACAAAGAGCCCGCAGAGCTAGAAACTGAAATAAGACCTCTTGCTCATGGTGAGAAGAATGAATATAAGAAATGGCAACATGCAAATTTAACAATAGGATCAATCAGCAAACAACGCCTAAGTGAATGGAAAAGAGTTAAATATATAAAGTACAATTCAGCGAATGAAACTCTACTTGTAGGAACTACAAGGACATTTTTATAACAAAAAAAAAAACACACGAAAGACATACAAAGATAAACATATGGTAGCCCCCCCCCCCAAAAAAAAACACGACAATAATAAAGGTAAGTCTGCGAGAATTAGGGGAAAGTTATTAACTTCAGAATTGAAGCTGTTAGGTTTTTAGCAATGTTTCAACAAGGCACACAGAGAAGAAGTCAATTTGTTTAGATTGATAAATGATACTTTGGAAACTATAACGATGTCAAGTCCGCTCTCATAGTTTCATTGTTAGAAGAAAATGTAAGGTCAACTTTCATTCTTAAATTTCGCGAAGTAGTTTCGGAGAGTGACGTCAACAATTTTAAAGATTTTTTTTTCATAAAGTGGCAACGCTATCTATGAATACTCAAGGTATTCGCTATGCCACGTCTCTGGCGCCCTAATAGGACAATGTACTTCACTTTTTACCATCAGGAACTATGCAATTCC